>NC_080019.1:210880410-211183440 GCF_030020395.1 Manis pentadactyla | reverse complement strand
CAGAATTAAAGGAGGAAATAGAATGCAATGCATTCATTTTGGGTGACTTTAACACACCACTCACTCCAAAGGACAGATCCAATAGACAGAAAATAAATAAGGACACAGAGGCACTGAACAACACACTAGAACAGATGGACCTAATAGACATCTATAGAACTCTACATCCAAAAGCAACAGGATATACATTCTTCTCAAGTGCACATGGAACATTCTCCAGAAGAGACCACACACTAGGCCACAAAAAGAGCCTCAGTAAATTCAAAAAGATTGAAATCCTACCAACCAACTTTTCAGACCACAAAGGTATAAAACTAGAAATAAATTGTACAAAGAAAGCAAAAAGACTCACATACACATGGAGGCTTAACAACATGCTCCTAAATAATCAATGGATCAATGACCAAATTAAAATGGAGATGCAGCAATATATGGAAACAAATGACAACAACAACACAAATCCCCAACTTCTGTGGGACACAGCAAAAGCAGTCTTAAGAGGGAAGTATATAGCAATCCAGGCATATTTAAAGAAGGAAGAACAATCCCAAATGAATAGTCTAATGTCACAATCATCGAAATTGGAAAAAGAAGAACAAATGAGGCCTAAGGTCAGCAGAAGGAGGGACATAATAAAGATCAGAGAAGAAATAAATTAAATTGAGAAGAGTAATACAATAGAAAAAAATCAATGAAACCAAGAGCTGGTTCTTTCAGAAAATAAACAAAATAGATAAGCCTCTAGCCAGACTTATTAAGAGAAAAAGAGAGTTAACACACATCAACAGAATCAGAAACGAGAAAGGAAAAACCATGACGGACTCCACAGAAATACAAAGAATTATTAAAGACTACTATGAAAACCTATATGCTAATAAGCTGGAAAACCTAGGAGAAATGGACAACTTCCTAGAAAAATACAACCTTCCAAGACTGACCCAGAAAGAAATAGAAAATCTAAACAGACCAATTACCAGCAATGAAACTGAAGCAGTAATCAAAAAACTACCCAAGAACAAAATCCCCGGGTCAGATGGATTTACCTTGGAATTTTATCAGACATTCAGAGAAGACATAATACCCATTCTCCTTAAAGTTTTCCAAAAAATAGAAGAGGAGGGAATACTCCCAAACTCATTCTATGAAGCCAACATCACCCTAATATCAAAACCAGGCAGAGACCCCACCAAAAGAGAAAACTACAGACCAATATCCCTGATGAACATAGATGCAAAAATATTCAACAAAATATTAGCAAACCAAATTCAAAAAGACATCAAAAGGATCATACACCATGACCAAGTGGGATTCATCCCAGGGATGCAAGGATGGTACAACATTCGAAAATCCATCAACATTATCCACCACATCAACAAAAAGAAGGACAAAAACCACGTGATCATCTCCATAGATGATGAAAAAGCATTCAACAAAATTCAACATCCATTCATGATAAAAACTCTCAACAAAGTGGGCATAGAGGGCAAGTACCTCAATATAATAAAGGCCATATATGATAAACCCACAGCTAACATCATACTGAACAGCGAGAGGCTGAAAGCTTTTCCTCTGAGATCGAGAACAAGACAGGGATGCCCACTCTCCCCACTGTTATTCAACATAGTACTGGAGGTCCTAGCCATGGCAATTAGACAAAACAAAGAAATACAGGGAATCCAGATTGGTAAAGAAGAAGTCAAACTGTCACTATTTGCAGATGACATGATATTGTACATAAAAAACCCTAAAGACTCCACTCCAAAACTACTAGAACTAATATCAGAATTCAGCAAAGTTGCAGGATACAAAATTAACACACAGTAATCTGTGGCTTTCCTATACACTAACAATGAACTAATAGAAAGAGAAATCAGGAAAACAATTCCATTCACAATAGCAGCAAAAACAATAAAATACCTAGGAATAAACCTAACCAAGGAAGTGAAAGACCTATACCCTGAAAACTACAAGACACTCTTAAGAGAAATTAAAGAGGACACTAACAAATGGAAACTCATCCCATGCTCCCGGCTAGGAAGAATTAATATCGTCAAAATGGCCATCCTGCCCAAAGCAATACACAGATTTGATGCAATCCCTATCAAATTACCAACAGCATTCTTCAATGAACTGGAACAAATAGTTCAGAAATTCATATGTAACCACCAAAGACCCCGAATAGCCAAAGCAATCCTGAGAAGGAAGAATAAACTGGGTGGGATCTCGCCCCCCAACTTCAAGCTCTACTACAGAGCCACAGTAATCAGGACAATTTGGTACTAGCACAAGAACAGAGCCACAGACCAGTGGAACAGAATAGACACTCCAAACATTAACCCAAACATATATGGTCAATTAATATATGATAAAGGAGCCATGGACATACAATGGGGAAATGACAGTCTCTTCAACAGATGGTGCTGGCAAAACTGGACAGCTACATGTAAGAGAATGAAATTGGATCACTGTCTAATCCCATACACAAAAGTAAATTCAAAATGGATCAAAGATCTGAATGTAAGTCATGAAACCATAAAACTCTTAGAAAAAAACATAGGCAAAAATCTCATGGACATAAACATGAGTGACTTCTTCATGAACATATCTCCCTGCACAAGGGAAACAAAAGCAAAAATGAACAGGTGGGACTATATCAAGCTGATAAGCTTCTGTACAGCAAAGGACAACATCAAAAGAACAAAAAGGTATCCTACAGTATGGGAGAATATATTCATAAATGACAGATGTGATAAAGGGTTGACATCCAAAATATATAAAGAGCTCACACACCTCAACAAACAAAAAACAAATAATCCAATTAAAAAATGGGCAGAGGAGCTGAATAGACAGTTCTCTAAGTAAGAAATTCAGATGGCCAACAGATACATGAAAAGATGCTCCACATCACTTGTCATCAGAGAAATGCAAATTAAAACCACAATGAGATATCATCTCACACCAGTAAGGATGGCTACCATCCAAAAGACAACCAACAACAAATGTTGGCGAGGTTGTGGAGAAAGGGGAAACCTCCTACACTGCTGGTGGGAATGTAAATTCGTTCAACCATTGTGGAAAGCAGTATGGAGGCTCCTCAAAATGCTCAAAATAGAAATACCACTTGACTCAGGAATTCCACTTCTAGGAATTTACCCCAAGAATGCAGCACTCCAGTTTGAAAAAGACAGATGCACCCCTATGTTTATCACTGCCCTATTTACAATAGCCAAGATATGGAAGCAACCTAAATGTCCATCAGTAGATGAATGGATAAAGAAGATGTGGTACATATACACAATGGAATATTACTCAGCTATAAGAAAAAAACTGATCCTACCATTTGCAACAACATGGATGGATCTAGAGGGTATTATGCTCAGTGAAATAAGCCAGGCAGAGAAAGACAAGTACCAAATGATTTCACTCATATGTGGAGTATAAGAACAAAAGAAAACTGAAGGAACAAAATAGCAGCAGAAGCACAGAACCCAAGAATGGACTAACAGTTACCAAAGGGAAAGGGACTGGGGAGGACGGGTGGGAAGGGAGTGATAAGGGCGGGAAAAAAGAAAGGGGGCATTATGATTAACATGTATAGTGGGGGGGGGGCACGGGGAGGGCTGTGCAACACAGAGAAGACAAGTAGTGATTTTACAGCATCATACTATGTTGATGGATAGTGACTGTGAAAGGGTATGTGGGGGGGACTTGGTGAAGGGGGAAGCCTAGTAAATATAATGTCCTTCATGTAATTGTAGATTAATGATACCAAAATAAAACTCATAAAAAAAAAAACCACAATAAGGTATCACCTCACACCAGTAAGGATCACCACCATCCAAAAGACAAACAACAAATGTTGGCAAGGTTATGGAGACAGGGGAACCCTCCTACACTGCTGGTGGGAATGTAAATTAGTTCAACCATTGTGGAAAGCAGTATGGAGGTTCCTCAAAATGCTTAAAATAGAAATACCATTTGACCCAGGAATTCCACTTCTAGGAATTTACCCTAAGAATACAGCACTCCAGTTTGAAAAAGACAGATGCACCCCTGTGTTTATTGCAGCACTATTTACAATAGCCAAGAAATGGAAGCAACCTAAATGTCCATCAGTAGATGAATGGATAAAGAAGATGTGTTACATATACACAATGGAATATTATTCAGCCATAAGAAGAAAACACATCCTACCATTTGCAACAACATGGATGGATCTAGAGGGTATTATGCTCAGTGAAATAAGCCAGGTGGAGAAAGACAAGTACCAAATGATTTCACTCATATGTGGAGTATAAGAGCAAAGAAAAACTGAAGGAACAAAACAGCAGCAGAATCACAGAACCCACGAATGGACTAACAGTTACCAAAGGGAAAGGGACTAGGGAGGATGGGTGGGAAGGGAGGGATAAGGATGGGAAAAAGAAAGGAGGCATTATAATTAGGATGTATCATATGGAGGGGTTACGAAGTGGCTCTATGACACAGAGAAGACAAGTAGTGATTTTACAGCATTTTACTACGCTGATGGACAGTGACTGTGAAGGGGTATGTGGGGGCGACTTCGTTAAGGGGGGAGCCTAGTAAACATAATGTTCTTCATGTAATTGTAGATTAATGATACCAAAATTTTAAAAAATTATAAATTAAAATTAAAAATTAAAAAAACCACTCTCAAATTACATAATACCCTCAGGTACCTGAGTTACTAACTTTCAAATATGATGAAATACTGCATATATTTTTAATTTCATGATTTCTAATCCTTTACTTCCCCTGCAACAGCTGGAAGAAAGACAGTTTCAGAATATGGCTATTACTTGGCAACACAAATGGTGAGAGACTTTGTCTTCAGAGAGGTAGTTTCAGACTTGGGCCCAAATACTACTCTACCACTCATACATGTAGGATGCATGAAAAATATTAATTTATCTGAACTTCAGTTCCTAGATCTTGTGTAATAGCGATAATACTATTTCATGGAATAATTGTGAAGATTAAATTAAATGAGATATGTATGTAGTATTTAGTACACTGTAGAAATATGCTATCCAGTAGAGTAGCCACTAACTATATGTGGCCATTTAAGTCAAACTTAATTAAAATTAAATAAAATATAGGATTCAGTTCTTCAGTCACACTAGCCATATTCCAAGTAATTAACAGTCACATGTGGCAGGCACTACTGCATTGAACAGCATAGATACAGAACATTGTCATCGTTACAGAATCTTTGAACATTGCCAGACAAAGTAGTAAGTGCTCAATAAACGTTCATTTGATCAATCTGGCAATTTTTCCTCTTCCTCACCAATTCCTCTAAGTGCTCAGGCTACTCAAGGTATTCCCTTAACAGGAAGGAAATCAATATGATAGAACATGTATGCGTTCATCACTTTTTTCACTCCCAGAAATACTGCAGTTCTAAAAGATAACTGCAGAGAGAAAACAATGGTTACCACAAGTGAGAAAAGTTCTAATGAGGGATTTCATACATTGCAGTCTGACACTGGCAAATGTCTTTTTGGACTGAGTGTGGGGAGAGAAAAGTCTCTGCAATAATCCTCAATTAATACCGAAAGATGCACCTACTCACAGCTATGACATGACCTTAAGGCTTTAACACTTCCTGAAATAATTAAAAAGAGAAGGGCTTTTTCCTCTGTGGAATTCATTTCACACCAAATTACTGCTGATTGAAATGTCTAAAAATAAGTATAAATCAACATTTTTCCAGAAATACTTTAACCAAGTTAGTCTTGGACATCTGAGTACAACTCTTTGCATTAGTCTTTTGGTTTCTTTGGTTTCATTTTCTTTCTCCTTCCAAATATCAGAATTGGAGCTGGGAAGCTACCAAGCAGCTGATAGGGATCTAGAAAGTTGGAGAATGTAGAACTATAAGAAGCTGATAATTAATTTCATCCCTAAGAATAATTCTGGTGTTAGATGATACTTGGGAGTATCTGGTGAATTTGTCATATAGACCTTTGTACATCTGGGCTTACATGTTCTGGGCAAATTTTCTATACCAGGACATTTGTGGCCCTCAAGTTGAAAGGATACACAGATTTATTTTATTTTTGTTTTTTATTTTTTTTAAATATAAAGCAAAAACATACAGTTTCTGTCCTGTGACTGGCCTATTTCACTTAGCATAATGTCCTAAGCTTCATCCATGTTCCAGCATATGTCAGAAATTCCCTCCTTGGTGGCTGAACAATATTCTACTGTATGCATTTTTCACATCTTGTTATCTATTCAGTATTCTTTGATAACTGGACCACCACCTGAGGATTCTCCAATTATCCTTGCTCTTCTTGTTTAAATCTTTTTTTGGCTTATTCTAGTCATTCCTTTCTTCATTCTCTTCAGATGTACTCCTTGGCAAAACTCCCCTTGCTAATCTGCTGTGGCTGTCTCCAGTTGGATCCCTTCCTCCATTTATTGACGCAACAAATCTGGCGATTACACTAGGTTTCTGGAGTCAGGATGTCCTGTGAATCTGGTGACCTGTGACTCTGGGCGTTTCTTTATGTCTCTGTACCTCCTACACAGGTTTATTTTCAAAAGTACAAGTAGAAGGGGCTGGCCTATGTGCCTTATTACAAATGAGAAGGAAGATCTAGTACTTTTAGAAATCATGGTATTCTGCTTATAGGTGGTATCCTTGTGGGTAATATGCAAAACATCCTTCCCAAGTCAAAATGAAAATGTGTCAACATACCTTCTTGAAGTGGTGCACCTTTCAAGACCCAGATGCAAACAAAGCAAGTCTGTTCTCATAGCCTTGGTAATAGCATTTGAATACACTGGGTAATAAATTGGATCATACATCTTTGATGAGTGAAACTAATTCCTTGCTGGTTAAATTCCTTTCAGGTTAAATAAATGCATAGTTCGCTTGTTTCACCTCTTTACCTATTATCAAACAATCCCCATTAGACTGCATACCATTTTGAATTATTCTTCTATAATCAATCCTGGATATTTACTTCACAGCTGAAGTACTTATACAACAATAGCCTCACTGTGATTTTATCTTTTTTTGTGATTTTTTTTGTTATGATATCAATAAGAGAATTTATGGATTAAGCCACAATGAAATGATATAGAAACATAGGACATGATACAAATTTTTTATTTTACTGAAAACATGTATTTACTAGCATCTAAACTCAAAAACATAAAATACTGTCTTTTGGAAAGTGTAAGTAACACAGGATCATAATTTTGTAAAATACAACTATCAGGTTATTTTAATCAATTGCCATATATTTTTCTTATTATAGTATGACCCATGTGCCATACACTTTGATGTAAAATTTCAGCTACTAAAATGATTTTTCTGTCCTATTTACTTTCTATTTTGCTCTTTTTAAAATATTAGCCACATTTTTTGCAATATATCTCTTAGGAATTATTACTGTATTATTAACCCTTCCACTAAGCAGAAATTTCATATTTTTTACTACTTTTCGATGTAAATTTTTATCGATATTATTTTAGGGAGGCATTCTTTAGTGAGGACACATAAGAAAGGCAAAATGTTAAAATAAAAGAAACATAGCTTAACAACTTTTAAAATAAACAAAAATTCATAGACATCAACTAACTTTTACATAGAGCATAGTAGCTAATTGTCCAGCCCATGCTTTCTAATAATAATGCAATCATTTTTGCTGGTCAAAATACTTTGACTAACATAATAGAAACCACAGGGACTTAACCTAAGTACAAAGCAAGAATTTGTTATAATCATACAAATATGTCATGAGAATCAAAGAGTTTAAACTAGAAATGTATAGGTGTCAGGAACTAAGAAGTCTTCTCCCCTTGTCACTCCACTCGAGTACTTTATTTTTCTCTTGGAGGAGTGACTTTTCTCTGCTTCTCCAACAATATACCAAATAAAGCTACTTCCAGCTCCCGAATTACAGTTTTATATTATATGTAAATTGTATATAATATTATATTAATAGCTTTTTAAATTTCAACTTCTCATCAGGAGAATCTAATTGGTCTAGCTTGAATCAGGTGTGCATCCAGAGGTCAAAAGCATGGGCCAAGGCTTAGGGGTTGTGTCATATAAACTTGACTCCCAGTGAGCCCATCCCATGGAATGAGCTTGTGTTGGTGGGTGGCATGTTCTCAGAAGGAAAAATAGTCAACAAGCTAGGCAGAAACCATCAAAAGTATCAACTGCTATGCTTTGCTCTCTTCAAAGTGATTTCATTTACACAATCTTACTTGTTTAGAGAGGATCCAGGGCTTATACTAGGCCTATCTAGTAGTGGTAGTTTTATTGGAAAGTCAAGATGCTCCAAACTGTTTTATTCATGCTGTCATGAACATCAATGCCCAGATTAAGATCAGATAATGCTAGTGAGACTGATGAAGGAATGGCTTCTGAATACAAAATCATGCAGAACTTCTTTAAAAAACTAGCAAGAAAGCTTAAGAAAATATCTTGACTGAAGGTCATTTTAAAAGCAGGAAGGTCAAACATGGTTAGGAAAATAAGAGTATTTGCAAAAGAAAAAAAAAGGTCATGAAGTTAGAGTCCCTAATTTAGCCAAAAGTAAATGAACCTATAGAATGTTACAGTTTTACTGTATTGTATTATTTTCTTATTTTCCTTATTACTGATCAAATTAGTTTCTCTGGTGCCAGTGAAAAAGCCAAAAGAAATCTGAGTAATCAACGTAACATTCAGGTCCAAGGCTTATTTATAGCAGTCAATTTAGGCAATTCATTAATATCCAGGCATACATTTTTTTTTTCACCATGTAGCTATAGTGATTTTCAGAATAAATTTTGGAGATCCAGATTCCAGTGAAGAGCAGGTATCTAGAGAAAATAAGATATGTTGTTAGATCCAGAAAAGATCAAAGACTGACTTGGCAGTACTTGGCACTCTGAATTGGTTATATCAGCCTGCAAACATCCTCTCATTATTTTACTTTCACACAGTATAAAATATTTTTGGATTCTTTACCAACCAGATAAAAACAAATTAAAATGAAACACTGACATGAACTGAATATCTTATTCTGGAAGCACCATCACTGACAGCTTCAGAAAAATAATAGAATGGATCCTTCAAAACATTTTTCCAAAGGGCAAACGATTCTACCAAGAAAGTCAAAAAATAAAATCAGCTTAATAACCTACAAACACAGGAGTGTGATTCTCTTCACTGCTCCTAAAATTTTTTCTTCTTAATGTTCTTATAGTTCTTTATGATTTCTGGGTGTATATAGTTATTTATTTGCAGAATTGGAAGCTTTCTTGGGCACCATATCTTCTTCATGGGTACATTCCCTATGAATTGGTAAACAAAATACTGTGCATGTAGTAAGGGCTCAAAAACTCTTAAAATGAAAAAGCAGCATGTTCTTTGAGTATCTGCAAAATTCCTTCACTGCTTACAATTCCTGATAAATGAACTTAACCTAATTTCCAGCTAATCTGAAATTACTCTTTCCTATACATGCCTTTCTCTTTATTTCTTTATTCCCGCTGTTCCTTCTGACTGGAATGCCCTTTCCTAATCTTCCTAAATCCTATCTATTCTTCAAGGTCTATGGCAAATAGCCCCTTCTCCATGAAACTTTCTCTGATCTCTCCAGCTAGAAATAATCTATCCCTCAGGTTGAAGTTCTACAGAATCTTGACTAAACCTTCCTTACATCCCTTAATTATACAGCAACTAATTGCTTTACATAACTATCTCCTAAGCAAGAGCACATACACAGCCATGTCTGATAAAATATTTATTGGGTGACTACCTTAAAGCCTATGGCTCCTATGGGGTATAAGACTTGTAATAGAGGATCTCTTCTCCTTGCATTTGAGTCATCCTCTGGGAAGACAAAAAAGATTGCTCCAAGGCAGCTTTGTGACCTGCTGTGTGACAGCTGCATGCACTGTTCCCACACAAGAACACCTGTAGTCTCTCTGCTGGCAGGTGGTGACCTTCTGAGTAAACCTAATGCCAAGGGTGGCCTATGAGAGTCCTGTGAGTCTGAACGTTTTAGCGCAATATAAAATGACCCTTGCTCAGTATAGAGAATATAGTTAATGATTCTGTAGCATCATTCTATGTTGACAGATAGTCACTACACTAGTTGGTGTGAACATTTAATACTGTAGGTAACTGTCAAATCACTATGCCATATACTTGAAGCCAACATAATATTGTATATCAACTATACTTCAATACAAATTAAAAAATAAATTAACCCCTGGTGGGCATTTTCAATAAGGTTTCAAGTACTTAATTATGGAAATTAAAAGGATTAGTACATGTAAAATTCTTAAATGATGTCTGGCACATAATAACAACTCAGTGAATATTAGCTATTGTTGCCCATGGTCAGAATCCATCAAGTGTTAACTATGAACTTAAGCATATCTGATTACAATGTTTGGCCCATTACTCTTCGGTACTTTTCTACATAGAATCAAATTCCTATCTTCACCTTTAAACCTGCTCTAAAAAATGGGTTTTTCTAACAAATGTGGACTTCAGTGCAAAATTAAGTGACTTTCTTACCTGCTCATGGATACACATTGTAAGATTGATCTGAGTGTCTGTTCCCAAACTTACTTGCTATAGACTGAATGTTTGTGTCCCTGTAAAGGTCATATGTTGAAGCTCTACTGTGAGGGTATTTGGAGGTGGGGCCTTTGATAATTAGGTCGTGAGGAAGGAACCCCCATGACAGGAGTCATATCCTTATAAGGAGAAGGAGCTAGCCCTTTCCCTATTTCCCTGATGTCAGGATACAATGATAAGAAGCCATCTGCAAACCACGAAAAGGGCCTTCACCAAGAAACCAACCATGCTGGCACCCTCATCTCAGTCTTCCAGCCAACAGAACTGTGAAAAATAAATATTTGTCATTTAAGCCACCCAGTCTATGGTATTCTGTGATGGCAGCTCAGACTAAGACACTACGAATACCAGGTACAACTTATAATTATCTGAAGAAATGATGATGAACTGTGAGTTTACATAAAGAGTTTCTCTCCTCTGGGAAAAACTAGGTGAAACACTCTGGAAACTTGAAAAAATGGCATGTCACTAAAATATGGCTCACCATGTTGAAGCAGATAGAAGGAAAGTATAAAAAACTAGGGGGAAAAAAGAGATCATGAACTCAAGATTGCTATCTTTTAGTTCCTGTCCCAGTTCAAAGACACCCAAACTGGAACTCAGAGTGAGCATGACATGGAACTCTAATCAGTACACAGTGGGTAATACACACACAAAAGGCCTTGGCCCTGTATCAGAAGACCAGATAAAGGAACCTACATTATTTAAGGTAAAACAAAATGTTTCTGTCTCTCTCTCCTGCTCTGTTTCTCTGTCTCCTTCCATGTATATATAATTTTTATGACTTCATCAGGTGGGCTTTGGCAGTGAGTACATTAAAGAGTTACAGGGACTATGAAAAAAATGACTTACAGAGTAAAATAGAAGCACAAAAAAAAGGGTAACCAATGCTACAGGAAAACAGGGTCAGGAAAGATATAGAGAAGGGGACATGAGCTGAGGGGACAGACAATATGGAGAAATGGCACTGGAGACACAAGAACAGTGTGAACAAAGGCACAGAGGCTCAAGTAACAAAGCTGGTTGAGAAAACATACATAGAACAAATGGTTTGAAAACAGACCAAAGAAATAGGTAGGGTCGGGATCTTTAAGGGCTTTATAAGCCAGTTTATAGAAGGTGGACTTTTACAGAAACACACAGAGCAAGTGGAATATAATAATTGGATGTGCATCCTCAAAAGATCTTTGTAGAATTAAGGGTGACATCAGGGTATGGAGAATGTTAAAAATCCTTCCAGAATCCAAGTAAGAAATGAGAACCTGAGATTATGTAAGAAGAAATGAAAATGAGAAAAATTATCAAAGTAGAATTAAGATTTGGCCAGAAAGTTCTTAGTTATGGAGGTCAAAGGTGAGGAAGGAATGCAGGGAAATATTTTGGTTTGTTGCTTTGGGAATTCTGGAGATTGTGGACAAATTATTCTCCCAGTTAATGTTAAAGGAGAAAAGGAAAATTTGCACAGTAAGTCACCTCAGGTCTTTTTGAGGTTGAGGTACTTATAAAGCAGAAGGTAGAAATGTCCACTAATTGGTTGGATAGCCATAATCAGAGCTAAGCGGGTATTCATAACGTCAGGGCTGGAGACTGAGACATAATAATTTATATTTGAAGCCACAGCAGTAGATGCTATGACCGAGGAAGCCCAGACAAGGTGAGAATAGAGCCTTGAGCAAAAAGGCCCACATTTCTGAGAGTCAAGCAGGACAAGGACAAAGGACACTCGGAAGGACAGTCTGAGAGATGGGAGCGCATTCAGAGCAAGCTCCACGGAAGCTTCAAGAAAAGATGGTTTCAAGTAGAAGTAGCAATCTGGTCAGAGAGCTTTGGGAAGGATGAAAATACTCTACTGGATTCAGTAATTTCCAAGTTAATCAGTTTCCTTTCAGGAACAGGGTTTGTCTTTTTCTCGGGAAGGGGAAGCCGGTAGGGTAGCGCATTCCTTACGGCGCCCGATAACGCTCCTGTGAGACTATTCGGCCACCTGAGGGCAAACTCTCTCTCTACATTCCATTTCCACCCCGGTCCCAGGTCTTTGGAAACCCCGGGGTGCAGTTCCCCCTCAGCCTGACACGCGCCCTCCGCCGGCTCCAGCAAACTTCGAAGCCCTCAGGAAGCTGAGGGCTCTAAAAAACCTCACCTCTAAAGCCCTCCCTCAGGCATCCAGGAAAAATTAAAGCCCTTATTTTGTCTTCCCAAAGCTTTGTCCGTTACCTTGCGAGGCTTTCTATTATTTGTACATCTGGCACAAAACTAAAAGCGAGCCAGACCCAAAAGTCTAGGAAAGCTGAGGTTCGGGCAAGGAGATAGCCTCACAAGCCACTAGAGAAAGAAGAGGAGGAAAAACTACAACTCCCATGAGGCAGCGGGGCCACGGGACCCACGTCTCCCAGCACCCTTTGCGAGGCTCAAGAGCGTCAAGGTTGGCCGGCGTATGGAGACGGGGGGTGAAGTGTCCTCTAAAGCCGTGGAGAAGCAGCCTTGCAGGATGGCAGCGGCCGAGGCGGAACCTGAAGCCCTGACGGAGCGGGTGGACATCGCGCGCGGCCTGGAGAACTTGCCTGTGAGCGCTTGGCCGCCGGGAGTGGAGCCAGAGCCCTTCGAGGTAGGAAAGTGGCGCGCGGGACCGACAACCTCCTGTAGGGGGCGGGGCTTGACGGCCACGAGCAGTGTGCGCTCAGCCACTGGGGCGGGGCTGGGGCCCGTCCGGGTTTGAGGCGGGGCTAGATGGCCCCGAGGCTCTCGTGCGCCACTCCCGCACGTGGTCGTGGTTATACGGTTGACTCTTGGACTGCTGCTTGCGTCCTTTTTTTCTTACACCATCGCATAGCTGTTCGCGCACAGGAATAATTTAAATGCACAGGATTCAGTGTTTTCTGTTAATCCATCGTAATCTTAACGAGAGTATTCCTCTTCTCTGCCCATAGACTGGCAGTTCCCTGAAGGGCAAAACCAGATGTTTTATGAGGTCCTTGGGAAAGCTACCGGAGAACTTGGCGTGTCCTAGTTCTGCCGCCAGAACTCACTGAGGAATCAAGGGTTAATCATTTACAAATGTCAGATAAGGCATGGGGCCCATTAACGTATCTCAGACATCATGGTTAAAAACTTAACCTCTTGAGTCAGACTTGAGTCTCCCTCATGCTGTGAGGCTTAAGAAAATAGGGTTTCAGCTAAGCCTTAGGGCCCTCCGTGTACATTAAAGTAACTCCTCTCTCCCAGTTTGTTTTGATAATGATAAGCAAAATACAGTTCCAGGTTTGCTGAAAGTCAATAAATGTTCACAACTATTACTAACTCAGAGCCCTTTCTCCCCTAACTACAGGTTGCCTAAAGAATAAGGAATAACCCAAAGAAAGGATGGTGTGCAAAGAGCACTGGATGTGGACGTTTGGGGGTTATCCATTTTAGCCTGAGTTTCTTCATCTGCAAAATGAAAATAACTAAAAATGTATAGCCCTTGTCACGTCCATTATCAATATTGAACCCTGTCCTTCCTTCTTCCTAGGTTTGTTGTGAGGATCAAATAAGACAATAACTCAATATCAATTTCCAAAGAGTAGAACAGGATATTAATGTCAGAAATGGTTATTTTTCCTCAAACTACCTTAGGCAGTTTATGGTTAATATGGTTAGTTAGCACAGATATTAAACACTGATCCCTAAAAGCTTATTCAAGACCAAACATTGCTGAATGCCTGGTCAAAAACACTGATACATGTTTTCTTTATTCAATAAGTAATTGAGGGCCTATAATGTTCCAGGCACCATTTTAAGTTAGGCATAGAAGATAATATAATGACAATGCACAACTGCTGCGCCTAGGCTTACAAGAGCATTTATAAAGCACTTGGTTGCTATAAAAAGGCAGGGAAGGAAGCCAGGTTATTTATCTTTACACATATAGTTGATGGGCATAAATGAAAATCAGGAGGCCGAGACTCATCCCTACAGTGTTCTAGCTGTCTGGCTATAATAGCACAGCTCTGGGCAGAGTTAGAATTACATAAAGAAAACAAGATTCCTTCCTCATGGAACTTAGTCTTAGCACGAAGAGAAAACATGCTTGAAACATTTAAATGAAAACCCAGAGGTGCCTTCAGCTAATTTGCTTCCATATACTCAGGAGCATAATATCAGTCTTATTAAAAATTTTAAAAAGCTTGCTTGCCCCAAACCCTGCTTCATAGACATACACACATAAGAATTAAGGCATGAAAACTCAAGGTTTTTTTTTTTAGTTTTGCTTCTGGGTACTGTGTGAAAAGGGAAAAAGAATATTCAAATGTTCACATTGCAAACAAGCATTTAATAATGCCATCATTTTTGAAGCCTAGTAGAAAATAAATTGATTTTCTTAAACTATGAGTTGGATCTAGACATTTTTCAGGTTTCTGAAACCAGCTTCAAACATCCTTTTTAATATCTCTACTTGACCTTGACGATTATCTGGCTCTCAGTCTCCTAATAGCTGCTTGAAGCAAAAACTCATGGGGCTGGAAGCCAAGTACAAAAATGCTTGTAGCTGGTGTTTGAAAACAACCAAAAACGGCCTGAAGATTTTCACAGCACTTTCTTAAAATTCAGAATCAAGGCATAGGTTTTAAGCCCAGGTTGTTGTGCATTGTCATACTTCAGTTTCAGGGGCTTCAATACAAAATTTGACTCAGCAAAGTCATACTTTGAATCAAATTATCATGAGCTACAATAAGCAATCAAAAAATAATTCATGAGCCACCTGCTCTGTGCCTAGTCTTATGTATAAGAACCTGACCCCATTACCATGCCACACCCCAAACCTCGTAAGCATGCCTTTCCTTGAGACATGTATTTATTAGAAAAATAACATATACACATTCAATACAAGTAGAGAGCCCTACAGCCTATGTCATTTAGATCCCAGAGTACCTTCTATTAATAAGGGCAGGTCTAGTTCAGAGAAGGGAGAAATGGTATATGAGCATAGCCAAGATGGTGTATTTGCTCTTCAACTAGTCTGGTTCCATTTTGACTTCTTGAGTGGTCATGGTTTAAAAGAAAGTTTTCTGTCAAACTTGACATCTCCTCTCAATTCTTCAAGGATCTGGTTTCTAGTGCATCATTTTGCACTGATCATTTTGCATTTATTCCCAACTCTTGCATGATCAATTTTGTACTTTAACACACACCAGGGAAAAAAAGCTTATGTTATGAAAAAAAAAAAAGTAAAAAATATGAAAATCCCATTCTCCATGTCCTCTTGTGAATTTTTATGAATGGGTTCTTTCTAAATCCCAGCACATGCATGTAATATGCAGTAAGGCAGCATTTGAATAAAAGACATCTGTGCCAGATCAGCTCTTAGTTGCTGCCAACCACCACCAAACCCCTGAAGATGGATAAGTAATGGAGGATAGGAAAATAATCACATGGTTTTCTAAACATAATTTTGGCTCAGATACATTTGAAATTGGGAAATTTAACTCCAGAACCTATTTTTCACCATCCCACTAGATAGCCTGCAGAATTCATATTAAACACCTAAGTGCCAGCCACTCGAGCAAGCTTTTTATGTGGATTCTCCTTTTTTTTTACTTCACAGCAACCTAAGATAGAAAGTGTTTAGAGAGATTAAGTAATATGCCAAAAATATACAATGTTTTAAATATAAAATCTAGAAATATTATCTAGAAAAATTTAAGGAAGCTACTTTTTTAAAAGTATAAAGTGCCTGGCACTGAGAACAGTGTTAGGTTACTTAAATTTCATGAAACCCCATTCCCAAAGAAGGTTTTATTCCTGTTAAATAAATGCTAGCCTGAAGCTTAGCAAGTCACTTGCCCTAAGTCTCACTGCTAATAAAAGCCTTGTTCTGTGTCTCCTGTAAGACTTTCTATGCTGGGAAGCTCTCCACTGCTTGCCCAGTGTTGCAGGCCAGGCATAGAGTTTTACTGTCTGGGCTCCTGCACACATTGCTAGTCTCACCTCCCTCTTGGAGACCTCATTTCTCATTAGCCATTTATGTCTTTGACAAAATTCTCCAGCTACTTCCTGGAACCATTCTCAACTTCCACCCTGGGTATATCACTCAAGACTCATTTGTTTATGAAAAATATAAATACAACATAAACCAACTCAAGCAAAAAAGGGAAGGAATTGCCTCACATGATAGCAAAGTCCAAGAGTGGTAACTATGGGCATGTCTGGATCTAAGAACTCTAACAGTGTCATCAGATATTTCTTTCTACCAACCCCCACTTCGCACCCCATGCTAGCCTTTCTGTGGTTGGCTACACACTCAATAGGATTTGTGTGTGTGGTAGAACTTGGGAATGCCCAGTGAATGCTCTACAGTTTTACAACCCCAGTGGAAAGAATGCCTCTTTCCTAATTGTTTCAGCAAAAATCGTAGAATTCTATTTCATTGATCTGGCTTAGCTCCTGTGTCCATCCAAACATTTGAAAGAGCAAGTGATGTTCTGATTAGCCAGGTGTAGGTCCCTGCCCAAACTGGACCTCCATCCAAACCACTGAGATAAGAGTGGGAAGGGTTCCTTTTAGAAGAGTCAGGGTGCTGTTATCCAAAGAAAAGGAAAGAAAGCTGGATAGGTAAAAACCCATATCCTCTTTGGTCACATCTCCCAAGCTTTGATCTCTCCTTGGCTTAGGGTATGTACAGAAAACCCTTAGCATAAACCCTTTGGGGATCAGTTTGGTCCTGGGCTTTGGACCAGGAAGTAGGGTACAGACTATGGAAAGACTGTTACAAAATGGAGCTTTAAACTCACATTTACTGACTCCCATTTTAACACACTTTATTAGCTTTCAGATACTCAAAATGAAATATTTGAATAGAAGGCCAGGACAATGACATCACATCAGTTTATTTCTGATAAGAAAGAGTAAAAAGAACTTTTTAGCATGTAGCTACTTGAAAAGATGGATTATTACATAATCATCAGTTACATAATTAGACCATGGCTTTCAAGAGAGTATTTTTTAGTATACCCATTTTTCTAAGGTAAAATCTCTCTGGAATGGTATTTTACCAACCTTTAATGGAGGAGAAAATGGAAACATGGATCTAAAATGATTTGTGGTGATTATTGGTATCAGAGTTGAGGATTATATCCATCAAGGGGAAGAAAAAAAGACTCTCTTTAAACAGGAAGTTTATCCAGGAATCTTTATCCTTTGGAAGGTGTCTGCAGCTCTTTTGGAATTAGCTACCTTTAGTAATATAAATCTCTGAAGGATCTTAGAGATTGTGCATCAAGTTTAAATTGCAGAATTTTTTAAAATTCAAAATTCCTAGATTCTCTAAAATCTTTTTTTTAATATATAAGTAAAAAAAAGCAAAAATAGGTATATGTTCCCAAACCCTTCCATATGCAAATAAGTTCAACAAGGAATAATATGCTCTCCTGGTGAGGAAACTGCAATAAGTCAGACTTGATTTTAAAAGAAGTTAACGTGTGTCAAAAAAAAGCACTTTAGATTTTAATGGTTTATACTAAAATGCATGCACCTTTAAACACAATCAATTTAAAAGAATTCTTCACAAAAAGTTTAACAGAAAGATAGTGAAATCTTCATTTTAAGTACTTGTTAATTGTTTCAGTAACCATTTATATTTCAGCATTGACTCTTAGAAGCTGGAAGTAGATTCTGTATAAAACAGCAGTCATATTGAATTTGACTGATAGGTCATCTTTTTCTAAGCCATTCTTTATCCCTTTAGGACATCTCTGCTAAGCTTAAGTCATAAGAAATAACACAAACAAGAAAAGCTCTTCTCACTCTCCCCCATCAAATCACTTTGTAAGCAGTGTTGGCCTTTCCCAGATATTCCAACTCATCCATCACAAGAGGATGTCAATCCTTACTCCCCAGCTCAGCTTTTCTTTAAAGTATAGGGTTTTGCACCTAACTGCATGGCTCCAACAAGGCCTCAACGGGGAGTTACTACATGCTGTTGAATACTTTTTCTAAAGCATGGCCAGGAGACACAGTATTAATGGAGGATTGACTGAAAGAGGTACAGTTCAAACATTCCTGTAGATACAACCTGGGCTTGAGATTGCTATCTGGCAGGGAGAGGGCAAATCGTGTAGGACTGCCCTTAAATTTGGAATGTGATCCCATCTCCAGGTAGATAATGTCAGAACTTCACTGAAATATAGGACACCCAGCTGATGTCTGGGACATAGCTTGTTGGAGGTGTGGGGAAACTGGGTCCAAGGACACTAACAGCATGTATTTCTATTATTTGCAGTATACCCCTGACCATGTAGCTGGGCCGGGAGCAGACACTGATCCCACGCAGATAACCTTTCCCGGATGCATTTGTCTCCAAACTCCCTGCCTCCCTGGTACTTGCTCCTGCCTCCGTCATGAGCAGAACTATGATGATAAGTCATGCCTCAGAGATACAGGATCAGAAGCAAAGCATGCCAAGCCAGTGTTTGAATGCAATGCCCTGTGCCAGTGCAGTGACCACTGCGGGAACAGAGTGGTCCAACGGGGTCTGCAGTTCCACCTCCAGGTGTTCAAGACAGATAAAAAAGGCTGGGGACTTCGTACCAGGGAATTTATACCAAAAGGGCATTTCGTCTGTGAATATGCTGGTGAGGTCTTAGGATCCTCTGAAGTACAGAGAAGAATTCAGTTACAAACAGTACACGATTCAAATTACATAATTGCCATCAGGGAACATGTTTTTAGTGGGCAGGTAATTGAAACATTTGTTGATCCTGCCTATATAGGAAATCTGGGAAGATTCCTTAACCATTCTTGTGAGCCAAACCTGTTGATGATTCCTGTCCGAATTGACTCAATGGTACCAAAGTTGGCACTTTTTGCAGCCAAAGACATTTTGCCAGAAGAAGAACTATCTTATGACTATTCAGGAAGATTTCTTAATCTAATGGACAGTAAAGACACACAAAGGCTAGATAACAGGGAACTAAGAAAACCTTGTTACTGTGGTGCCAGATCATGTACTGCGTTCCTGCCTTATGACGGTTCACTGTACTGCCCCTTAGAAAAGCCAGACATCAAGAAGGAAGAGTATAGGAGAAACACATCTGGTCTATCCTAGTGGGTGAGAGTAAGAAGGAACCAAGCATGTTGCCTCAGGCCCTTCTGAGTTCCCCTTATGACAAGCAGCTTACCCTCCAGGTAGGTCTCTGCTCTGTGTTATGCAGAGCTGGTAGCTGTCCAGCTCTCCCTCTACCTGACTGCACAAATTTATCTCAGGAATATGGCAGAGACTGTAAGTTGTCCAGCAATATCTTCTCTCTATAATAGGCTTCTCCATTTTTAGCTGAGTACATGACTGCCCAGCTAAAAACTGGTTGCTTTTCCTAGTTAGAGGTGACTGTGTTTTAGCTAATGAGAAAGAAGCGAAAAAGGTGTCTTTAAATGGAGACATTCTTCCTTTATCCCCCTCTCTTCCTATTCGCTGGAATGTATACATGACGGCAGGAGCTGCGGCATCCATCCTAGACCCCAAGATGACCTTGGAAAAGAAGCCACACATAGCAGTCAACAAAATTGTGAGGAGTCTGGGTGCTGGAGACTGTGGAACTGTCTACCAGTCCTGATGTGACACCTCTGGCCTCGTAGGTGAGCAGTAGTCTCTCCCTCATTTATGCCACTGCTATTTTTAGTGTTCTAGAACTAGCACCAAACCTAATCATAGTGATCCAAGGAAACCCTGGTGGCTGCATACCTAAGCACTACTTTCCAACAATTTTTTAGTAATAAAGCTAATATTTCTATTTCTGTCTTTCTGACTTCTGCCTCTTATTTCTCATTCATTCTAAATACAAATCAAGGGAAAGGACATGATTATCACCTCCTAAACCCTAATAATTATCACCAATAGTGAAAAATATAACCGTGGCAGTAACTTCCATGGCATGTCACCCCAAACATCATTAAAGGAAACAAAGTTGCAAAATTTTCACTACATACTTGGTTGTACTCCACAACTTGTGAAGCGAAACTTCAAAACTTCAAACAGCCTGACTTCTTCATGTATAAGTAACATGAAAATAACTCTGTCAACATCACAAAAGGGGATGGAAGGTTTATAATTCCATTTAAACTTCCAGACAAGCAAACATCTCTACCTTCCTTCCTTAAAGCAAGGATGTTGCAAAAACGAAGTGACTAGGGAGGTTTATTAGATATTTTGAAAGCTAAAATACTTAGGTGCCATAGTATTATTTGATAAATTAATTAATTTCCTCTCTGGTATATTTAAACCCTTCTGTCAGGATGCATTTAATATGATATATCATAGGAGTCCATATTATATATAATACTCTACTCCTGTATATCATAATTATGCACTTTAAATGAGTGAAATGCATAAATATTAAAAAATTAAGCTGTTAAAATAAGTATGTTAGAGTTTGCATGTCCAGGTTATCATCATGGAATGATTCCATATGAATAGAATATAATACAGAGTGCTCATAAAGTACCCTGAACTACAAATGTGTAATGTCTAAAACAACAGATTTTTCCTCCAAACTACTCATTTCTCTCTGCCAACCTTTCTGTAGAACTTCGATTTCTCTGAGAAAGTCTTGCTTTTGGTAAAGCAGCTTATATCCTTCATTTTACCTTCCTCCTCCTCCCAAGCTCTCCTAACAACTGATGCAGTAACTTGTTAGGCTCTTTGACGTTTTGCAGCATGCTGTCACAAGCCTCAGTATAGCCAAGTATATAGTGAAAATTTTAGTTTGTTTCCTTTTATGACTTTTGGTTACATACATGGAAGTCATTGTCCTGTTTTTCACTCTTGGTGGTAATTATTAGAGTTTAGGAGGTGATCATCAGTCGTTAAGGAATGGTCAGAAGGAAAATTCTTAGCTCATTGTTTGATTGTACAGGTACCCTTTCCTACTTCCCTCAGCCCTTTCTCTGCTGAATATCACCAGCAGAGAAAGAAGCGGAAAAGGTGTCTTTAAATGGAGATACAGAGGACAATCTTCAGTTCAGAGGCATGAGCAGAATCGTCCATCACTGTGCCTCTGTCAGAGATAGAACTCACTGGATAAAGACCCTTGGAATTTTTTTGTACCCATACACAAATTTATCCTTAAACAGCATACAGCCCTGCAAATCAGATTTCTATGGTAAGAATCAAAGACTTTTTATTCCAATTATTTCCTAAGCACTGAATTAACTACATTTACTTTACTGCTGTGGTCTACTTTTGAGAGCAAACATTTAAAAATATACTTTGTTTGACTGTTATCCTAATATAAAAATATATAAAGTTTTCTCTATTATAAATTACTATAAAATTAAACATTTAAAAGATGGCATGTATCTTCATGGATTAAAACATTCATAAAAATTGGTGTTGAAGTCTGTTTCCACTGACTTCACTAAGAATGCAGAAATGTGTACCTTGGAAACTGGTTTGACCCAAGAATAGTAAAGATCATACTTAAAGAAAAAAGCTTTTCAAATGATTTTTTTAAAATTTCAAATTAATAATCACAAAATACCAGTGGCTGATAGATTTTGTTCACAGCTAAATGGACATTTTTGTCTTAATTGAAATGAATATTCAGAGACTATTTCATTCTCCCTCTTCCCCTCAATATTAAGCCCCAGTACTGGCTAGCCTGGTGCATAAGGCAGCAGTGGATTCAGGACATCAACTAGAAACTACCTTGCATAGAACAGAGGATTTTATCTTAAAACTCAAGAAGGTCTCCTAAAAGAAAGGTTGAGGGCACCAAAGAAAAAAATTCTTTTCCTCAAATTGTTTGCATTCTCTTGCGTTCAGATAGTGTTTTATTTGTGTAGTATATATCTAATTACAGCTCTGCCACTGTCCAATGTGTTGAACAAGTTACTGAACCACTCTGAGCCTTAATTCCCTTTTCTGGGTATGGCAATATTGGGAGGATCAAATGAGTTAACACTTAACATTGTTTATAACAATGACTTAGCACTAGGATAGCTGTAACTGAAAAAATAGACAAAAGTGTTGACAAGGATGTGGAGAAGATGGAACCTTCATATATTGCTGATAGAATTCTAAAACTGCACAATTACTTTAGAAAACTGTTTGGATAGTTACTTAAAACATTATATATGGAATAACAACATATTCCAGCGACTCCATTCCTAAGTACAGCCCCAAGAGAAATGAAAACATGTCCAAACCCCATGAAAAGCCACACCCTCACTCATAAAGAAAAACTTGTACACACATATTTGTAGTGGAATTATTTATAACAGCCAAAAAGTAGACATACCTCAAATGTCCATTGACTGATGAATGAACACAATGTGGTATCCATATGGTGGAATATTATTCAGCCATAAGAAGGAAGTATTGACACATGCCACAACATAGATGAGCCTTGAAAATGTTGTGCTAAGTGAAAGAGGCCACATACTGTGTGACTCTATTTATATGAAATGTCTAGAATAGGCAATTCCATGGAGACATAAAGTAGATTAGAGGTTGCCAGAGGCTAGTGGGGAGGGCGGGTATAGGAAGTGATTGCTAACTGTTTCTTTCTAAGGTGAATAAAATCCACTTTCAAAGGGTGAGTTCTATGGTATGTGAATTCTATCTCCATAAAGCTGTTACCAGAAGAGGAAAGAAGACATGGGTGCCTCTCATTTGGAAATGGCACCCTGTAACTCTGAACACTGCTTTCAGAAAAATCACTCTTTAGGTCCCAGAGGAATGTTTCTCCACTTGCTTTATTTTATGTCCTCAAAAAAACCCACGACTGTGCCTAATACTGTAATTGCTTGTGGCCACTACCACTATCAGAGATAGACACTGCTTTGGGGTGACAGAGGCTTTGAAGAGAAGTGCTTGGTTTGATAAGAACATAGATGAATTAATTAACTTGTCAGATCCTTCCTCTTAGAAATTATGACTGTAATTCTTGAGTAACAAACTATAGTTTCCTTGTAGTGTTGAACATCAGTTTTCTTGCTTCTCTTTCTGTTGGAGTTTGTGGTTCCAGGAGTACTCATGAATTGGTACATTGTTCACTACAATTGCACATGGAAACAAACATTTTGCAACATTAAACAATCCATATTACCTTCAAGTTTGTAGATGTGCAGATCTAGAAGTTTCATACTGGTTCTTAACATTTCTTCACATTATTTGATTCTTATTACATTATATTTAAGAGATACTTAAAATAACAATATAAGCGATAAATGATGAAGTTAAAAAATTTTTAATTCAACTCTTAGAGCAAAGCTTTCTCAAATTGAAATTAATAAAAAAACTATCAAAAAGATATACTGACTCAAGAAAGATGGTCTCGTTTAGTATCATTGTTCATATAGCACCAACTAAGTAAAAATCTTGTTTATAGCAACATGACTTCTGATTTTACTGAAAGGAAGATAAATGCATTTTTAAAAATATGTAATAATTTATGAATCAGGTCATTAATTTATTATCCATTCAGAGATTGTCAGTTCAGTTGAATGCCCAGGCATGAGCAAGAAAAATTAAATTTAGTCGTATTTGATGTCTTGCCAATTTCCAGTCATAAAAACCATAACTTTATACATGTTTTCCATTCTTGTGTTTATAAGATAGTCTTATCAAAGGAGGCAGATAACTTGATTTATTACTTAAATATTTTTACATACTGCCTGTGGCTCTCCCACAAGCTGTACTGGCCTTGAATCTTCTATGGGAGAAACTAGCTTCTATGGAGAAACTAGCTTCCCTGGCAAGGCTGTTATGGGACACAGGTAAAATACTGGATGTAAGTAGACTATAAAGTACTATATAAATTTAGTTATATCATTACAGGCATACTTCTGGGGTTACACTGTGCTGCAGAGAACACAACACAGCATGTATCATAGACATTGTCCTCAGTTACATCAAAACTGATGTAGATTCAATTTAATGGCAGGTCTTTGGTGGTAAAGGTTGTGGAAGTATTGGAATAAGCTCCAAAAGGAGGTCTGTTAATGATTTAAATAAAAGGATACCTGTCTTTGATCATTTAAGTATAGACAAAAATTATAAGCAGAATCTGAAGAATGTCATGGAGTTCCATTTATTTTACAATTGCAGCTGATCCTTGAACAACACAGGTTAGACTGTGTGTCAATCTACTGATACCCATTATAAATATAGTGAAAAAAACTTTGGAGATTTCCAATAATTTGAAAAACAGGAACCACATAGCTTAGAAATATCAAAAAGTAAAAATAAGGTATGTCATGAATGTATGAAATATATGTAGATACTAGCCTATTTCATCATTTAATACCATAAAATATATATGAATAAATAAAATTTTAAATCTCTCAAAACCATACACACAAACCATTTACGGTCGAGATGTAAAAAATATAGATACAGTATTAAATTTAAACTGCATAAAATTAACTGCACTACATACTGTACCACTGTCATATTTTGTAGCCACCTCCTGTTGCTATTGCAGTGAGCACAAGTGTTGCAAGTATTGTCATAAAATGCTGTGTGACAATAATCATTTCCATGTGAGCAGTTAACCTCTCCAATAAATTGGGAATCACAGTGAAAAGTCATCTCTCATGATTCTCGTGTACTTCTCATCATGTTTAGTGCAATACCATGAAGTTTGAATAACACTGTGGGAAGTGCCACTAGTGATGCTGAATGTCTTCCCAAGAAGCTGAGAAGAGTCATGACATTTTAAAAAGCTCAACTGCTTGGTATGTACCTAGACTGAAGTCGGCAGCTGCAGATGCCCACCATGTCAAGATGAATGCATCCAGCGTAAGGACCATTGTGCAAAAAGATGAGGAAATTTGTGAAGCCATCACTGCAGCTATGCCAGCAGCTGCAAAAGCATTGCATTTTTTGCAAAATATCTTTTTATCTCATATCAAAAATGCAGTTTTTACAGGGATGAAGGATTGCTATAAGAGAGGCGTAACTATAGACTAAAACGGTTTGAGAAAAAATGAATTCTTGTCATTACATGACAACTTAAAGGAAAGTGAAGAATCTAAAGTTGGAGAATTCAATGCCAGCAAAGGATGGTTTGATAATTTTAGAAAGAAGTTTGGCTTAAAAAAATCAATATAACATGAGAGGTGGCTTCCACTGATCGAAAGGCCACAGGTGAGTCCCCGGACACCACTAGGAAAATCACTGAGGAGAAAGCTTATCTGCCTGAACAGGGTTTTAATGCAGACGGAAGTGCCTTTTTGTGAGGGAAGAAAAAAGCCACAGAGGACATCTATTACAAAGGAAGGGAAGTGAGCACCAGGATTTAAGGCAGGAAGGGATAGGCAAATTCTGTTTTAGGCAAATGCAGTTGGTTTATGATTAGGACTGCCCTTATCTATAAAGCTGCTAACCCCTGAGCCTTCAAGGGAGAAGATAAACACCAGTTGTCAGTCTTTTGGTTGTACAAGAGAAGACCTGGATAATGAGAACACTTTTTCTGGATTTGTTTCATGGATACTTTGTCCCCAAAGCCAGGAAGTGGTGAGGGACTGAGTTTTCAAGTTTTTTGATATTGGATAATGCCCCTGGCCACTCAGAACCATATGAATTCAATACCAAATGTGTCAAAATGGCCTACCTGTCCCCAAACACAACATCTTTCATTCAGTCTCTAGGGGGTCAGAGCACCTTTGAGCCCCATTAGAAAAGCCTTACTCTATGGAAGATTGTCAACACTGTGGAAGAGAACCCCAGTAGAGAGAACATGATTTAAGTCTGGAAGGATTACACCATTGAAGAAGCCATTGTTGTTATAGAAAAAACTGTGAAAACCAACACATCCAAAACTATATATTCCTGCTGGAGAAAACTATCCAGTTGTGCATGAATTCACAGGATTTATGACAGAGCCAATCAAGGAAACCCTGGAAGAGATTATGGATATGGCAGAAAAGGTGAGGTGAAGGGTTTCAAGATATGGATCTTGGAAAAATTCAAAAGTTAATATACACCACACCAGAGGAAAGATAATTTGATAAAGATGAGTGCTTCCGAACTGGTGCCAGATGACAAGGAAGAACACTTTGAAGCAGTGCTAGGAAACAAACTGACATTAGAAAATCTGGCAGAAAAGTTCTACTTACTCAATACTGCTTTGACTTATTTTCAAGCACGGGCCCTAATAGGATGTGGGTGCTGAAACTAAAGGAAAGGGTGGGAGAGGGATTGGTACTGTATAGAAACATTTTTAGAGAAATGAAAAAGCAAAAAAGTCAGAAATTGCTATGTATGTCCTTGAAGTTACTGAGTGCACCCAGCTCTCCTGCTTCCTCTCCTAGCTCCTCCACCTCTCCCGCCTCTGCCCCCCGAGACAGCAAAACCAACCCCTCCTCTGCCTCCTTCTCCTCCTCAGCCTGCTCGGTGTGAGGACAATGAGAATGAAGACCTTTATGATGATCCACTTCCACCTAATGAATAGTAAGTAGTCGTCACGCCACACCAATAATAAACTTACCTGTTCTGTATGTGCGTGAATGTCTTCAGGTGAAAAATCTCGTAATTGTATGCAAATCACTGTAAGAGACGTTTTTAGGTCATCATCATCCCCATCACCTAAGTATTCATCATGTAGAACATCATGTGCAACACCTGCATGGAAGTGGAAAGCCTATCCCTGCAGAGGCATAAGGTATGTGAGGTTTAATATAAAATTAATAATTTTAGTTTTCTCACTGTTTCATAACTTTGCTTTCCAAGAGTCAGATTACAGTATGCCTCCCTCTCATAACTGGAGAAAGTGCCTATCAGCCTATGAGCGCTTTTTTTAAAATGTAACAATGTTTCCTATGCTGTCTTATGAGCATGACTGTAATCCTGTATGCCATAACAATGTTACAGTGATTCATTCATTCATGTATAGGCCAGGCTATCATAAAGAAATTACATTGCTGTTGCTTTACTTCAATGCATGAATCATTATATCTGTAAGTAAATGAATTTTCACATTATCTTTTCATTGTTGATGAATTGTGTTATTAATGCATATAACATCTACACTACTTTGTATCATATATTGTCACTGTAGGTACTGACAGATAATTCATTCTGTAAACAGATGTAAACACAGTATCATTAAATGCAGTACAGTACCATGCATGTATTTTCTCTTCCTTCTGATTTTAATAATATTCTTTTCCTTAGCTTAGTTTATTGTAATATAGTATATAACATATATAACATACAAAATATGTGTTAATCAATAGTTTATGTTATTGGTAAGGTTTCTGGTCAACAGTAGGCTATTAGTGGTTAAGTTTTGGGGTGAGCCAAAAGTTATATGTAGATTTTCAACTGGCAGGGACTCAGCACCCCTAAACCCCTGTGTTGTTCAGGGGTCAACTGTATTTGGGGTTTCCCTGGGTTGATAAAAATCCTCACTATTCTTATGTACATTGTTATTCAGTTAATAGCATTACATTTTGCCTTGTTGCCAAAGCTACAAGTCATCTGTGACTTGTCCTCCTCCTCAGATCTAATCAATCGCCAATTCCTATGTATTTCCTGCCCTACATCTCTCTCAAATCTGTTCCACTTTTTTCACCCTATTATCGTTTTATACCAGCCTTCCATCATTTCTTCCCCACAACTGCCTCTCTGCCTCCCACATTCAAACCCTTTGGTGACTTCTCATCACACTTGGGATGGAGCTCAAACTCCTCAACGTGACCAGAAGGCCCCTGTCTCTCACTCTTCTCCTTCCTTTCTGGGGGGTTCCCCATGAAAAGCCACACCCTCGCTCATCCTTCACCTTGACAATGGTGTTCCCTTATGGAAGCTTAAGGAAGCAAGAGGCTGCTTAGCTTTGCTTTCAGAGGGCATTAGAAGGCATGCGTTTGTGTGTGACTGAATTATTCTTACACTTGCCTTCTTTGCAGAATCCACACCAAAGAAAAGCCATGTGAACACACAGGGAAAAGACAGCCATCTGTAAGCCAGGGAGAGAGCCTTACCAGACACTAAAGCGGCCAGCACCTTTAATCTTGGATTTTTCAGCCTCCAGAACTATGAGAAATACATGCTTTTTGTTTAAGCCACCCTGTCTGTGGTGGTTTGTTATAGCAGCCCGTGCTAAGACAATATTCTTCCTGAAAGTAAATGGAAAGTCACTGGTACAGTTTGAAGAGAACAGGAACATGATCATATTTATATTTCAAAAAGAAATTCTATAATGGGGAGAAGTGACTTGGTTGGAGGGGCAGAGGGGAGTTGTCAGAGAGGATTCAGGTGGACCAGTTAGAGGAGATTATTACAGTAATCCAGGGGAGATAGGCAGCTTGAACTACTGGAAGACAGAGCAAAATAGATTCAAAGGGGGATTTAGAGGCAGTAGGTACAGGACTTAGAGACAGATTAGATGTGAAGAAGAGAGAGGGACAGATGAGGAATGATGCTATAGCTTCTGGCTTATGCAACTGTATGTATTGAGCACCATTTCCTGAAAAATCCAAGGGTTACCACTCATAGGACACAAGGCTCTCAGATACAGCTTTTACAAGTTTTTTGCGTTTGTTTATTCCGAAAAATATCAAATTGCACATCCTTTAAAAAAAATCATTAATTTGTTTCATTTTTCTTCTTCCACCTAAACACAATTTTTTGGGACAATATTCCCAGTGTGAGATGTATTGTGAGGTAGTGTTTGTTTTCAGGAATGCTTGAGTATTTGACCATCAAAACCAGTTTAAAGTCTCATAAGGGAACATCTTGCTCTTAACTGGCTGTACCTAAAACACGTGACAAAGAGCATCACACAGGCTGGTATCATCGTCAGAAAGTCCATCAGGATCTTGCCAGATTCGTTCTTCCACCTCAGACGCAGGTGCTGGCCCTTCCGGTGACAATACAAGGAGGAGAACAGGTGGGTGACATAAAGAAGAACATGGCCAAACACTGTAGATATTGTGGTGACTCCAGCACATCTCTGACCATGAAGCAGAGGTGTTTAGAATGCTTGTTCCAAGAAATTAAGGACATTTTGGTTTTTTAAAAGGAACTTTTTTCTCATTTAAACCAGTTTTTTTTTTCCAGTTTCAAAACTATTATTATTTTTGTACAATACACATGAAATGCTTTTAATATATATTATTTTAATGTTGAATATTTTGTGGAGTATATTTTAACATGAGAAGGGTGTAGAAAATGAATGTGCCTCATACTAACTTTGTATTCACTTCAAAACCATAAGTAACATGCTGTAGTACCTTTTAAATCTAGGCTTTTATCCCACTCTTTCTGTTTTTTTTAAAAATTGAGATATAAGTCATAGAATGCTGTGTATGTTTAAGGTGTAAAACGTGTGAATTTGATACATTTATACATTGCAATATGATTACCATCATAGCGTTCCCTAACACCTCCATCACATCAAATAATTATCATTTCCTTTCTGTGGTGAGAACATTTAAGATCTAGTCTCTTAGCAACTCTTAAGTATATAGCTGACCCATGAACAACATGGGGGCTAAGTGTGCCAACCGCTCCCTTACAGTTGAAAATCCATGTGTAACTTTTGACTTCCCCAAAACTTAACAACTAAATAGCATATTGCTGACCAGAAGCCTTACCAATAACATACAGTCGATTAACACATGTTTTATATGTTACTTGTATCACATAATGTATTCTCACCATAAAGTAAGCTAGAGAAAAGAATGTTTTTTTCAAATTCTCACAAACCTCCAAAAATATTTCCAATGTATTTATCCAAAAAAAATCTGTGTGTAAGTGGACCCACACAGTTCAAGAGTCAACTGTATATACAACAGTATTTGTGAATTATAATCACAATGCTGTGTGCATTAGATTCCTAGAACACATTCATCTTCTAACCCCAGTCTTCAAGATTTAGGAGTCTCTGTCTCATCCGATGAATAAATAGCTTTTCTTTTTTTAAAATTATGATTATCAGATAAAAATAGTTTTGTAAAGTTTCAGAGAACTAGGAGACTTACAAAGCTACAAGCAAGGGAGACTTTTTGGCACCCGTCATTTGAAAGGTTTAAGAGATTAAGATATAACAAGCATTCACTAGGTATTCATTCCTGGACAGAGATCAAATGGATTCACTAACTTTTTTTTTTTTTTTGCTTTAAGAAGACTGTCTTTACCAACACATCTATACTTTTGCAGCTGGTAAGACACTTTGTCCACCTCTCCCAACACTGCCACAAAACATCAAGGGTGATCAAGGGTGATAAATGCTATTCACATGGTTTCTAACTAAGAAGAAATTCAATTGGAATTCTCCAACTGTAGTTTCAGCCTATTCGTTTATAAAGAGTGCCACTCCAAGGACAGAAAATAATAATGTATTCCGTATCACAAAGCAAACTTGATTGTAAGAGACTTGCAGGCATTATGGGACATAAAAGTTCTTAAACTCCCAAGTTCATAATTACAAAACGTACAGGTCCTGACAAAGAAAGCACATGCCAAGGGTAAGCAAATGGCCAGACTATGGAAGAGCTGGTAGCAGGCTGACTTTAGGTCCTCAATTCCAAGTATCAAAAGCTCAGGTCATTTAGCCAACATTTATAAAGTGCTCACTACATGCCAGCTATTGTGTAGGTGCTTTTAACACTACACTAAGCTTTCTGTTGCTTTTTAAAGCTACAATAAAGCAAAACCTACTCCTTAGTTTATGTGGCTCGTTTCATCCTTGGATTTACTTCACCCAGGGGCCACAACCACAGAATTCCAGAGGGGAAGCGTCCTTAAAGTCTGTGAAATGAGGGATCTATAACTGGTTGGTGAAAAGGGAGGGGTGCACAGTTTTTCAGTCTTGCTTTCCTCCCAACTGGCTAGATGTCATACCAGGAGGGAGTCAAAAAACGGCCTAGAGCAGAAGCAGCACCCACCAATGTCTGCAACAACAGGGCCCCCAAGATGGACACACTAGTGACTTCCAGGATTTTCCTGACAACCCTTCTCATCATTCCCCAATGGGATGCTCAAATAATACAAGGCCTCATTTTACAGATGATGCACATAAAGCTTCCAAGGGGTAAGAGGACTCAGAGCTCAAGGAGTGAGAAATATCTAATCCCCTGTCTCATTTGAGCCCTGTGCACTCTGTCTCCTGGGGGTAGGGCTCAGTCGCCGCAAGTACTGCTGACACCACAAAACAGGCATGGTCCAAGGACCAGGTCTGAGGACATCAGATGGAGCAGGGAAAAGAGGGAGAGGAGGCTGATGAGACTAGATAACACGTAAGGTTTCTGACCTCCCAACTGTGATGTTTTAACTTTAAGAAACATCCCTCATCAAACCATGTAGAAAAGGTCAGAATTGTTAGCTCAGAGAGGGGCTCCAGATCACCAAACCACAAGGAGAAAAATAACAAAGTAATTAGAGGCAGTTAAGAGGTCACTGTGGATTGTGGGCAGGGGTGGGGAGAGGAAACAGTTTACTCCTGAAGACTGATTTTATTAACAGCAAATCATTTTTGCAGACTGGAGTCATTTGCAATCAAGATTGGACTGATTAGCATACCCCAGGGTTGTATTTCAGACATGGAGAGCAGGCAATGCTCTAGTGCTGACGCCATTTGAAGATCTTAGTTTGATTGCATTCTTCTCCCCTGACAACTATCCCTGAATCCTACAGAACAATTTCCTCTATGCTGAGGTATCGTGGTCATTCTCAGATTGATTTTAGGATTAAAAAAAAAAAAAAATTGAAAAGCTGCACATTCATTGTGTGTGGCGTGGAATGTAAATTGATAAATCCTTTTTAGAGGATTGTCAGTATTATCACAGTTTAAAATGAACATATGCTTTGATACAGGAGTTGGAATCCCAGGAACTTATGCTACAGAAATACCTGCATAAGTTGGCAAAAGTACAATAGGTACAAGTAGGTTTACTGGACCATTTTTTAACAGTAAAAACTGAAAATATTCTTCCATAGGGGAAATGCTTAAATGAATTTAATTAATTCAACTGTTTTAAAAAGAGTTTGGCCTGTATATTACTTTCATGAGGTGTATAAAATATACTAAATAGTATTTATAGTATGATTCCATTTGTTTTATAGAAACCAAATATGAGTTGTATATATTATGATTTCTGTGTTTATGTATGTTTATAAATCATATATATTCAACATATATCAGTATGCACCTGTATAACAGATGTGTGTAAATGCAATTTTAAAAGTCTGGAAAGATTCACTAACTGTCTATAAGAGTTCCCTGCTAGCTCAGATTTAGAAAACCAAAACTCTAAGGGCTTCTAAGGATACTTTTCATATTTTTTAGAGTGCCTCATTTTATCCTATGCATTTTATTGTTCTTACAATTAAAAAATAATAATAAAGATTTTTCTAATGAAACTTGGTGGATAGTATTAATAATCTAACTGTTAATAAAGGCAGTAGAAATTCAGGGACTAATCAGAGTAAAAAGATGAGAGGTCATTCCAGAGCCTCCTCCCTTCTGCAGGTCACATTCTCCATCTCCTCTTTGAAAGCTAGATGTTGGATCGGACAAATACTTTAGAACAACTTTTTTCTTAAAAAATTTAGAATGATTTTAAAGGTTTGCACCTTCTTCTATCCCCTCTCCGTAGCCTTCCCAAATCCACAGAACCCCTAAATAAAAGGTATCCAACCCTAAAGATCAGTTGTACAAAACCAGCAAAACCCAAATACAATCTGGCCACCAGAGGGGGAACATGAGACATAAAACCATTTCAAGGAGCCGCTTCACAGAAAGACTCCCACAGACGGAGGTACGGGGGGCTGGCTCCAAACAGATGGCCCCAAGTTAACAGCTCACAGGCAGTAAGCAATGTAATGCAAACTTGGACTTGCCTACTATGTCCTGAAGCAAAAGGTTTAATTAATAAATACAAAATTACAAATGTGAATGTGGTCCCCGTATTAGCGAGGTTTTTTTCCCTCCTCACAAATCTGAGTATTTACAAATGTTCTGGAACACAGGCAAATGTTGAGTTGGAACCTGCCCTGAAAACTGTGTTAAGAAAGAGCGCTTAGCTTTCAGTCCAACAGCAGGGTTAGGAGCAGAGAGTGAAAAACTTCAGCCTAGTTTTATAAAGACCAGGGGATTTAATCTTATCAAGGAAGTCCTCCCATATGCTTTTTCAGAATGCTATTTAACAAGCACGGTGCAGGACACATTCCCTTCCATTCCTCATACACACATGATCCCAGGAGTCTTTATCAGCTCTGTTCTTTTCATGGGTTTGAGCCTGACACAAATGAGCTGATAATGCACCTTCTGATCTTCATTATTTCCAGCAGATGAATGTTTCCCACATATCCAGCCTTCTCCCATCTCCCCCATTAAAAAAAAAAAATCCATTCCTTTATGGGCACATAATCATTTTGTAAAAAGAAAGTGGCATATTCTTGGGGGAAAAAAGATGTGATGGAAACATGCCTTTTGAAAATGTGTAATCTTAACCTGGGATATATCATTACCATATTGAGAATAATTACTGCAGGACCTTCAAAGTTTGGAATGGATATAAAGCAGGTCAAAGGTTTACATACAGATCACCCTATACTGGCTATTTCAACCCCTCTGCCTAGCTTCTACCTTTACTAGAAGTATTTCCACTTGATTCAAAATCTGAAGAACAAATCGGTTTAGTCACTTGCTCAAAGTCACAGAACTAGCAAGTGAGTGGTAGGACAAGAATTGAAACCTAGACAGTCTGGCTCCAGAGTTCCTGTTCTTAACCACTAATCCATTCCACCTCCCTTCTCTTTGCCTTTTTTCTCCTTGAGGCTATCTCTTGCCTTAGTAATCTCACCTCTTCAATACACCCCTCCCTACTCCAAACTCACAATAAAAGTGGATTTAATGGTACAGTGGAGAGAACAAAAGTCCCACAACTGGTACGGGTCCCACTTCTGCCTCATTCAGCCATGTCGCCTGGGCACCCTGTAAACACTATGTACGTCTAATTTCCTAAGTGCACGTTGGTAATACTAACCAAAAATAAAAGGTTCCTCCTGAGAGAGCTGGCAGATTAAATTAAACAGGTACCTAAAGCACCCAGCACAGTGCCTAACCCAAAGGGTGCCGAATATTGTGGGCTGGAAGGCAAAGCAGCCAAGAGAAGAGCTAGAGCAATCATGGTTTACAGCAAAGTCAAGACAAAAGCAACCTGGAGAAAGTGAGCAGTTTCATGAAAGTACTTTCTCATTGGCTCTATGATACATCCCCGAGCTGAGGGTGTGGATGCTGGTGACATGCAGGGTCCCACCAGCACGGCACCTTGAGCAGAGGCTGCAGAGGGGACCTCACACCGCATGAACCTAATATTGTGAAGCCTCCTTGGGGAATCCTTCTTTATCACAGTGACACCAACTCAGGGCTGTTCAGGGCAATCCCTGCACAGAGCCATCTCCTGGAGGACCTGCATCATCACCTCCTCACTTCCTAGGTATCCCGAAACGAGCAGGAAGTGCTTCTTAACAGTCAATCCTACTTTCTCTTGTGGTCGTCTAAATTCACTGCTTCTTGACTTTCTTCAGAAGAGATGGAGAAGCACTGGTCGTTACTCCCAAGACAATTTCAGTCCCTATCAGACCTCGCTTTTCCTCTACATCAGCAGCTTTCAAACTTTTTACTGAAGACCCCAAAGAGCTTTTGTAATGTGGGTTATATCTAGGGGCATTTAGCATATTAAATAATGAAGACTGGAAAAATATTTTAAACATAAAAATATACAAGCAAGGTGGATTCAAGAGGAAGAGCTTCAGAATTATACAATATATTTAGCAATAGCCAGACTGAATTTTACCCTTTAATGAAAACTTTGTGGGACAGAAGGACCATACCATATAGTATCAGGGTATTTTCAAATTCAAGTATTAACATAGGTCTGGGGATCGACCATGTCAGCTCTTTTTATTTATTTTTTATGTTAAGATAGAGGTCAATTTTATGTTTTTATATTCAGCCTCTATTATGCTGTCTTACAGCTGCATCCCCTGGCTGATCAGAACCATTTGGTAATAACTTCCTGTTCCTCTGCCTTTAACAATTAAGTACCTGGTAAGCAGTTACCCAACTACTTTGTGCTAAACGACTTTCTTTTTGCATTATTTCACATCTCTCCACAATCCCAAGAGGTAGGTATTCCCTTTTACCTGCGAGAACATTACTTGCCTGAAAGTCGCACAGTTAAGTACATGGCAGGGTGGGATGTGATCCCAGGCAATCTCATTCCAACACTTTCTTCCCACGGTGCTAAACTGCCTTTAAAAGACAGCAACTGAAGAGATTAAAGGGGCATCCTACCATATCATTTAAAAGCAAATAAACAGAGGTTTATTTGGCAAGTGAACCGAGCACAGAAAAGTTGTGGACTTCAAAAAAGCAACCACCAAGGGCCCTTCTGCATAAGCGCCAAACCAAACGCAGGTGAACCTTTTATCGGTACCACCTGACAAGGAGCAGCTTATCTCTTTTCCCCTGAGAACCTGTTAGCTGGTTTCACTTTCCCCCTAAGCACTGACTCCAAGCTTCTCATGTTACCCATTAGAGGTGCCAAACTGACGTGCTGGAAGAGAGTTGCTTTGCTCTTCCATTTCCTCAGCAGAGAAAACAAGAAGTTCCTCGAACACGGCCCGGCCCAGGGACGGGAGAACAATCCTATCTGACCTTCAGTTATTCTGAAATGGAATCGTCTTCTTGCCTGACAGCTATGACTAATGCCAAAGGCCCAACCAGCCTTCTCAGAATGATGACTGTGGGGTCACTTGCCATTTGGGGGCAGATTAGAATCTGACGCTGAAAAATTCCACCCCTTGGTGCTAATCCTCCGAATTTTCCAATCCTAAATAGGACAAGTTTCAGAAAAGGGCATTTCTCATTTTACAGCCTACCTGAATATTATCTGTAATGATTTTGCTTAATCAAAAAATTAATTAAGCCCCTGCTGTAATGGTCTAAACACCAGAGTCAGAGGAAGGAAGAAGTTCTGGCCAGTTGCCAAGGCTCCATCTGAGGCTCTCAGAGTTAATAATTTCCATGATGTTTTAAGCATTTGAAACAACAAAGGCTAGCTTTCACTAACAGCACAGTGAATTCTGGCAAACCTATAAAAACTAGGTCTGTCTCAAGGTCATTTGTATTTCAGGGAATTAAGTATTAATAAATCAAAGGAAACCAATAGTCAAGAAACTGACATTTCTGCTATTTTTCTGATATTAATCTGCTTACTTATTAGTTAATCTACTTGTTACTTATTAGTAATAAGTACTAAAGTTAATGAAAATGGACTTCCAAAGGCATTGCTGGGATTACTATGGCTGTTAGGTGATTTTGGGTGGGATGGGGTGGAGATGGAGGAGAGGAGTCTCAAAAGGCACGTCTAGGTAGGGTAATGTCCTTATGCCCAAGCCACTGTCCCTTCTCACATTTGGTCATTCCTGACTGGTACATTACTTACTTGATCATTTTTCAGACAGAAAAACAAGATTTTGTGCTCCATGAAATGAATCAACTCTTCATAATCTATGTTGGAAAGTGGCACCCCACAGGTTGAATCTGGCTGCAGAAGAAATGTATTAGGTTTTTTAAAATATGAATTAGTTGCCAACATTAAAAACTCAGAAGACTTCACATGAGAATACAGATACCCAGGTACTCTCGGATACTGGGTGATAAGTGACTCTGGGTTCGTATTTCTTCTGCATGGCAGCCATGGGTAAGAGCAAAGCAACAGCAGCCCCTTCAGACGGGCAGCGCTCACACTCAGCCTGCATCCTACGTGGCCCTGTTCCCACAAGAGCTAGGCTCCATGCCTAGCTAATAGCCAGGCTGCAGGTTAATTCCCTATGAGCAATAATGGAGGAAGAAACACATGCAAAATGTCATTTTATAAAGAAAACATATATCCCACACTAGTGTCTTGTATGAAATTCCTCAATTCTAAGAATAGAAAACACCATATTGCCATGTTTTTTTCAAAATGCTCCTTTCACTAAATGAACTGTGGATTTTATCACAAGTAACAATTCTATGTGTAGCTTGAAAACATGGCGTTATTTGGAAAAGGTGATTAGAAAGGACTAAAATTCTGAGATATTCATGGAGGAAATGCCCATTGCCTTATTATATGTCAACAGCAGCATTCTCAGTAAAGACCATTCATGGAAACTAGAATGTACCAATACACTAGTTTGGGGCCACTACCCTACCACACCCTGACCCAAATCAACACTTACTAAAATAAACAAAACTTTCCATTTCTTTTTCTTTCCTGAAGGGTCATGATGACAGAGATGCTTTGTCAAAAAAAAGGGAGGGGGATGAAGGGAGAGAAAATACAGTCTAAACAGATGCAGATCTGTATTTCATTTTAGGCATAGGCTGAACCACACAGCCTGAGGCATCTATGTAATATGACGTTGTTTCCAAGGAAATGTCACTCTTGATCAGTACTACCAACACTCCACTCCCTACCCTGTTCTAATCATGTTTACAAGGCTTTAAAAAAGAAGATATGACTTTCTTCCCCATCATGGACACCCCTGAAAGTAAAGATTGTCCAGGATTCAGGACCAAAGCAAATTTGAGAACAAACCTCAAATTCCATCCAGGGTTAAATGGGGCAAAAAATAAGAGTTAGAAGCATAGGCCCAATTATAAGATCTCCTTAAAAACAAAAACAAAAAACCAGATATCCAATACTGGTATTGGCCCATTAACAAAATATTCTGCTCCGCTACACGAAGTATTTCTTTAATGCAAAAATAGCTCATCAGTGATGAGTAAACAGAATGGAGGGCACCAGAATGTGGAAGTCACGTACTGGCACATGCAGTTTGAAGTGTGTTTTTAAACAATTAGGGATGAACACTTCTGCATTTTTTAGGAGAAAGCCTTACCAATACATGAGACCTTCACACACAAAAAAATTCAAAATCCAATGTAAGTCCAAGTAGAGGTTTATTTAGTGGTTCATGAAGTGCTACATTTTGCATGACCTTAGTTAAGCTCTCTAAAAAGCTGAGAGCGCAGATAAAGATGCTACAAAGACACTGCCCAGCCCCCCTTAAAAAAATATATTGATGAAGAAGTCTATACTCAGATTCGATTTTTACTTTTGACAGAAGTGGTCTCCATTCAGAGGAACTCTAAGCCCTTCAGCTGCAAAGGACTGACTAGCTGTGATGCTGGCTGCCAAGGCTATTGGAGATTTGATGGAATGACTTGTTTTACTCAGACAGCTCTTACTGATTAGTGCTCTAGGTACAAAGTTCCTTAAGCTTTGAGTGGTCTGCTGCTAGCCCTATTTCTTCCATAGGTCCCCTATTTTTTGCATGCAAGTTTGCAGAAAGTGAAGTTGTTTAGGAATGCATATACGGCCCTAAAGGTGTAGTTATTATACTGTCATCTGGTTGGTCTCTCACGTGTCAAACTGCAGCCTTACATAAAAATGTCTGCAGTTTGATGTACTCTTTGGTTGACAAACTGGAAATGTGGTTCTTAAACGAGGGCTTGTTAGGATTCCACTTGAAATGAGTTCCAGCATTATGCTACTGCTAAAAATGCACTTCCAAACACTAAGCCAAAACACACCCCAAAATATTTATGCTATAGAACATTAATTAACAAGAGAAGAATCCAAAATACACACACTAAAAATGTAACCATGCAAAAAAGTATAAACAGGTGGGAGGTAACAAGTAAAAACAAAAACCACACTTGAGTAGTGGTGGCTTTAAAAATTAAAATATCTTATGTCTTGCATTAGCTTTTAAGCAAATGCTCTTTTTTTGTTTGTTTTGCCTGGAATTAATCACCAATTTGGTGAAAGTTTGTAGGGAAACATTTTATATCCACAAAGTGACAGATTAACAAATGTGGCTAAACACCCCAGCAACATGACTGTTTTTCAAGACAAATGTTTAATGTGAGGAGGCTATGCAAAAAAGTAGCAATCAAATGTTGGTTAGACACTTGTGAATATTATTTGACTTACTTTGACAATCAACATAAAGATGAACCATTTCTTTCAAATGACATTTGAGAAATGTTTTAAGGGTCCTTAAGGACTGGGAAGTCAGGATGGGGTCCTGATGACAGGGACCTGTGCTACTGGCGGTCGAAAGCTATCACTCTAAAACAAGGTGCTTTCCTGATAGGTGAAGCAGCTGCGGGGCTTTACAGGACCACCAGCTGAGGCAATGCCCCTGACTTTGCCTCACCTACTGTGGCACAAAGCAGCAAAGTCACAATAAGGTTCCAGGCGGAACAGCTTTGCCTCCAGGAATAAAAATTCCCACAAACTGCTCACCTATCAAAGTTATCAAGTAGCTAATGGACATGAAAGTTTACTAGCAAACAAAACACATGCATATCATCACAGGGCATTTCTTTAAAAAGAAACCCCAATGTAGGGAAACAGAAAAGGAACCAAGGAGAGAGTGAAGTCTGATTTAGCAGATACCAGTTTATTCGACATAGTGCATGATTCAAAGCATCTGATATTCCACAGCCAACTAGATTCCCTACTTCCCTATTACAAAATACCAGATACCCTGAATACAGTTAATTCAAGGCTCTTGTTCCTTTTCTCCTACATCTAGAATTAAAGAAGTTTCTCTGCGTAGCACATATTTCACATTCACTGAAGGCTTTGGGGAGAGGGGGAAATAGGGTTTATAACTGTCCCCCTGAACCAAAGGCACTTAATGTTAAAGGTAAAGCACAGTAGAGTCACCCCACAGACAGTCCTGCATGTTCAAATTGCTGAACTTGAGCATGCCATCGCTGGCCCACGGGGGATTCATCTTAACATTGTGAAAGACACTGATTTCCTTGAAAAAGCAAAGTGCAGTGTGAACATAAAGACTCATCACCACCATCACCCCTATCCTTTCCTGAACATAATATGTAAGAGGACTCTTATTTTACATGATTAGTATCACCCGAGGTTCACATATGGAAAAAAATAGCTAAAAAATAATCTGCCATAAATTCTTACTATGAAATCACAATAGAATCTGATATACTCATAGAATTTTTGAGTTGGAGAGAACCTCAGAGATCATGTTGTGCATTTTTTCACTGATAGATGAGGTCACGGAGGCCCAGGAAAGTCAAGCATGGGACCCCAGAGTCTAACCCTAATGGCAGAGTCTGGGAAGGACACAGGCCTCCTGAAGCCCACCTCAGGGTTCCCTCCACCCCCTTCCTCTTTAAAAGACTCCCGAAAGTAACACATGGCAATGATCCCCAGAAATGCACCACACAATAAAGCGCATTATGCTGACGCAGGTCAGAGATTTGGTCTCGCATGACAGTTCCTTTGGCCATCGGGCAGGTACGTAACCCACCGTGTGGTGGGAATTCCTCACGTGAGGTTGCTCAGTGTTCTGAGGGAAGCTGAGTACAGGTTAGACACCACTTCTTCTTGGATTCGTACAGGCTCTTCACGCCTCTTAGCCCACGGTGGGCAGGCGGTCAGCGGCACAGCGGAATCCCAGATTGGAAGCAGAGCTGTCAGGTGTATTCTGGCTTCGAGCAGCGCAGCGATACCTATAGCAGTAGGACTGGGCAGAGAGAGGGAGCGAGTGAGTGCTCTCAGCCCCCGGCTCTACACCGTCAGGTTCATGCTGTATATCTGAGACCAGCTGGAGAGAAGCTTGGCTTGCCTACAGGGCTTCCCCACAAACAACCCTCATGCAAATTTAGTATATATGTTTTGAAAAAGGCAGCACACTCAGAGCTCATCTCACCTTACCCAAAGTCCTTTACCTTATAAACATGAAACAGCTACAGGACAAAGATGTTGGTGGAAAAAAAGTAACAACCAATAGTTACATAATTTATTGCATACCCATGCTAGACTAGGAGCAGCTGTTAAAAATCATGTTTTTATGTAATATTTAATGGCAGGAAATTCTCATGATACAATGTCAAGTTAACATGCAGAATACAAAACTGTATATGTGGTATGATCCCAATCTACACTGTTACGTACACCAAAAGAAAACACAGCAAGATTAGGAACACACCACAATACTAACAGTAGTTATCCTTAAGCAATGGAGTTCCAAATTTCCTGCAGTAACTATATATTACTTTCATAATTTGAAAAGTTATTTTACATTAAAGTAGCATTTAACATTAAACCAGTAAGGGCAATCAAGAAAATATTAATAAAGAACAACTTTAGACATTATTTAATATCCAGCAGATTGGCAATAATGAAACAAGCCTAGGAACATCAAGAGTAGGAAAAGCTATGGGAAAAAAATTTTTTAATACATTGCTTTTTGAGTTTAAATCATAACAACTCTTAAAGCTAAACTGTTGTGCATAGATTTGTTTTGTATCTCTTTCATTACAGGAGAACAGTACATGTATATACATGTGCACAAACACACGCAGACATTTAATGTCTAGAACACACCAGGGCAGGGTGTGTTCATATAATCATAACAGCGCAGACAAATTAAATGAGTCATGCAAGGTGACACAGATGTTAAAGAAAGTAGAATTCAAACTGAGTTCTAACTGTGATGCACCTGCTCCCTGGTAATATTCTATACTCCTAGATAGAAAAGTTTCCTATCTCATGCTATCCCACCCCTCAACCTGCATGTACACACTTACCTGTACAGGTAAGAAAGCCTAACACTGGCCATCTAGTAGGTACTTGGTGACTAACCACAGATTATTTGATTTAAATGCTTCAAAAGCTTCAAAATTCCAAAAATAACCATGCATGGAACTCTTCTGTCCTAGGGTTGTTCTTTGATCCAAAATAATATAGAATGAAAGTAAACTAGTTATCCTGTGTGCCATGAGCATTACCTCTATGAGTTGGACTGATGAAATTAAAGTTCCTGTCAGCTGGTTAAATAATCTACACAAAACATCCTATGGAATAAGTTCAGAATTCATGAAGGAGAGAGAATCTGGGGCAGAGGGGACAGGTCTGCATGAAAGGGGTTTTTTCTTAATTCTTATTACTGCCCTTTCTGTCACAAAAGTTGCATGTTTCTAATCTTCATAAAAATTATCTCTAAAGCTGCCACAGAAATTATCTGGAGCATTCTACCATAGAAAAAGAATGACACAGTGCTCTGTCCTCTATACAGGGTAACACTAGCAACCAATTTTCTCATTTTCCCTATGGCCAGTGAGGATTGTAACTAGTTTATCACCAATATTTAGGCAGGCAGAGGGAAGATGAGTACAAAATATGCCTCAAATAATGAGAACACTGATGGCATCTGTTACCCCTGTGACTGGCATGCATTGAAAGCTCTGAGATGACTAGAGGTGACCAAGCAGGAAGACAAGAGTAGAAGCCTCATTCCACACAGGGCCTACTCACTGGCTTCTGGGAAGCAGCAGTGCTCTGGTGTTTCTAGAATTAAGTTTCTGCACAGAATCCAGTGCCCCATGGTCCAGGTGTGTGAGTGAATCCCACACTGGAGCAAGAATCAAGTTCACAGGGAGCCAGGTGACCAGACATGGACATTCTCGTTCCATAACTGTGCCACCACACATGATACGGTGGCCTGGGAAGGCCTCTCTAGGAGCTGTCGTTTGGCTGAGTTGCCCAGAGGTGTGGAGAATGAGAAGTCCAGGCAAGAGCCAATGACTGGTACAAAGATGACAGGTGATATAAAGCAGGAAACACAGTGGATGAATAAGATGGAGTCATATTACAGGTGGTCTTCTAAACAGAAAATGGAGTTTGGGCTTGATAAAAACAGAAATTGTGACAAATGTTTTGTAATTTACTCAAGAGAAAGGGCAAAATCCAAGACTCATTGGCTGTTTAAACTTAGGCAAAGACTTTCTGAATCTGTTCCATCATCAGTAAAATGGAGCTGTTAACAGAATAATGTCAAAATGCTTCATCTTCTTTTTACATTAAAAAGCCCTAAGACCATAGATGATATTATAACTGTAAATTCATAATGCACACTCTTAATTACAGAAACTAACTTTGCCTGTCTTATCTGACCTCTTTGGGTTAACTTGCTTCTTCACTGAAGGAAAGCATTAGCCAGCTTCTCTCTGCAGGTCTTAGAAGTCTTGGAAATGATAATGCCCCTGCCAGCATCTGACTGTGGATGTACATTTACCACATAAATTGGAAAGTTGAGGGATGTCTCTGGTGGTAAAGCAGAAGACTGAGGTCTTTGTTGGATGGCATACTTCTATATGCAACATATCTCTCAAATTATAATAAACTATTTTTAAATAACATGTTTGTATGCCACAAAACAGAGGCTGTAACAACTCTTGATGAATTGTGCCTGCCTGGAACACTGTGTTCAGGAGAATTCTGAGGCCTTGACACAGATAGTAGAAAAGAGATCCATGATGTCTAAAAGATTTTCACCACAGCCATATTGGATAAGACCCTGGGTACATACAGAATAATCCCATTTGGGGAAGAAAAAAAACAAAAGAGCACCAAAAAAATTGGTAGAATTCTATCAGTAATTTTCTTCAGGAAGCAAGATAAAAAAATTTTATTTTCATTTTCATGTTTGTTACTTATATTCTAATTTCTATGCAATGAAAACATTTTATTTGCATAACCAAAAAAAGCTTAAAATCAGTGACTACAAAAAGAGCTGGTCCTTTATTGGATCACAGCTGTTCCTAAAAGCTTCCGTTAAGCTGAATGACTGTGAAGAACTAAACCCCACAAAGCAAGTCTGACTATAAGTTAGTGTTGAAGCACCAGGAGGCCACCATTCGAGAACACAGTTCACACGTCATTCCACTTCAAATGCACTCATTCACTCAGCAAACATTTATTAATAAGTAGTTCATTTTAATTTCTAATAATGGGTAACTAATGTAACACATGATTAAAGAGGAAAATGGCCTGATTTTAAATGTCCTCATTGCTCTTTTTTTTTCAACTCTACTTTCAGGACCAAAAACAGTTATTAATGATGTTAGATCTTTGAGTGGCTGAAATATGGGTCACCTTATTAATTAAGAGCAAAGGTAGTAAGAAGGACCTATTTTAGCTCTACTTCATCAAAATGGCTAATTACTACATGAAACTGATCTCAATATCTGCCCTAAGAATGTGATCCTGGACTTAGGAATACTCCATTTAAGATAATGACTTACCAGCCCTGGGACCTTGAGGTCAAGTAATAGTGTTTTTTATGAGAGGAAGATTTTTAGGGATAAGGCAAGTTTTAAGGTAATTGTAGCTTACTATGAACAAAATCATTTAGTGCAAATCACATAGCAGAACTCAGGTCTCTTCACTTCCATGCTTTGTTCTTACCACTGACACTATATCACCTCTTGTTGCCAGTTATCTCGGTGTAAAATGATGTAGAGTGAGGATTTCTTCAGTGTGTGGGTTAGGCTATGGACTCCATGGGGATTAATCTAACAACATGCAAGAACAAAAATTAATATTTCTTGAGCACTTACTATGTGAACTGTTCTAAGAACTTCACATGTATTAATTCACTTAATCATCCCAATAATCCTATGAAGTAGTATTATTAGAATCTACATTATATTACATGAGGAAAAATTGCAGCACAGGGATGCTAAGAGTGTGCCTAAAGTCACATGACTTACAGATGGTGGATTCAGGATTATAGCCTGACCCCATTGCAGAGTTTGTGTTCTTACCCAAAACCACGTTGTCTCATAGTTTTGATTCCTGTGCCCTTTTCACTAAGGTGATTTTTTTTTCAAAATAAATTACTATATTCTTTCTTTCTTTTGTTGATTTTCTTTCTCTTGTTGATTTTCACCTTTGCCATAAGCACCATTTCCAGGTTTTTCCAAATTCTACCTATCTAGTTAGAAGTTCAGTAGGTGGTTCTTTATTGAAAAGGGAGGTAAGGGGAAAAACAATCTAACAATAATAAAGGGGATGATTAAGGATAATGGGGTTAGCAGCAACTAACTTTGACAGAGTCTATACAGTCAGCTAGGCACAGTGCCACATGCTTATATACTTGGGTCCACCCATTCCTCCAAAGAACCTCACAGTAGGGGCAATTATGATACATTTTACAAATGTGAAAACTGAGAATTAGAAAGATCAAGTAAAAAAAGTCACAGACTAGCCAGGGGCAGTTACAGAACTCCAGCTCAGATCTAATTCCAGAGCCCCTATCTTAATAATTTAGTTACAGTTGGGACTAAAGACTGATGTGTATATAAACATTTAAAAGTACTGACCCAGGGTAGTGCTATTAATTTAAAATTAAAATTTTAAAGGCAAATTTGTCCCTATCTTGTCATAAATGTATTGTAAAGCATAAATTGAACTCAACTCTATGAACTTCCATCTACACAACTGGATTAAAAATTCTAAGAAACACAGAAGACACACACATATACCAACAAACTCACATATATACATAATCTAAAAAGATTCTCTTTAGGTCAATGATTCCCAAACTTTGCTCAATGTTATCATCATCCTGAGAGCTTTAAAATCCTGATGCCCATGTCATAATCCACAAAAATTAAATCAGAATGAGGCAAATAGAAAAATTGACATCAGTATTTTTTATAGATCCTAAATGATCCTAAATGTGCAATAAAGTTTGAGAACCACTGTTTTAAGGCAAGTTCACAATGCCTCCATTATCAAAGTAGTATAACTTAACTTGCAGCCATTATAGAGTGTTCTAAGTCTCTAACCACCTGGACTGACTGAATCACCATAGGAAGCTTCTTGTAATAACAATCTGCAAAATGCCATCTTTGCACAGGGATAGAAAGACAGAAACTGAAGTGTGAGAGATCCATAAATATGTGATGAAAAGAAAAAAAAAAAAGGGAGAGATGTAGTATTTGATTTCCAAACTCCTTAAAAACGCTATTCATGAAATACCAAGTCACTCTGACTAACCAAGAACAGCCAGCTTGAACACTGAAATCACAGCCCAGAGAGTAAAAACAATGCAACTGATGCTCACCTCACAAAGCCCACAGAAACACGAGGTTTCCACCCCCGTACACCACAATCCTCCCTTCACTTATAGCTGTCATCTGAATCTCCACAGAGAATCCAAAAATTTACAGGAGTCTCAAATAAATTAAGAGTGTGCTTCCAGACTTATGTACTGGAAAAGGTATATAGCCCACTCCGGCTCCTGGGACAACAAAGGTCTCACAGGGTCAGGATACAACAGATGGACTTTGGTTGGCAACAGGCCATTCACAGCCTCTGCTTTCTGTGCCACTTTTGTCCACGGCTGTGCCCAAACTTGAAATGATTATCCTACTTTTTTGCAGGTTTTGAGGAGAACAGGTATGTATCAACAGAAGTAGATGGGACATTTGGGGGCTAATGTTTACAATGAGTCCATAAACCTGCTGTTAGAATACCAAATGTTGTTAGTAACTGGACTTACCTTATGGCACATGTAGGATCCACCTTTCTTCACCCGGTCTTTCCCTGATGGTGGGCCTTTCTGTATATACAGAGAACAGAACATTTCAGCCCAGACAGCACAGCTGCCCCTCACCCAGTGAGAAGAAGTCCATTTTGGTCCAACCAGCTCTCTCACAGTTGCCTAAACTCTCTACATGTACTTCTGCTCCCTTGGCCTGGCGTCAGCACCCACGCGCCCTTCCCAAATACTCACCTCTCCAAATCCTACCCATATTCTAAGGACTAGCTCAAGTAAGTCCCTACTATTTGGTGAAATCTTCATGACTACCATAAACAATCCCATCTCTCAACTCTTATAAAAGCATTTCTCCCCTAGATGACTAATAAGCTGCTTGGCAGCATCTCTTATATCACGGTTTCATGCTGATATACAAATTTATCCTGCATTAAAATTGGCTTGCTCAACGAGAATGGCAGGCCTTTTTGAATTATGTTTCTATAATCCTACTGGGTAACACATAATGAACCCTTTCCTGACTGAAGTAAGGAATTTGCTATTTTTATATTTTAAAAACATTTTAGGTTAGGCTTATTAAGGTACAATTTATATAAAGTAAATTTGTTAACCTTGTTAATCCTTTTAAAATGCACACTTCTGATGAGTTTTGGCAAATGTGTAGTCATGTAACCACAACCACAGTCAAGAGACAGAACATAGAAAAGAACACTTATCTTTTTAAAACAGATTTATATAGTGTTTCCTATAAACCAAGCACATTTCTAAGTACTTTGCAAATGTTAACTCGTGCAATCTCCATAACAACTTCTAAGGTAAGTTAAGCAAATGGCAGAATGAAGATTCACACCCGGAGTCCACTGTGCTCCCAGTTTAGAGGTCAGGGACGTAGGAAAAATTGGACATTGCCTAAAAGGAGGCAATAAGGAACAGTGGCTATCACGGTAAAGAGAACTAGAGTCACAGCCAGCCAAGAGGTAGGACTATTTCTTCAAGAAAGGGCTTCGTACAAAAGTGCAAAAAAAATGAACATCTCCACACTATAGTTGGAAGCATAAGATCCTCAATATCAAGTAAGCCATACAAAAGCATCTGAAAGGTACCAAAAAGCTACTACAAACTAGAATCACATCTGGGCAGCCTGAGGAAGACAAGGATTTTTTGCTTTTCCTTTGTTTTGCAAAAGTCAACTAATCATGCAGCTGCCTGCTCCTTATTTAATGAAAACAAAGGAAGGGTGAACAATGGCTCCTATCTGTTTCCCATTTTCATGTCAACCACCTATTGTCAGGTCCAGGCATAAGTGGGAGAAGTTAAAAGAATCATGTTTTCTCCAAGTATGGCTGACACAGTGACTTGCAAAGGTCAACTATGTGGGCAGAAGTTCATGTTTTCTTCTAAGCATTTCCAGGTACTTAGAAACTGTCACAGATCAAGCCACTAGTTATTTTTCATTCCACTGCAGAGCCATAGTATTTCATGGCCTTAACTACTTAATGTTACACTAATAAATGTGTATTGACCATACATGGGCAAACTATAAATGAGAAAATCTAGATGCAAAAATAATGACTAACACCAAAGCTTTCTTCCCAGGAATACCTAGAATCTGACAGACATTGCACCAGAATCTTCTGAGTTTATTATTCTGTAAAAGTAAAATAATCACCAAGAATTCACTGAAGCAGAAATGAAAGCATTTATAACTGTGTAATTATCCTATATAATGGCCACTCTCTTCTTCATTAAACTTCTTTCCTGGGAATTCTTGCATTACAATGCTTCAGGTGGTTCTCTGCATGCTGTGTTACAATACACCAAATGGCAGTTTAAATTATGGTTGAAGTTTCTCACAGTGTCTGCTATCATGCAAGATAAAATTCTTTTGTCAAGTGAGATCTAAGAACAAGAAGGAGCTGATTTGCCAATAGGAAGGAGTGAAAACAAAACAGTCCCCTTATATCACCAACTCCATGATCTAGGTCTGCAATCAATAAATATGGCACTCATCAGAATGACCCCATGCTGCTGTGACCACAGCAGTTAATATCGTCTATCTAGGTGACTGCTTAGCTAATTCTTATAACTACAACTGTTTTTGCCAGAAAAACAACACAATGTACGATTAGCTATAGCTGTCTGAAATGCTTTCCACTCTGCCAAAAAATAGAAAAAGTACTAAGAGTGTATAGTGGGTTGATGGGTGTCCCCCCAAAATGCATGTTCACTCAGAGCATCAGAATGTGACCCTGTTTGGAAATAGGGACTTTGCCAATAGGTAATTTTTGTAACTAGTTAAGATGAGATCATACTGGATTATGGGGAGCCCTACATCCAATGACTGGGGTGCTTATAGCAGGAGGAGAGCACAGAGAGACACACAAAGGAGGCTGTGGGAAGACAGAGGCAAGACTGGAGTGATGCAGCAACAAGCCCAGGAACACCAAGGACTCCTGGGAGCTGCCAAGGGTCTGGAAGAAGTAAGGAAGGATTCTCCCCAGGCACTTCAGAGTGCATGGCCCTACTGGAACCTTGATCTTAGACCTCTAGCCTCTGGAATGGTGAGAGAATAAATTTCTGTTGTTTCAAGCCACCAGGTTTGTGATAATTTGTTATGGCAACTTAGGAAACAAAGGGGAAAAGTCCCCATTTCTATTTGTTAAAGGAAGGATTCATACATCAAAATTAATAGTTTCTCATGAGCAAGTTTGTTCCTTGAGGTTAACATAATAAGCTACAGACAGTACTATCAAATACCTCATTTTTCTGCCTATATACCTCACAAGAATAGAGATCGCAGTGCCCCACCACCTCCACTACCAGTCCTCAAAAACCTAAGTAAACAAACACAGTGAACATAGGGACTCTGTCCAGAAAAAACAAGAACCCATGTGAATGTTGTTTCCAAAGATACTACTATCTGTTAACAGCTCTACCCCCAGACACCAAAATATTAGCAGGTCTCTAATGTTTGGATGATTACAAGGACAGCAAAAAACACACATTTATCAATAAACATCAGTGCCAATAATCTCAAAAGGTCAAGGTACAGAGAAAGTTCCCAGGAAGAGGTGAATATGCAATGCTGAGTGTTAATACAAAGAAGCACACGCTCACTTAAAACACCTGGGGAGGCATAAAAGTCTTTAATGATGAAAAATCCACATAGATGCCACAGAATCACTCATCAGCAAGACTAGCTTGTTCAGGTCTGCCAACCTGCTCAGGGCTGCCAGGACATATTTCACAGGAGCATCAACAATGGCATTTCAGGTAATCAAGACAGACACTTCCCTTTCCCTCCTTTTCATCCCCTAATAAAATCACAAGGAAAGCCAAAGAAGGGATAGAGACTTTGACAAATTTTAATGAGTCAGCAAAGAGTCAAGAAGCACTACTTTTAAGCATGTTATTTGAAGTAATCCATATCGTGAAATACTAAGTAGCCACTAAAAAGAATGAGGCATGTTAAAAATACATAAGGGACTTCTGTATAAGAATATTATCATTTTCATTGAAAGGAACACAGAATCAAGCATTATTCTGATTTTTTTACACACTGTGTCCCACTAGGGAGTTGGTTACCTGGAGTGAATGTCTGGCTTTGGGGCAAGGAGGGTGCCACAAAGGGCCTCAGCTCACTGGTCACCCAATCATCCACACATTCTCATTTCCTCAGTTCAATTTACTGCTTTATTTCCCTTGGAAATTCCCCTGTGACCCATGCATTATTCAGAAGTGTGCTGTTCAGTTTCCAAGTGTTTGAACACTTTCTTATTTCTTACTGATTTCTAATTTAATTCTGCTGTGATTGAAAACACACTGTATGATTTCAATTTTTTAAAAATTTGCTGAGATTAACAGACATCTACAGAACACTCCACCCAAAAGCAACAGGAAACACATTCTTCTCAAGTGCACATAGAACATTTTCCAGAATAGATCACTTGCTAGGCCACAGAAAGAGCCTCAGTAAGTAAATTCAAAAAGATTGAAATTGTACCAACCAACTTCTCAGATCACAAAGGTCTGAAACTAGAAATAAATTGTGCAAAGAAAACAGAAGGGCCCACAAACACAGGGAGGCTTAATAACATGCTCCTGAATAATCAATGGATCAATGACCAAATAAAAACAGAGATCAAGCAATATATAGAGACAAATGAAAACAACAGCTCCATGCCCCAACTTCTGTGGGACGCAGTGAAGGCAGTTCTAAGAGGAAAGTATACAGCAATCCAGGCATATTTAAAGAAGGAAGAACAATCCCAAATGAACAATATAAATTCACAATTAGTGAAACTGGAGAAAGAAGAAGAAATGAGGCCCAAAGTCAGCAGAAGGAGGGACATAATAAAGATCAGAGAATAAATAAAATTGAGAAGAATAAAACAATAGAAAGAATTAATGAAAGCATGGGGAAGGCAGTATAGCACAGAGAAGACAAATAGTGACTCTACAGCATCTTACTATGCTGATGGACAGTGACTGCAATGGGGTTGGGGGCGCAGACTTGATAATATGGGTGAATGCAGTAAGCACAATGTTGCTCATGTGAAACCTGAACATAAGGTTATATATCGATACCTTAATTTAAAAAATAATAAATAAATAATAAAATAAATAAAACTGAGGTTTACTGGATTGTGCAGGATATGGTCTATCTATGCATATGTGCAATCAATACTTGAAAGGATATTCTTCTGTTCTCAGGTAGAATATTCTAGAAATATCTATCAGATCCTGTTTGTTGGTGATATTCCTGGGTTCTTCTATATCTTTGCTGATTTTCTGTCTAACTGAACCATCAATTGTTGAGAAAGAAACATTAAAGTTTCCAACTACAATTATGGATTGGTCTGTTTCTTCTTTCAATTTTTTTAGAATTAGATTTTGCTTCATGTTCCAGCTTTTTTCTTAGGAGCATACACATTTAGTATTACTATGTCCCCTTGGTGGATTAACCATTTTATTATTATAGAATGTCCTTCCCTGACTAGTAATTTTCTTTGTTTTGAGTCTACTTTATATGATAATAAATAGACATTTTTATATATGATAAATATGATAGCCATTCCTGCCTTCCTTTGATTAATGTTTGCATAATATATTTTTCCCATCATTTTGTTTTCAACCCATTTATATATACATTATTATATTTAAAGTTTTTTGTGGACAGTATATACTTAGGTTATATTTTTTAGTCCACTCTGCCAATCTGTTTTTAACTGATATAGTTGGGCCATGGACCATGTAATTTAATGAAATTATTGATTTGTTAAGACTTTGTTGTTCATTTTATTTCTTGCTTTGTCTGTTCTCTGTGATTTTGTTTCTGTTTCCTTTTTCCTGCCTTCCTGTGGGTCATTTTTTTAAGAAATACATTTTTATATACCTACAGTGCTTTTGAATGTACATATATATATATTTACATACATACATCACAGTTTATATCATATATATTTATACATGTACATATATATTTATACATGTACATAAAATATAAAGCATCACAGTCAACTGGTATTATTTTACCAGTTCCAATGAAGTATAGAAAAGTTACCTCCCTTTATATCATTTTAGCCTCTGTGATTATAACTGTATTAAATATCTCCTCTAAATATGTTTAGAAACACACCAGATGATAATTTCTGCTTCAATCAACAAACAAAATTTAGAGAACTCATGAGGAGGAAAGCCTATTGTATATACCTTTACTTCTGCTTAGTATGTTCTTTCTTTCATCCTGATGTTCAAAACTTTCCTTCTTTAATCATATCCTTTCTGTTTAGGGAGCTTCCTTTAGCCATTCTTTTAGGATAGGAATGCTGATAACAAATTCTCTTAGTTTTCCTTCATTTGAGAATGTCCTGATTTCCTCTTATTCCTAAAAGACATTTCACGAGATAAAGGCTTGCAGGTTGGCAGTTGTTTTCTTTCAACATTTAAAAAATACCGTACCATTTCCCCTGACCTTTATTAGGGCCTCTGATAAGAAATCCACTGTCATTCGCATTGGTTTTTCCCCTAAGGATAAGGTGTCACTTTTCTTCTGGCTGCTTTCAAAGCATTTTTTTTGTCATGAGTTTTTAGAAGTTTAATTATGATTTCTTTGGGATGATCCTGTTTGGAGTCCACTCAGCCTCTTGAATCTACAGGTTTAAGTCTCTTCCTATATTTGGGAAGTGGTCAGTGACTATTTCTTTGAGTACTCTTAGCTCTATGCTTTTTCTGCTCCTCTAGTATGGCCACGACACGAATGTTAGATGAGCTTTTTGTTGGAGTCACATAGGTACTGGGGAGCTATTAATTAACTAATTTTCTATTTTCTGTTTGTTCAGATTGAGTCATTTCTTTTGTTCTAGTTGCTAGTTCACTGATTATTTCTCCCTCTGTCCCTTTCACACTGCTCTTGAGCCCATTCATTTTTTGTTATTCTATTTTTCAGTTCTGAAATTTACATTTAGCTTTCATTTACATCTTCTACTTCTTTTCTGAAACTTTGTCTTCATTGGTTTCAAGTACATTCATAATTACTCACTGAAGTACCTTTGTCATGGCTGCTTTAAAACTTTTGGTGTGTAATTCTAACACCTCTGTCATCTCAGTGTTAGCATCCTTTGACTGTCTTTTTTCATTTAGTTTAGTATCTTCCTGCTTCTTGGCATGACAAGTGATTATTCAATTATATCCTGGAAAACGTTTTTATTATTATAAGACTTGGGCTCTCATGTAAACATCTTGTTTTAGCTAGCTTTCTATGATACCACACTGGCAGGGGAAGGGTGGCATCTCATTATTGACAAGTTGAAGCAAAGTCCAGGTTTACCCACTCAGCCTCCCCACTCAGCCACTATGGACAACTCGAGAGGAGCCCTGTTACTTACAGCTGCACAGAGCTGAGTTTTGGCTCCCCACACAGTCTCTACTTACACAATAGTGAGGGTAGCCACACTGTTGCTGTGCAATGATGAAAGGCCTAGCTCTCTACTTGGCCTTCTCTGACACCAAAATCAAAGGGGTACTGTGGCACCTCAACAGAGCCTCATGGGGGTGCAAGTCTAGGCTCTATACTTGGCCTTGCAAGAATGGGTAGGCACACAGTATTTTCTGTAGTGTTTGGAGTACGGTAGTTACTGACCAGTTTTCTGTATGCCTAGACTAACCCTTTCCTACTTGCTCCTTCAGCCAGAGAATAGGCTTTTCTGGGATTTTTTTGGTCAATATTCATTGGCATTTGTGGGTTGGTGGCTTCTTCAACTCCAACTCTAGGTTATAAGGGACAAAAATAAAATTCATGGAACTTACCATCATGTCATTCCTAGGGCACAAGCGGTTTGTAGCTACTCTGCCTTCTTTCTTTTCACTTTTCAGGGTCTCCTTATGTTTCTTTTTTATGTAGTTTCCAGAGTTTTAATCATATTTACTGGGAGAAATAGGGAAATGTATGTCTACTCCATTTTCCCAGAATCCAAAGTCAAACCTCCTTTACCGTCATTTTTAAAGGACAGCGTTGCTGGATATAGAATTCTTAGTTGATAGTTTGTTTTTATTCCAGCACTTTGAATATAGAACTTCACCATCTTCTGGGTTCCATTGGTTCTGATGAGAAATTAGTCATTAATTACATTATTGTTGCCCTGTGTATAATACAGTGTTTTTCTCTTGTTGCTTTCAAGACTTTCTCTTTGTCTTTCAAGTGTGGCTATGATTTGTCTAGGTATATTTCTTTTTGTGTTTACCCCAGTTGAAGTTCACTGAACTTCTTGGATCTGCAAATAATTTTCATCAAATTTGGCAAGTATTTAGATCATTTCTCCAAAAAATATTTTGTCCTGTTCTCTCTTCTCCATCTGGAAATCCTATTATACATGTTGGAATTATGTTGAAATGCTTGATATTGTAATAGAGAGCTCTCTTTTTTTTGTCTGATTCTTCTTTTCCTCTCTGTACTTTGGTTTAGAAAATCTCTCTTGATTTACTTTCATGTTCACTGATTCTTTCTTCTACCATTTCTAATTTGTTACTGAGTTCTCTAAGGAACTTTTCATTTCAATTATAATATTTGTCAGTTTTAGAAATTTCACTTGGTTCTTTTTTTTACCATTTCCATTTGCCTGTTGTAATCCTTTATTTGTTGACTCATACAGTATTTTCTACTAATTCTTTGAATATATTTTACTTTAGTTGTTTAAATATAATAGCTGCTTTTAAATCTTTGTTATGCCTAACATCTGGGCTTACTCAGAGTCAGTTTTTACTTAATTCATCTTTTTCATTAGTTTGGATCATACTTTCTTGTTAGTTTGCATGTTATTACTTTTTAAGTGAAAACTAGGCATTTAGATTATTTATGCATACACACATACACATATATAAAATAGCACCTTTACAGTCATTGTGTGAGGTCAAATCTCCATAATAAATCCCTCATTGCACACACACATGCAACCATGCATGCTAGTAGTTTTACTTCTGATTAAACCATGACTGACAGAATTAAAAGTTGTTGAAGCTGGGTTATGAGTACATTCTCTCTACTCTTATTAGCATTCCCATAACAAAATCCTAAAAAAATAACATATACTCATATATGCTCTTTATAAAAGGAGCCATTAGAATTCACAATGTTGCCTGAGGAGGAAATAAAGAAGGGGCTGGGAGAAAAGAGTGGGAGTTTTGTACCTTTTGAAATTATTATTCATAAATTACCTACTCATTTTTTTAATGGGAAAAAAAGCACATTCAGTGCAGTAAAAACTAAAATTCTCTGGCACATACTGATTCTTTTTCATTGAACTCAGAGATAACACTGTTTATTAAAGCTTAAAAGCATCTTTTATTTTGCATTTATTATATCCTCATTATAATAAAATTTTACTACTGAATAGCACAACACATTTATTCAAAGCAGGAAATAAGAGTTAGCCTCTGAAAAAGCATTAACCACCACACCACAGACCTTCCTTTTTACACCCATCATTCACTTAAGGATCAAGTAAGTAGGGTACCATTCCAATGGTATTCAAATGATAGCTAATTGTTAGCCTTTTAGCTTCTGACAAGAGTGTTGGTTTAGAAAGACTATTCAGTTTAAAACTATTAAAACTCCTTTTAACCCTAAAAGGAATCAGAGCCAAACAGAAAAGTTGGGAGCAGTGGATTTACTCCTGGATGACAAGATCCAGGTTACCTGAAATAAGAAGATGCCTTTGAGATTTGCTAGTCCAGAAACTCCCCATCTGAGCTCTGTGGATCTAAGAAAATAGAAATGGTATCTAACTTGTTAAAGATTTCAAAAAGACTTTTTAAAGACCTCATAAATTTACTGATGAAAAAGCTGTTCTGGCTAACCAACACATGTTTTTTAGGCCCAGGTCGTTCTAGCCCTAACACCCCATCATTTCATCATTGCCTCCCCTCCCAGGATAACAAGATTCTCACATCGCCCACAATGAGACACTTGATTCTTTCTGCCTAACATGCCCGTCCCCACTGCTCATCAAACTCCTATTCATCTTGCAAGATCCACCTTGAGTGTCGTCTCTCAATTAAGAGCATGGGCTCTGGAATCAGACTATCTGCCTGAGGTCAGGGCATGGTTCTAACACTGACTGTTGAGTCTGGTCTAGTTAGGTAACCCTTCTATATCCCAGCTTCCTCTCCTGAAAAATGAAGGTGATAACAGTACCCACTTCACTGGATTGATGTGGGGTTTAAATGGGATAATGCACATAAAGCACTCTGAAAATAATAAAGAATAGATATGCAACTGCTGTTGTTACTATTACACAGTAGTAGTTCATGACTAACTCGTTTCCCAAAGGTGCTCATAAATTTAATAATCCAGGTAGCATGTAACTTACAAAATTCAAAAACCAGAAAGATCATTTGACCCAATTTTTCTAAGGCCAAACTCCTGAAAGGAGGCCAAGTTCTTCTAATAAAATAGTTGACACGTTAATAGCCTGTAGAAGGAAGTCACACTATTGTATATTAGAATAAAACTCACATAGCTGGTCAAAGAGTACAGAGGCTAATACCAAAGCAACAGACTTAGCAGAACCTGAGCATTTTTAATAGTGAAATCACCACAAAAACATTCTGGAGGCCATAGTGAACTTCACCTCAAGAAGCTTTTAAAAGTCTGAAAACGTAATTTGCCTTTGCTTTACTTTCATCCCCTTGTCTGGTTTAAATGATACAATACCTAAGGAAAAAACTGAAATTCATTGTTTTTTATTTGACAATGGCAGCAGGCCTCTATTTAATATTTAATACTATTTCTGAGAAGACCCAACAGTCCTGTGAATATCTTATGTATTGTAAATATTGTTTTCCATCTGATTAGAGACTGCTTAAGACCAACTAATGGTAACAACAATAGCTCTGAAAAAGCAATGAACACCTGGTAAAGGAACAAATCAGGAAAGGTCACACCTATTCCTCCCAGAGTCTTCCTCCATTTCTTCACACTTTCCCTATATGCTCAAGCTAGAATCCTGAGGAGCAATTTTCAATTCCTCCTTCTTCCTCACCCACATCCAGCTGGTCTGATTAGCACTACCTCCACAGCAGATCTCTAATTGACAGCAACAATTCTCTCCATAGTAACCACCCAGACCGCAAACACCAGTTCTCACCTGCACTACTACAACAGCCTCCTAACACGTCTTTCAGCTTCCAAAACGGTACCTAGTAGGAGCACAATAATATTTGTAGAATAAATAAAAGACCATGTCATTGTGCAAGAAACTAGACAACCCCCCACAAAAAAAGAGTACATATTGTGTGATTCCATTTATCCAAAACTCTCAAAAATACAAACTAATCTATTGTGACAGAAACCAAATCAATAATTTCTTGAGTGTGGGAGGCAGACAGGGGCACGATGAAGGAATAACCAAGGGGCACAAGGAAATGTTTGGGTGAAGGACATGTACACTGCCTAGATTGTGGTAGTTTCGTGGATATGTGTGTGTGTGTGTGTGTGTGTGCATGTGTACAAACTGTATATATATTATACTTATTATATATCCACTGATATGTTATATATACATAAAGTATACATATACACACTGATCAAATGGTACAGTTTCAATACATGCAATTTATGGCAACTGCACCACAATAAAGCTGTTTTTTAAAATGAAAATAAACCAAAAAAAGATGGTTATTTTTAATAAAATAGAAAGTATGGAATTTGCTTCAAAGAAGCCGGAGGAGAAGAGCAGAGATTAGTGGGCAGCAATACAGATGAAACAAGATTAGCCATGAGTTGATAATTATTGAAGCTGGGTACTTAGGACATGGAGGTTTAACACGCTATTCTCTCAACTGTGGCATGTTTGAAATTTTCTACAATAAAAACAAACTTTAAGTTAAAGAACAGAAAATCATAAACTAGGATAACTAAAAGAAGAAAAATGACTATGCCTTCCGGTGCCCCAAAATGCTAGGAGTCTAAAGACTTCCTTAGAAGTTTAAGTGCAGGGGAATGCAGAGCTTAAAACGACAGTTTTTATTCTCCACCCTGTAAGTCTTCAAAGCATACATATTCCTTGAAAGCTAAGTCATCCTTGCCCTGGTTGGTTAAATCTGAGCTCTCTTGCACATCCGACTTCTGGTCAAGCCTCCAAGCTGTCAGGTAATACAAGCTCCCGCGGATACGGTTCCAGCAGCGCAGTCACAGATACAAACAAGTGGTCTTTCTACCCATATGAAGTATTTCATGCATGCAGAGGCAGGCATCCTTGCTAAATCACCAGGTACTACAGCGATCAGCAGCTCAAACACACATAAAGGGGTAGCACTTTTATCTTCTTTTTCTTCAAGCCTCAGTTCAGGTGTGCCCTCAGAGGAGTCTCTTTTCAATCACCTTAACCAATGTCAAAGGAAGGAACTCCTCATCTGCACTGGCTTAGAGCATGCTCACTGGTCAGGTCACTAGATCCTCACAATCCCCTTGGGAAGCAGGAAGTATCATTATCCTGATTTTAAGGATGAAGAATAATGAAACTGAGAGGCAAAATAAACAGAGTGCCCCAAGTCACACAGTTGGCAGGTGACAGGGCCAGGAGATGAAGTCCATCCTATCTCTGTGCCTGTTCAGCTCGACTATCTCCTAGGCTTAGCTGCAACTCTGACCAAGGTGTGTGTATGAAAAAAGGTCAAAATCCCAACTTGCTTTTTTTAAACCCAATGTCAAACATGACAAAGGATTTAAGAGTGAGTAGATGAAATCACTACTTCAAATAAAGCTTTTTTAATTATGTGTAATTGTATGTATCCCCTTGCACAAGGACCAGTGAAGAAGGGCTGCCAGTTAGCTTTAGACACTGCATGAGAAGAGGAAAAAGAAGGTGACACACAAAGAAAGGTCAAAGGAAGAAAACTAGAGATCAGATTGGAAAGAATAGCACATCAAACACACAAACCAAATTAACACCCCCAGCAGTATTTTCTCTGTAAAACCAGCATGCCCTGTGTGGTGATCACTCTGCGAGTGAAGTGAATGAAAACAGTCATTTCCTCCATGCTACTTGTTTCACCCATTCCAGCTAGGAAAGGAAGGGAATTTTCAAAACTGTATTAAACTTGCTCTCATTGTGGTGGTTCTCCATTTTCCAATTTAAAAAATGTCACCTTCAGAGCTGAGGTGTGCAATAAAGATTCTTGCTTCTGCAGTAATGTGTAAAGCTGGGTATTTAAAACAGATTTTAGTTGCAGCAACTGGTAATAGCAGCTAATATTTACTGAGCACACAGTATAGTCAGCTATTGTTTTCAATGTTTTTAAATTTCAAAATGATGCTCAGATTTTGGCTCTCTTATTTGTAGGGCAACCATATAGTTTATTGTCCAAATAAAGATACTCTGGGGAATGAAAAGAGGAACTATTAAGAATTATGGCAGACACAGGCATAAACCGGGACTCTTTGGACACCCAATCATTAGCCCCACTAAGTGGAGAATTGAGGAACAGAAAGGTTAAATGGCCCATCTAGGTCACACAGCTAGTAATCGGAAGAACCAGGGTTCAAGCCCAGGCCATTTGGCTCCAGGCTCACACTCAGCCACTCTGCCATGTGCCCTTTGTGAGCTGATATAACACACCAGATTTTTTTAACTAAACCACTCCCCTGTTCCAGTTTGAAATACACATACCTCTCTGTATTTCCCAAGTTCACTACAAGAACATAGCTAAAACCCAAGAGAACTATGAGTCAAGAGTTCACATTTTTAAAAAATAAAGATATTCATTAGCTTTTGGAGAGGGCTGAAATATACCCCTTGCTGGACGAGCATCTCCTAATGTACTTCTTTCAGCATGTGGTATCTGCTTATTTCACTTGGGAATAACTGCATTTAAAGTAGCGACACCTACCACTTAAAGAGACCTGCATACCTAGACTGACGGAACAGATGCTTCTAGTGGTTTCACTGGCTCAGACCCCACTGGGTTTTCAGGTCTCACCTCACACCGTGGGAACCACTGCTCCACTTCATTGTCCTGCTTTGTAAAGTCTCATCTTCCTTTGTGTATTGCTAGAACGATTTTCAAAAATCTCTAATGAAAAATCATGTCCCAGAAATAAACTAAGTAAAGAGTTCAATATTTTCCTTTCATTACAAAATAAACTATAGGTGCCATAAAACATCAAAGAGCCACAATGTCAGGCAGGTAGAAAGTGCCGGGTGTATACACAAGAGTTCCCGTAGGCGTGCTCTTTAAGGCAATGTACTGGTATGCTCGATTTTATCCCTTTGCTTGAGTCCCTGAGTGATACCCCCCTCCTTTACACTCAGAGTTCTAAGTGAAAAGAAACAGTAGTTTTTCAACACAAGGCCATGATACATCTAGGTGCTGAAAACCAGTCAACCTAAACACAGAAACAGCAACTATTAAGAGAAAAGAAGCAGTACATTGGATTTCTGCAACAAAGAACTAACTCTCTCATCATCTGCTAATAGCTGTATACTGCTAACTGGGATCGGTCGTCTAATAATGCAGATGGTTCTTTAATTTCAGAAAGCTTAATATCCTAATATACAGCACACAAGAACATTCTTGATCTATCCAGTCCTGGATGGATCAGCTCCAAAGTTTAGAGAAATCAGTTTGTTCCATCCTAAACAATGCATGGCAGACAGCAGTGTCCTAAAGAAAGGTTAACTTCTGGGTCCACAAGTCATCAGTATCACAGGGTACAGACTACATTTGCTGAAAGGTTTGCCCCAGACTCAATCACTTTCACCTCTCAGGGCAACCATGTAAAACTGTTCAGTCCTGCTTGCAAAGCCAGATATGGCTTTAAGCATTGCTTGACGTGAGAAAAATACCATTGAGTCTTCCTAAGGTTTTTATTTATCACATTCTCTTACACTCACAATCTTCTGTATTTTCCAGTGACAAATCATTAGCAAGTTATGACAGAGTAAAAGCAATTAGCTTTTATCAAATAGTATTTTTAGTTAAATATTATTTTCAAAGAATTGAAGACCTCTATGATTTTATTTTGGACATTTTGCCAGTGGACAAGTGCAAAGTGCCCAACTCAGTAAGTTCTGCCACTTCATTAGAAGCAGTGAGTCTGTCCTTTAGAGAGCGTAAAGAAGAAAGTATTCATGGAAAGAAGGCTTATTTATAATTGCATGCCACCAGATGACTTTCTCTCCTTTCCACATCACTAAAAAGGTCCAGAATAAATGTTTTCCATGAAATTTCAGAGTGTGGTATCTTTTCATAGCTGGCTGGCTTATTGTATTTAAATTTTCATTACATATTAAACACAGGAGTTCCCCTCTTTCCTCACTTACAGATGACGCTGTAAACAGAGGGTACCCCTCTTTCCTCACTTATAGATGACGCTGAGAGCTTAAGGAACCTGCCCCAGGTGATGCAGCCAGTGGGTGACTGGGCTAGGAAACCAGGTCCAACTCTAAAACCTCATGCTTTTAACCATCCTGCTGAACTGCCTCCTTACGATTAATTAACTACATATGCATGTATATGTAATTAGGTGCATTTGCTTAATTCCTTAACATCTGCAAGCTCCATGAGGGCAAGGGGATGGGTCTGCTGGATTCCCAAAACCCCGCACAGAGTCTGGCATTCATCAGACTGCCAATAAATTTTGTTGTATGGATAAAAGTATATATACTTACACATACCACTTGTGTGGGTATGTATATTACCTATATTGTAAATGCATCCACATATCCACATGAAAAAAAAAACAGAATAAACTGTAAAAAAAGATGACTTAACTATTCTATTTTTCTTGTCTCAGTAACAGGGTTGTATTTCAATATCCTTTGGGAAGGAACAAATGAGTCACACTATGGCACAGGGCATCAGGAAAAGTAAAGCTATAGATGTGGAAAATGACACTCTCTATTGCTTTACAATTCATTAGCAAGCCAAATGTTAAGTAGAAAAACCAACTTGCCAAATCAGTAATTTTTTAAGAACAATTTAGTGGAAACAAGACATTAGGTGAAAAGGACAGGAAACTGATTTAACATCTCAAGATATAAAAAACCATAGGCTTAAGTCACCGCCTCTCTCTTGCTTTTGGAAGAAGCCACTGCATGACATAGCAATTCACATCTCTTAAATTATCTTTCATATGCATAACACTCCCTGAAATTCCTGACTTAATGTATGCAGTTTGTGATAAAATGCTACAAGGAAGTAAGTACCCTTTCGTGCTTTGTATTTCAAATAACATCTGGAGTCCAGTAAACACTGTACACAGTCTTGAGACCAGAAGACCTGCGATTTAATTCTGACTCTGCAAATCAAATTCAGTATCTGGGGCAAAATTAAAACCTTTCTCCTCCAAGAATTATCATAAGAAATGAGACTAAAACCACATGCCCCCTTTTGCACAATCAGAAATATTTTGAAATATGAGAAAGAAAGAGAAGGAGAGAAACAGCGAGAATGCACTTTGAAATCTTCAGAGGTGAGAAAACGTCTATAAATGTAAAGTATAAGCACTTTCCCTTGTCGAAAAAACACTAGGCAGTTTGGGGGTAAAGTCAGGGCTATCCCACAAGAATACAAGGTCTGAGGTATACCTCTTCTTTTGTAACCCCAAACATACTTTGCAGTAATAATCTACAAAGCTAGAATGGAGAAGGGCTTCAGGGAACATCTTTCAGTTGACAGAGACCACACTTTTTCTTCCCAAACAACTTGTAATGACTCTACCTCTGATTTAGGAGTGCTGGAAAAACTGTTTATGAATACGGACTGTTGTATGTGAAAAACTGTATAGATGAGAATTATTCTGTTTTAGGGTAGGAGTAATATATATATATTAAATTAGCATTTGTTGACTACCAAGCGTATCAAAGGCTTTAGGGGAAAGTGCTAAGCATAAATTAGGGGCTGAGATATTGGGGGAATATTGGGGGATTCATCTCAAAACCAAGCAAAATCTGTCCAGGGAAGCCCCAGAGCATGAAGAAGATGGGAAAAGAGGCCCTCAGAGGTAGATGCCAAGCCTCAGAGAAGGTCTGCTCCAAAATACAGCACCTAAGCTTCTGACTGTCAAGTCATACCTTAAACCATACCTGACAGGAGATAAAAATCTCAAGCAACTGAATCATAATGGAGGCATAGTTCCACCTGGAACCTGGCAAGTACCCATCCTCTGCCCAGAAAAGCTGCTGAGACCTGGCCTGTAAGCTGTGGACCAAAATAAATAAGGGAACCAAGTGACCCAGCCTCTGCAAGCCTTCCCACCCTCCTTTCTCCATGACCCTTTCCAGGTAAACCTTTAAGACGGGCAGAGAAGGAATAAACAAGCTTTGAAAAGAAGCCAGAAAACTGGGTCTGATTCCCTAAGCATCAGCAGGGCAAAACTTCCTATTACCACAGGACTAAGGAACCATTAGTAGTAATTTTAAAATGCAAACTCTCTGTAGTCAAGGACTATGTGATGTTTATGTCTGCTTCAGCACAGAGCAAGTACTGAATAAATGCTTAATTAAATAAGTGGGGGAAAAAAGGCCATCATCTGATCTAATAAACAACAAGAGCAAGTGTTGAAAGAATTTTCAAAAGGAAATGTTCCAACTGCAAGGTGCTTAGAAAACAGTAACCAGCACTCACTGAGTGTTCACTATGCAGCAGGCACAGCACCAGGTGCTCTAATTCTGTTAATCCGCAACACAGCACGATGTCCTTATACCATATTGTTACTCCCATTTTAGAGAGGAGGAAACTAAATCAAAAGATGTCATCCCCTTTGCACAAGGCCTCTATGCCATCGAGTGGCAGAACTGGAATGGACCTAAGGTCTCAATCATTTTAAAACCAGTCCTCTTAACCATGTTACTAGCAGCTTCATCATCCATGACTGCCTGCTTTCCAAGCCAGCACCAGACGGCAGGGCTATGGTCCAGATTTACTGTGTCCCAGGAATGGCTTGCTACATCCCTAGCAAAATTTGCAGATAAAGCATATCAGACAAGGGCAGGATGATTCACCTAAGGTGGCATGATGGTTTAAAGCTCAATGGCAGATGGAAATTCAGGCCACTGACCTCTGCTTTCATTATGTAACGATGGTTCTGTTATTCAGTGCAGCGGGTAGAACCTGACTGAGTGCAGCAAACTACCACATCAGCAAACTCTTTGCTCTTTTCTTTTAATGTTTCTGTTATAACCCCAACTCATTATGTCTGACCTTCTGCCATCCCAGTCTTAGAACATATGGCTCTCCCTTCCCAGGAGTGCTATACACACTGTGAAAAAGACAGCTCATAAAAGCCTTTTTACTGGGCAGACCAAACCAAGGAAGACAATTTACACGTCACAATCCAAAGCCCTGAGTTAGTTGGCTAACAGAAATTCTCCAAACAGCTCTGATGCCCCCATAAGGAGGGGAAAACAGAGCAGCAAAACTGAAAGAAACAAGTGCATGCAGACTTGAGCACAAGTGCAAACCCACCCACCCACCTCCCACGCCCCCACCACTTCTGCTTTCACTCTGAGCGTGGAAAGGGCACAACGCGTCAGAACTGAAGCACAAGCCAAGGGCAGCTGTGGCTCAGGGTACCGACAGCTAGGCATTTACTTCAAGAAACTCAAAGCAATGGGAAAGAAAGGACAAAAACTCTTTCTCCATTTACCATGAATTCCTCAAAAGGCCATGCCCTGCCTGTCCTGTGTTTGGAGCCAGCACAGTGACCTGACCAACTGCTGCCATCCTTTCTAAGGACATCTCCTCAGAGAAGCCTTCACAGCTCCAACAGCACAGAACAGAGATCACTGAGGCTCCCACCTGAGCCATATCTAGTTTTAAGCTAAAGAATGAAGGTCCACAGCTTTTTGGGGCATCAAAGAAAGGATTTGTGCAAGGGTGGAAGCTGGGGGTTTTCACCTCCCACCTTTAAGATCCACTCATCAGAGACCGTCTTACATGCAGGTATCCTGCTCAACGTGCCCAGAAGAGTTAATAGTTGTAACATAAAGTTCTCGAGGTAATTTTATTGTAAAGTAGAAACAGACAGTATTTTTACGACCTTCCAAATAACAACTGGAATTAGCACTCACTCTATTCAAGCAAGAAGCATATGTTTGGACAAAGTGTTTATAGGATCTAAATATCTGAGCTTCATATACTCAGGCTTTTTTCTATTTCTCAACAGTGTGTTGTAGGATGATCAACCTTGCTTCTGAGCCACAAAGAAAAGTGGCAACAGATAAACACTAGCTTCTCCTCCAGGAGGATTTCCATCTTCCACTAGAGAGAAGAAGATACAATTCTTTTCCTAAACATAGTCCCAAGAGACTGATATTTTGATCACTCTGCTGTCCCACTGGCACTTACTAAGTGCAATTTAGAACCACATTAATTTATTGTCAATTGTAAGTTGAGTTCATTAACACTTTCACACCTTTTTCATTTTGAACCAAAGGTTACTTCTCCATCAAACTGATTTATTCATGCCCCTAAAATGTCCTCATTAAAAAATATGTGAATGCAAAAATTCTCAATCATGACATAAGTTGGTCATGGGGATAGCTGTAGAGCATGGAGAACACAGCCAATGATAAAATCATTCTATCTCAACAGATATTAACTGTACTGGTTGGGGTGAGGATTTAAATAATGTGGGTAACTGTTGAACCATTGTATTGTATACTTCAAACCAATATAAGATTGTATATCAATGATACTTCAATAAAAAAAGAAAAAAATAGTAATAATAAAAAATATGTGAATGAAGGCCTTATGTCAGGTAAAAATCCTCAATCAACTGCTCCTCCTAGCACACACTAGGTACTCAGCGAATGCTTGCTGCATTGATTAGGCTGCTGTTGGGCTGGTCCATGGGTGTGGCAGTCTCAAGAAGGGGGATATGATATTTACTGTTTTTGGCCAGGCTGTGACAAGGACAGTCTCATGCCACACACAGAGAAAGACCAGGAGACAGGCCAAGCAAGAGTCTAACATTTTTTTTAATTAAGGTATTATTGATATACAGTCTTATGAAGCCACATTGTGGTTTCAACATTCACCCATATTATCAAGTCCCCTCCACCCCATTTCAGTCACCACTGTCCATCAGCATAGTAAGATGCTATAGAGTCATTACTTGTCCTCATGCTTTACTGCCTTCCCCAAGACCTACCTATATTTTGAGTGCTAATCATAATGCCCCTTAGTCCCCTTCTCCCTCCCTCCCTCCCCGCCCTCCCCAACCCCTTCCCTTTGGTAACCACTAGTCCCTTCTTGGAGTCTGTGATTCTGCTGCTGTTTTGTTCCTTCAGTTTTGTTTCGTTGTTATACTCCACAAATGAGTGACATCATGTGGTACTTGTCTTTCTCCACCTGGCTTATTTCCCTGATCATAATACCCTCTAGCTCCATCCATGTTGTTGCAAATGGTAGGATTTGTCTTCTTTCTATGGCTGAATGATATTCCATTGTGTATATGTACCACCTCTTCTTTATCCATTCATCTACTGATGGACACTTAGGTTGCTTCCATATCTTGGCTATTTAAATAGTGCTGCAATAAACATAGGAGTCCGTATGTCTTTTTGAATCTGAGAACTTGTTTTCTTTGGGTAAATTCCTAGGAATGGATCTCATGGGTCAAATGGTATTTCTATTTTTAGTTTTCTGAGGAACCTCCATATTGCTTTCCACAATGGTTGAACTAGCTTACATTCCCACTAGCAGTGTAGGAGGGTTCCCCTTTCTCCACATCCTCGCCAGTATTTGTTGTTCCTAGTCTTTTCAATGTTGGTCATCCTAACTGGTGTGAGGTGATATCTCATTGTGGTTTTAATTTGCATTTCCCTGATAATTAGCAATGTGGAGCATCTTTTCATATGTCTGTTGGTCATTTGAATTTCTTCTTTGGAGATGCATCTGTTCAGATCCTCTGCTCATTTTTTAATTGGGTTGTTTTTTGGGTGTTGAGGCATGTGAACTCTTTATATATTTTGGGTGTTAACCCCTTACTGGATAAGTCATTTATGAATATATTTTCCCATACTGTAGGATGCCTTTTTGTTCTGCTGATAGGAGTCTAACATTTTTATTGCACAAAATTCATTGATTCATGCAGTGGAGTTAGTCCAGAGGAGGGTTATTGGGAAGAAGAGCAATCAAGTATGGAATTTAGAGGACAGACAAAAGTAATGTAAGTCTAAGTCCCAAGTCTAGTCACCCAATGGCAAAGAAGTACTTGAGCAGAACTGACAAGTTTGTTACCTGCTAGCATGCTGTACATGTTCACCTCAGGTCAGAGGGTGGGCATGTGCCACGTGTGATGGGCAAGGGCTCAGAGGAGGGTCCGTCAAAACAAGCAGAGTGCAAGCTGCAGACAAGGAGGGCTTATGGCCTCCCTGATCAATTCTACACAACAACAAAGCAGCCTTGCAAAACAGAACACATTTCCCAAAGTGTCTTGAGCTATACAATCTAAGTGAACAATCAAATTCCACGTTGACATAAACAAAACAATCTCTGGCTAATAGAATTTGGCAAGCAGCAGGGATTCATTCAGAGGAAAAATACTTTTTGGAAAACTTTATTCCCTTTGGGCTTTAATGAGCCATGAAGCAGGACAAAGTTTTTCACTGTTAGGATGACTATGTGATATGCCAACAAGAGGTGAGGATAGGAGCAATATCAAGCACTCGTTATTTATAAATATCACTTTCTTCCCCTCTTTCCAAAGACCACTATTCTTCACTAACCCAGCTCAATAGAAGCATATAATATTTCAATTAACTAGCCAAAACACAATTTAAACAAAAAGAGCAAATAGCAATAGTACTTCTGAGGTACACAGTATTTTCACATACATTATCAAGTTTAATTTCATAGATTCTTGAGATTGATGTAATTAGTCCCAATCTGTAGATAAGGAAACTTAAGATATATTCTAAGTTCAGATGCATTCCTTTACTTTTAAGTGGCTCAGCTATAATCCAAATTACTCTGACTTAATTCCAAGACTGGCATTCTTTCCTTAGAAAAAACGCTACCCAAATGAAACTGTGTACCTCTAAGTTAGAGTGGCACAGATACTATAGATTACTCCCATCCCTTCACATCATCAGTGAGCAAGTCAGCATGGTACCTGGGTATTGAGAGGGAGCAGGCCCAGGCAGGTGCCATGTAAGATCTATACAGTCTTTGACTGGAAGAACTACATACTGCCACAGATTAACATGGTTCTCAGGGTTAGGTAACAAAAAAGGAAAAAAACCATCAGGTCACCTTTTTAAAAAAAATTTGGTTAAAATAACAATAGTGGCAGCAATGGCCACACTCTGGATTGCATCTCTGTGACAGAGGTGATGCATCTTAAGCAACTCCAGAATATACAGGCACACACGGTCCCCATAACCTCCTAGCAGCTAAGACCAAACCAGCTCTCACTTTATACAGTCATATAAATACTTCAGCCTCTCTCAGAATTGTGTGTACAAGCACACAACGTGTTTCTACCACCTGCTGTGGCCATAAACGACTGTCCAATAAAACAAACAATAATGATTAACTTTTGCTCTCTGCAAGGCACTGAATAAGAAAAAGATATTTCCTGAATAGCCTTTGCATGCAGAGCACTGACTTTTCTTCCCAAGCTCTCCAAAGAAGCTTTAAAATGATTTGGCATTATGAGTTTGTCTCAGAGCTAATGTGACGCTATATACATAATACTCAAGAGGTCAGTTCCTGGTTTCAAATGTTTACTAATCACATGTATATTTTGGTCCAGAACTTTCCCTCAAAATGTCTGCTCCTAACTAGCCTTTGCTTTTGAAACACCTGGAATGTCAACAAGTCAAACTCTCTCAATTCTATGTATCTGGAATTGGCTTTATTATAGGAACAACCACTATGATTACATAACAAGTTCTTTGCTAGGCACTTAGATACACAGGCCTTTAGGGAAGGAAGACAAGTCAATTAAGACCTCAAAGAGAAATAGGAGCTTTAAACAGACCCAATGAAACCATCCATCTGTGAGGAACTGCAGGGATCACAACCCAGAGAGAAGGGAAGCCCCAAGATGTGAACCTATCTTCCCTAGAGGTCTGTTGATTCAAATGGCGGAAGCTATAAGGCTGAGAAGCTGAAAAGAACTTTTAATACATTGATGGCCTAGAGAAACAAAAAACTGGAGTTCAGGGCCCTCTAAGAAAGAAGAGTCATGGTAAAACTCCTGGACTTTCAGTGGGCACCCTGCACTATACCCCGGCTAGCCCCGGCAGGGACTGAAGCTCAGCCTTAAATCATCTCAATTCCTGATTGGAATAAACTAATCTGAAACAGAAGTTTCCAGAAGCAAAGGTAAATCCTCCCTAAACAAAAATCATACTGTCAAGATCTCAAATACTCTGTCTGATTTTTCACATACAACATCTGGTACTCAATCAAAAAAGTTAGTTATATGAGTAAACAAGATATGACCAAAAAAAAAAAAACAAGAACAACAACAAAGGACAGATGCAGATGGACAGGAGAGCCAGATGCTAGAGTTAATCAGATGCACACTTTAACATATGGTGACTAAAAAATCCAGTGACACACCATTATACATTGACCAGAACAGCTTACACTAGAAGTACTGGTAACACCAAATGTTGACAAAAACAATTCCTGTTCTTTTTCTTTAGTTAAAAGAAATTCAGCCTACTGCTGATAAATGTTAAATCTAAATGGTAGGTACACAGGTTATCTGTTATACTACTTTTTGCACTTTTCTGAATGTTTATAACATTTCATACTTAAATGTCTAAAGAAGAAAAAAAGGCATGGCGAGAGAGAGATCAGCAAAGGCTAAATTATTTTAGCTTTCAGAAGTCATGTTGAGGAGTTTGTACTTTATGCTCTGGACAAGAAGCCACTGAAGGATTTTAAACAGAGTAGCGAGAGCATTAGATTTGTTCTCTATAAATACTGTTCCAGGGGCAACAAAGCAGAGAATGAAGGCATGGGGCCCAACTGGGGGGCGGATGCAGTAACCCAGATGAGAGACGAAAATGACACTAGAAATGAAGGAAAGCTGTAGAGAAAGAATCTGCAGCCTGGAGTCAGTTTTCTTGGGAGTGGGGATTTAGTTTCAAAAGTCTTGAACTTTATATCAGTCCAATCAGGAGGCAAATGAGGCCACTGTGACAAAGAGAAACTTAAAATGAGAACAATTTATAGAGCAAGGACAACTTCCAAGATAGAGCCCAGGACTGGTGAGAACAAGAAAAATATGAATTTTTCTGCAAATCCTTAGATGAAACACAAGCAGTTAGAAAACTGAAAACTAATAAGCACTTGACAACAGATGGTCAGATAGAGACGTTCACAGCCTGCCAGAATTCTGAAGCCTTGTGCACCTCCTTTCCAACATGCAGATGCTTCCATCTGAGGGGGTAAATTCTATTTCTGATTCTGAGAGCAAACGCCAAGTCACATCTTGCCAGTAGAAAACGGCATTTCCCAACGACAAACCCACCAAGCAATTCACAATCTATTCCCATTTTGGAGAGATGGCTTGTCTTTGACCTCTACTTCTACCGGCCCTGTCAGAACGTACAAGGGAAATGAGGGGGAGTGACGTTTCTGAAGAACACAGCTTTATCATCTACACCCAGGAGAGTAGATTTGTGTCTCCAAACTATTCATGAGCAGCCCACCTGTTCTTCCAGGAAGACAGATCAAGCATATCAAACTCATCCCCACATTCTGAAAAATCGCCCGAGGCACAGAGTCTGATAAGTTCGTCAATTACTCTGAGCTGCTGAACCCTCCACTAAGAGGAGATTGAAGAATTAGTTTTTGTTATCATTACCCTTTGTGCCTTTTCAAAAGGTTATGGTTTAAAATTAAGTAACCAGTTTAGCTAGTTTTGGTGAAAATACACAATCTTGGATCTGACTTAGGGATGTCTAGTTTGCTGGAGATAGGATTTTTAAATGGTATTCCCTCCCCCTAATCCATTCAGAGAGCAAAAAATATTCAGAGACATTATTTTAAAGGAACTACTTCTCTTTGCTCTGCTGATGGACAGTGACTGTAAAGGGGTTTATAGGGGAGACCTGGTATAGGGGAGAGCCTAGTAAACATAATATTTGTCATGTAAGTGTAGATTAGTGATACCAAAAACAAAACAAAACAAAACAAAACAAAAAAGGGCAGTTCCTGTGTGGTAACCACCAATGAGTTCTACACAAGGGTATAAAGGGCATATAAAAGTGTAGGCAAAGCGCCTGTTTGTGTTTATACAGAAGATCAAAGCCTAATTGGGCTACCCCGAAAATGAACTAAGATACGATATGAAAGAGAACTTCCAACATCAGCACTCTCTGGAAGACTCATGCCAGAAGATGATCATCAAAAAACCCCAACAAAGATCCACGCATTGCTACAGCTGTAGATGCACTCATCCCACCAGTTCCTGGACTTTCCATGGGAATGATGAAGGAGATATCTAAGCTGGCCTGTGCATACAGTAAAACAACAAATTTGACTGGATCTATACTGTTGGAACTCAACCAAGAATTAGGAGAAGTGCAAATTGTAGTGCTCCAAAATCTTACAACTACAGACTATTTACTTTTAAAAGAACATAAGGGATGTGAACATTCCCCAGGAATGGGTTGTTTTAATTTGTCTGATTTCTCGCAGACTGTTCAAGTTCAGTTGGACAATATCCACCATATCATAGATAAGTTTTCACAAATGCCTAAGGTGCCTAACTGGTTTTCTTGGTTTCACTGGAGATGGCTGGTAATTACAGGTATGCTTTGGTTATGTAACTATACTCCTATTATGTTAATGTGTGTGTGCAATTTAAGTAGTAGCTTAAAACCTATACATGCTGAAGTTACTCTACAAGATATGTCAAAGAAATAATCAATCTTCCCATGTTTTCTTCCGCCTGCTACTTCTATAGCTTTTCTTCTTCCTTCCTAATTACAACCCTTAAATAGAATTCGTGCCTCATATCAAATTTACCGAGTATCATAATTCTTCCAAGTGGTAAAGATACCTCAAGACAAATGCTGGGCATAGAAGCTACAGGGCATAAATATGCAAAGAAATAAAAAGCTAACCATTTCAAACAATAAGGCTTCCCTCTCACTTACCAACTTTACATTTCCCTGTATGGCCCCGGAAGATGACTGGTTAGCCAGAGACGGGTAAGATTCCTCAAGGGAGGAACAACCTAAGACAGGCACAGTCGCAGGGGGGTCATCAGGTGAGAAATTGGGGATCAACAGAGGTGAGGCTTAGAACCTCCCCCCTCATGTTCTGAGAGAAATCTTCTGCATACGTGGATGTTTTATTGCCCTTGTCTAGCTTGGATTAACACATAGTCTACAGGCACACACCTGATCATCTACATTTGCTCTCTTACAACACTAAACTATGTTTTCTACCTTTATCTTGTATCTACCTACCACTTAAGCATTTTATTAAAAATAATAATAATAAAGAGAGAAATGTGGTATCCACATATAAATCAAGTATAAAAACCAAATGAGTATTCATATTTGAACTGACTGTTTATAGTTCATAACGCATGAGCAAAACCAAAAGTTTCTGTGATGACTGCCCTTGTACTGTTCACTATGTAACTTATTCATTATTTGAATGAATAAGTTACATAGAATACAAATAAGTAAGAATTTGTTCTCCGTGTAAGAACTTGTTTGTTATGCCTCAGAAGATTGGAGACTGACGAAAATTAGGCTTGGGGTGGATTAATGATTGTGCATTGAGCATTGACTCCCCTATACAGAATTTTATTGTCGTTAACAACCATTTGATCAATAAATATGAGAGATGCCCTCACAAAAAAAAAAAAAGGACAGACTTCCAATGGTAAAATAAATAAGTAACCGGGATGTAATGTATAGCATAAGGAATATAGTCAAGATATTGTAACAGCTTGGTAGGGTGATAGCTAGAACCTAGAATTATGTATATAAATGTTTTATCACTGTGTTGTACACTTGAAACTAATGTAATGTAATACTGTGCGTCAACTACCCTTCAATAAAAAATAATTATCAAAAAAAATAAAAATAAAAAAATAAAAAAATAAAGGAACTACTTCTCACCTCCATGACCATGAAGTGTCTCAATTTTTGAATATTCTGATGGGAGAACTTTTGGTTTTAGAAGCAGAGTAGTATACAGTAGTTGCAGTCTACATTCTTCTGATACCAGAATAAGCAAAACTTAGACAAACATGGTTGTTTCAATTTCCAAGGTAAATGATGCACTGAACTGACATACTGTAGAGTTCAGGAAATAAGCACTGAATGACTCAACTTCCTGATTCAACAATTCACCCAGAAAATACTCCTCATTTTTGCCACATCATGTTCCTGAATCAAAACTTCAACCAATCAAAATGCAGGCCATTAGCTGCATGATGAATACCATCTAGCAGATCTCACTAGCTATTAATAAAACATTAATGAATTTTGCATAGTTATTTATATATCTCACTCTGATCAGTATGACACTGAATATAATTTCAAAAGTTACAGGCATATTCCCTTAAATAATTATAACCATCACAATAAAGAAGCATATAAATCCTCAAAGACATTTCTACACAATATTTTAAGGTTAAATAAAAAACATGTGCTAAAATATCTTCGGAGAAATTCCAAGATTAATTTCAAGAGTAAATAAATATCTCTCAGAAGCATGAAAATCTTGCCACAGACTGTCCAGAGGATGGATCTAAACTTTTCACAATATACACTCTGAGAATGATACTCACTGGGTTAAGCGTTTTTTCAGCAGAATGGTGAATGGTCCACCAGTCTGAAGTCCATTCCCACGCATTCCCTACTATGTTGTATAAGCCATAACCATTGGGAGGAAAGGCATCAACCTAAAAATGAGAGAAAGGGAATTATACTGTCAAACTACTTACCTTGTTCAGAAAACCTTTTTGATGCAGAAATGCACTAAGAGCCATACTTTCAAAGTATGAAATATTAATTTTCATTGCCATAGTCAAAATATAATTTGGCCAGTGTAAAAACAAAGAAAAGAGATACTTCTCAGCTCTGAGCTCTCAAGGGGAGTTTAGAAGCCTAATGGAGTTTATATTACATGGTAGGAAAACTAATGAAATTATTCCTAGTAGAGAGACTAATAGTGATCATAAGTCAAATCTGTATCTTTGGGGTGGATGATATTTAGACCTTCAAAAACATAACAGAAGCATCCTATTAGACCCAGTTGTAAGTCCTGTCATCAGAGCTGAGCTATGCTGGCCACACAATGTCTTTCAGCATCGAGACCCCAACCAATTTCGTCCTCTCCACCAGCCTACTCCAACTCGTCATCTTATCTTTAAGCTTCATCCATTATCAAAACATTGAGGAAACCTGCATTTATAAAGAAAATGTGAGTTTTATTATCAAGCATATTTGTAATACAGCGTCTGAAGTCTCTGGAGTCTGCAAGTATGAGGCCAACTGTACAGGTTCTCCTGCAAGCAATTGTATCACATTTCAACAGTCAGGTCAGACAGTCTGCCACACAATAGTGTCACAGACACAGACGCAAAGCACAGAGCTTTTATGAGATGGAGGGAGAGGAGGAGGGGGACAAGAGAAAAAATTTTAACTGAACAATGGTAAGTACAGAACTGTTTTGCTATTTTAGTGACTTAAAAATTTTTCCCAATATTTTCTTAATGGAAATTCTAAAACATGAAGAACATTTTTCTTTTTTTTTTAATAAGCAAAGGGTAGTTTAATAAAGCAAACAACACACTCAAGGAGGGAGTGCAGGCATGCTCCAGAGGTACGCAGCGTGGTGGGATTCAGGCTGGGTGGTCATGTAGCTGGGGTTTAAGCATCAGTGGAATATTCACTGGGTTAGGGGGTGTTTTCTCAGAATAGGGAGGGGATTTCTGGGATTACAGGGTGACACCATCTTTTTTGTCCTTAGATGGTCTCTTCCTCGGAACTTGCCATGGTGCCAAGAGGTGCAGTTTTATTATGCTAAGTGAGTGTTTAATGTATCTTGAGGTGAAGTAAGGATCAACTTCTCCTCCGTGTTGGAACTAGTCAGTTTTGGTAGTTCTGGTGTCCATATCCTTCCTCCCCATATCCTAGAAAACTTTCATTTTTAAAATGAAAAAAATAGCAAGTTATCTTTGGGATTTTTTTTTTCTCATATTAATGAAGTAGGACTAAAGGAATGAATAAATTAAAATTCATTTCTATTTGGCTTCAGAAGGTTTCAGGTTGACACATGAATATGGAAACATGTGATACTTGGGCAATTCAGAACACTTCAATCACAGTTATGAAGCTACTCCAAAAAGAACGTAATCCGCATGAGCTGCAAAGCTGAAAAATTCTACCACTTGCTTCCATACTCAGCGTTCATTATGGAAACTGCAGTCCTTACCCATGGCTTCATTCAGTAATTCCATGCATGTCAACTGAAGGCAGAAGGGTTCAGTGACTTCAGAAGTCAAAGAGCTTAAAGATAAAGGAAAGAGGAATATGCCAAAAACAAAAAATCCCATTCTAAAAGGCAGAGTGGGATGAGTAGGGAGGGAGACACCTCCTCACAAAGATAGAGGAGCTGTCTCCCTGGGACTGAGGTCAGAGTTTAAGGGTCAGAAAGACAATAGAGGAGGAGAGGCCACAGGTATAACCTGTTCTTTCAAGAATTCAGAGAGGATCACGAAGCTGGAGTAACAGTAGGATGGAGTAGGAAGGGAGAGAAGAGAATGACCTGTTTCAGGGAGGAAAGGGAAGGAACCAGGGCACAAGAGCAATCGTGAGATGAAGGAGACATTCTGGAGGCAGGAATCGTTCTGCAGGCTTACAGAACACAAAAGCGGAGGAGGTTCACCAGTCAGTGTACCTGAGGGGCCTTTCTACGTGCCAACACTCAGTGCTGTTGGGCAAGCAATTTTACCTATCTGGTGCTATTAAACAATAAGATGAGGTAGTATCTACTCAAAGGTCTGGGGTTTTTTCTCCCAAATAATTTGATGCTTTATTGAGGTAAAATCTGGAGGTCAGTGCCCCAAAATTACAACATGAGAGTGCACCACTAAGGACAAGAAACACTTTAACTGCTCATTGTTATGTTAACTGCACAAACCAAAGCTTCCTTTCAGAAACCTCGAAAGAAAACAAATGTATATGAAAATACTTCAAACATGCTTATTTTCAGGTGAATGAACTGACGGACATTAAAACCAAAACAAACTAATAACTGTGTAACAGCAGCCTTGCAAAATATAAATCCAATTCTTTAGGTTCACTGTAGTCAGAACAGTTTGCTCAATTTAAAATCAGAGCAAAAATAATAAAACAGTACATGAGAGAGCTGTTCCATTGTAGTCCATGCCATCACTAAAGTTAAATTTCTGCTCTCAACTGACCAGAGCATGTGGACACAACAGGACAGCTAAGTTGGACGGGAGATAACTCTCTGGGTAAACAGTCCCAATTTAAAGACACAGGTCTCATTAAGTCTCATTCCAAACATGGGTGGAAGTTGCCTCTCTCCAACTTGCTTCTTTCTCCTTAGGTCCTGCTTCTCAAACTGGTTCTTCAAGGGCTCCTAGTAACTGTTCTAATTTTGTCTTAGGACTTCCAAGGCAATTTCCTCAGGGAAGTTCTGCTGAATATATTCCAAGGAAACATATGCCGAACTCCCAGTTTAATGTTCCAACTCTAAACATCTATAAAGTGTCCTTACTTCATATGGAACTTTGTGTTTTCTGAAAGGTGCACTGACTTGAGAATAAATGACTGTTTTCTTTAAATTGTGATAGGAAACGATAGCAGTAAGCACTGTAAAAGATTTCCAACTGTCCAATACAACCTTCCCGGCCTTTTACTAAAACTGGCAGGCGCCTCTATCATTTGTCGGTCCATCAGAAGCCCACACCTAAGGCTCCGAGAGTCACCGCAGTGGCCCTACTTCTCCCAGCCTGGCATCCTTGAGGGGCATCATGGAGGAAACCCTTCTCATGCCAGTCTCTCCCCGGTGTCCACTGCCAAAAAGGCTGCGTCCAACACCATTCACAGTCAGAGTTAGTGCATTATGGGTGAGCTGTCACACAGTCCTTGGCAGTGTGCAACACGTGGAGGGCCGCTGTCCTGCTGTCTGCATCAACACCTTCCCTGGGGCTCATGAGCCCCCTCCTCAGAAACCTTATCTGATAATCCTGTCACCCTGCAGTGTCAGTTGTACCGACCAAAAGTGGCCCATGAGGCATGGGCTGGGCTTCTTGCCCACGTAAAGATTGAAAAAAGGTTGAGGTCCTCCAGTCCCTAAGACTTCTACTCACTCATGTTACTGAATAAAACTATTTGCCTGCAAGAGCAACAGATATCCTGAAGGAAACTTCAGAGGAACCAACTATTAAATGGTCTGATGAATCTTTTCCCTCTATTGAATAAATGCACCCATTTCTTACTGGTTTGAGTTGGTTCCTTTAACGTATCTTCACTCACATACATGGAATTTTATATGCACACACATATGTACTCTTTTACCTATTTAAGGGCTATATATTCTCATGCAATCCATCTTTTACATTAATTCTGCAAAAAATAAAACTGTAATGCTTTACCTATTATTGATGAAAATATTTTATAAATTTCTACCAGGTCGAAGGTCTCACTCTTCTTTTGCAAAATTGTCAAGGTCCTTCTCTCGTTTATTATTTCAGCTGAAATTTTGGAATCATTTAGTCATGTTCCAAATGACATATCTGTGTTACATTTATAAATAAATTATGGAAGAATTATTTTTGTGTGAAACAAAAATACAAAATTTTTTTTTAAACGACAACTGTTTGAAAGATTGTTGAAAGAAAATTATTCCTTGTAACAACAAATCCAGGCAGGTGCTATTTCCCTACCACAAGATTTCTTTCCTCGCTGTGTTAAAAGAAAATGAAATGTTTTGACCACTGCTTCATTAGTTTATGATTTTGCCAGCAAAAGAACAGTGAGAAAGAAACTTTTGCACACTCTAGGAGAGAAACATGTCACACACATTCTGGAAAACAATTTGGCCATATTATCTAAAACACCAAGAAAGTTTTCTAGTCTTTTGCTCATTAATTTCACTGCTGGGAAGCTATCATAAAAACATCATCAGAGATACAATATTTTATGCACAAGATGCTCCCTGTACTGTTTAGCAAAGCAACAGACAAAACCTAAATTTGCAACCATAATAGGTAAATGAATTAGCACTAATCCAAATGATGGGTTGTCCAGATGCTAACAGAGAATGTATTTGGGAAGAACTGATAAAATGTTCCTCCTACTAAACAGGTAAAAACAGTAGCATTTTAAATACTGCATTGAGGAGGACCCAAAAGCAGTCTATAAAAAATACATAGGTGCATACACAGGAAACACATATGCTGGCATATACGGTAGTTAAGAGCATGAGCTTTGGAAACAAATGGACCTAGTTCAAATTCTGCCTGTGCTGCTTTCCAGCTGTGTCACCTTGGGCAAGTTGATTAGCCTCTCTGTGCCTGGGAATGCTCTCCTAGAAAATGGAGTTAACAGTACCTACCTTACAGAGTTGAACTGACATTAAACGAGATAATTCATACAAATGGCTTAGCACCATGTCTGACACACTGCAAGCTCTCACTAACTTCTAGCCATTATTAGCATCATTAACAGAGAAAACGAGTGGGGAAAAAAATGCACCAAAATGCTACCAGGTGTTAGTTCTGGGTAATAGGATTTTAGGTCTTTTTAATTTTCTCCTTTACATTTTTCCTGTTTTTCCAAAGTTTCTATAATAAGTGTCATGGAATCAGAAAGAAAAATGTGTTATAAAAAAGAGCATTTGATTAATTATTAGTATTTGCTATGTGCAGGAGTGGATGAATCCAGGAAGCGGCAACATGTTGGTGAGAGAGTGAGCAATGCCTTTCAGCCATTTCTGCTCAGTTCTCAGGTCCCAGGGGCTGCTGCCTCCTTAGGAAGTCTCGCTACTCACAGGCGCAGTTCCTCGGAAGCCATCCTCTCCAGTGTTGGTCACAGGAAACTCGCCCTGCCAGATGTTGGCATAATGTTGGCCTTTCGGCTGCAGTTTGTTGCCCCAGGGGAAAAGCCTGTCAGAAGAGACACAGGCATCAGCCTGTCAAACAGGCACAGGCTTCTGGGTTAAAGTCAAGAGAAGGAATGCAATGAAAGAGAGGACATTGCTGGCTTGTTCTGAGTGAGCTGTTTTTTAAAAATTGAAACATATAAACAAATAAAGCTTTTAGTCAGAATTTTTTCTCTGTGACATCTGCATAACTAGTTCCTGTCAAGTTCACAACAACCTAAGTCTCTTCCAAGTACTCAGAAGGCCTGAATATAAATCACACAACTAAAAGAAGGGCTTCTAGAAGGCTGGGAAAGTAGACATCATTCTGGACTTATATGGTAGCATGATCAGGCACCACTGTACCACACTTTTTTATAAAGCCTTTGCTATTTTAAGGAGCCTTTCCTAGAAGATGTGACTCGAACACGAATTTTCTGTCTCTAGGCTCTAGAAGAGAAATACTGCTGTTTCAGGAGATGGCTAAAAGAAGAAATTGTAAAAGCAAGGTCGGCTGCCAAGAGGTTCTGAGGAGGACTAAGTAACGCCAGAGAGGCTGCGTTGCTGGAGAACTGTGGGGCTGCAGGGAACCCACTTCACCAGATACTTGGCTTTGAGGGGCTGTGAGGGGTTGATGACCCATGCATCTGTGTCGCCTATGTAACAACGACAATAAGGAAAGCCCCGTAAGAGTTGTTGCTGTTTTGAATCAACGTTCTAGCCAAAGTAAGACCCACAGATGTACAGAAAGGTCAACATACTGTTAGGCAAGCTGAGACCCTCCAGTACCTATTCTGCAGGCCTCCTCGACAGCTGTATTCCCACTCAGCTTCCGTGGGCAACCGCTTTCCCGCCCATGTGCAGAAGGCAACGGCATCATTCCAGGAGACGTGGAGAACCGGGTGATTGGGCCTGGGGAGGAGAGAGACAGAGTGAATGGGGCACGAACTGGAAAAGCAAACAGGAATCAGCTTCAGCAAAGTGCCTGTAATCACCCAGCTTTCAATCCGAGGCACTGAGCGGGTCCTGGTCCCCAACTCAAGCCCCAGCCCCAGATAACAGCACATCTGTAATCTCCCACCATAGGTTCCCGCCATCCCAGGCTCCCAAATGGGTTATAAATGCTCCTGGAAATAGACTTAAAACATTTCTTCACTTTGCAGTTTAGGCTTCAACCGCCCCCCCAGAGTGTCGCTTGGCACAGGAGACATGGACGTGCACTGCCCACGTCCGTCTTTAAGGAAGGAGTGCTGCTCCAGCTCCTGGGAGGGCTGTCAGAAGAGGCTACCAGCTGTTGGCTCCTTTGGGGTTTCCCAGAGCTGTGCAGAGCCACCAGTGGCTACCCAGGCAGGGCCACAAAGGCCCACCCACTTTGGCCTACCACAGCTCAACCCTCCAGGCCATACATAGCCCAGAGCCCCCTGTGGGGCTGGCCAGGACTTCTTGGGCCTGCACTATAGTCTTGGTTTCCCCCTTCTTCCCAGTTCTGCTTCCTCCCCCTCCCTCTCACAGGTGTGGATCCCTAATAAATATTCTCTACGCCAAGCTCTATCTCTGCACACATTTTCAGAAAACCCACCCTGTGACATTTAGCTGTAAGCTTTGCATCTTTCTGTTACAGATTAGCCAGCTGTATTTGTCTCACTCCAGCAGATTCCAAGTAAGTCCTTTTTTTTCTGAGGGTACAGAGGGTTAAGGAAGGTCAGGGGGAAAGTTGAGGATGAGGGGATGACATCATCCTCAGCTTTAACAGCACCCCATAACTTTAATTACCTGTTCACTCTCTTTCCAGTGGAACTACACCTTCTGGTCCATCCCTTAAACATCTTTGAATTCCCTGTAGTAATTACAACATGGCTTCCATGTATTCTTTCAACAAATGTTTACTGAGTATCTACTGTGTACCAGTCACTTTTTTAGACTCAGTCAGTGGAATGAAATATATTCTCTGAGTTTTCCTTCTTCCCTTAGCTTTTTCTTCTACTATGAAATTCAGGGAAGAAGATATTCATTGGGAACTAAGAGGCCCAGTCAACCTGAGGCAGCCAAGAGTCCTCTGACTTTCCACGTCACAGTATTTCCACCACAGAGACCGCCAACTCAGGCTTTGGAAGATTTCTGACATTTGCCATATATCCCTAAAGCTGAACCTCATGTACTCCCAGCTCACTGACAATGAGGGCAGTAACCAGGAATGCTGTCAAAAATTGAGGCTCAAAAATCCTGTCTGAAAAACTGGGTTAGGAGAACAGTTTTCTTGGGCTGCTGAGATGCTGAGTCCTGCCCCAAACCCTCTTCCATCTCCAGGGCTTAAAGTGCTACTCTATTTTTGCTTGAGATAATTACTTCCTTGCCACCCTGGAGACTCGCTGACCGACTTGCAGCTCTGTGGTTTTTCAGTCAGATGGTGGCTTCAGAGTATGTCGGTCCGGGACTGGAGATAACACATGGCCTAGGCCTGAGCTTCTACAGTGGCCACCTGGCAGGAGACAACTTCTTCCTCCTAAGACAGTCTTCTTCCTCATAATGACCCACTCATGAGACAGAGCGACCAGGCTGCAAAGATTAAACATGTCCTGAGATGTGCAACAGGCCTGTCAATAGGAAGATAATTCTCATCAGGCCAAATAAGGAAGGAAAGAGGCCATTTGTTAAGAGCCTTCTGTGAGCTGGGTGCAGTGTTGGGGTCTTTACATATGTTATTTCCTGCCATCATATTTTCCTACTGACTAACTAGGTTGTCATTCTCACCCTTTTACAGATGAAGGTGCCCACTGTGTTCCTTTTCCACAACACAGAAATCTATTTCGAAATGACATGTGTCAACTGGACAATGATCCACCAACCTCACCTGTGCAGAACGGTAGAGTCGGGCCCTTCTGGGTGTCTCCAGTTAGCGCCTTTAACAGGTAACCACCAGGGAGCAGCTGCAACCTCAGAGCAATGCAGAACAAGCCGAGGTTAGCTATGGCGACTCGAAGAAAACTGACTCGCTACAAGGAATCTCACTCAGGGTCTTCCACTTCCACTTAAGTTACCAAACTAATCCCTTACAAGAAAATCAAAGGTAAAGATTTGTATGTAAATATATCTGTAACAAAGAAGTATTATTTCATATCATAAAGCACCACATTGATTAAATATGTATTTTATATAGTATGTATCTACAATAAATATTTTTAAAAGACCCACTGCTAGCTAATCCTCTATAATCTCTAACAAGTAAAAAGAAAGATGGGGAAAAGGGTCAACCTTACAAATAAGTGCTGAGTTGAAGGTAAACCAAAGTGCTCAGAGATCAAGCTTAAAGCACAGGGTAAAAGTTGGAGTGGATTTTCAAAGACCCTGGTCCAAATTTCTAGCCTAACATCTGCTGTGTGGCTCTGGGCAAGTTCGCTATCTGTCTGGCCCCTCAGAATCCTCATCTGTGCAATGGGAGCACGCCCCTGACTCACCAACCTCATACTATAGAGGAGGTCAAATCAGATAGGACTGGGAGGCCCTCTGCCAACTGCGGCCAGGACCTTCACCCCATTATGGTTCCTTAACCCAAATAACAATAGCAGTGACCCTCATTTAGTGACTGGTTGAGAACTTGCTTGGAAACCATGCAAAATGAGATTTTAATCAGGGCTTTGCCACTCACGGTGTGACCCCTGGTAACCTACTGAACCTTCCAAGCCTGATTTCTCATCTGTAGTTGGAGGTAGTAACAGTACCCACCTCACAGGTTATGAGGAGGAAATACACATGTGGGCCTTACAACTATGCCCAGTACTTAACAAGCACTCAGTAAAAGGAGCCAGTCTCTACCATGGCCTCGCTGACAGTCAGAAGGACAGCCACAGCAAGTCATCCCCAGCACTGTCACTGACACTAACTAAAGAATGGAAATTTGCCAATGATGATTCTAATGTAAACTAGAGCAGACTCAAGGTTATCCCACGACCATGTAAAACGTACTCTCAATCGTTTGCATCCTGATGAGCTGGGCTGAGTGTAAGAGGGGGATGTGTTCCCGCTAACAATCACAGCAATCGCTGGGCCACTGTTCTTGTTCTTTTTTTCACATCCACACAATCAAAACATTCACAGTATTCCAACCACGATTTGATGGAAAAAGCCAAATTCTTTCATCTATTTCAACAAAAGAGGCATTATGTCCTTAAGGGATACTGCAAGGTGTTTCATTTTTCAGAGAGCAGGAGAGGTGAAAAGCACGGCTTCTTTCTATTTCAGCTGTGTCCTTGCAGAAACTAATCTGGGGATGTTCTCACTTACTGGACGGCTTGATGTTTAGGTGCCTGTGACAGGTAATTCATTCCATGTCAAGGCAAGACTTGCAGAGAAAGCCCAGCTCATCCCACTCTTGTGTTTCAGTATCATCTCACTCACCCAACTCTACCCTGCCCCCAAGACTGATAAGACAGGCACCAGAAGGTTCTATTCTTAAAAAAAAAAAAAAAGACATGTAGCAAAATGTTAACCTTTGTTAAATCTGGGTGGTAGAAACTAGATATCTGTTTCTCCTGCATCCTTTAGTGTTTTGAAACATTTCATCATTAGTAATTTTTTAAAAACCTAATTATTTATGATTCTACTACTGACTGGCATCTGGGTAGTTTCCAGGTTGGGGCTACTGTGAATAGCAGTATTTCTGTAAACACTCTGAAGAGCTCACAGCTCTTCATATGCATTTCTGCTGCTCGTACACCATGGAGTGGAACTGCGGGATCGTAGGGTAAAACATGCATGCAGCTTTAGGGAAGAGAGCCAAACCCAAGCGTTCAAGGCAAAAGTCCTCCCAGATTTGCTACCCCTTCTTCAAAGGGGACCTGCCCTGGAGGCGGCTTATGCACAGTGGAACCTAGGGCGGCTGCTCCAGGGACCTCTTAGTCGACTGCTTTTTTACTCTTCTTCCCCCTCAATTCATTCTTGTTACAAATATTTACTGAGCACCCACCATCTGCCAGATGCTGACCTTGCTCCTAAAGGGGATCTTCAACCCCCAGGAATCCTCAGAGTATAGTCTAAGACAATTGGTATCCTGATAGCTTTTAAATTATTTCTTTTACATACTTATCATGCATGGTTAATTGCACAAAGTGGGGTACAAAGTGTGAACCTAGTCACCTCACTTTCCTCAAAAATCTTTATAAAACTCAAATTGGGGTGTCCAGGTACCACTTTAGCCACACCAGTGCTATAGTTCTTACTCAATTTCCTCCCCACCACACAAACACCCTTTCTCTCATTCTAGATATTTGCTTTTAATTTCTCCTAGTATCTCTCTTTTCTGAAATATTTCACACTATGTTAGCAACCCATCCAAAAGACTCCACTAGCTTACATGACTTACAGTATGGATCTGTACAATGATTACCTATCTCAGTGATGGTGCAGCAAAAGAGGAAGAACACACTCGCTGAAGCATGGAGAAGGGGACACCAAGATAACACTGTCCTTGTCCAAGGGCCAAAACCTAGTTTTTCCTCCAAAATAAGACCTGAAGTAAGTATGCAAAGATATATATACAACATTAATTAAACATTGCAAAATAACCCATCCTTTGCATTCTCCATCAGAAGGAACACTATACAGTTATCAAAATACACTCCAATATGGTAATATGGATATATTATAAAGATAACCTGTAGAATAGAATACATATTTGATTCTGTTTCTATAAAATATATTCACATGCCCAGGAATGGGTTGTTCTAATTTATCTGAATTCTCTCAGACTTTTTAAGTTCAGTTGGACAATATCCACCATATCATAGATAAGTTTTCACAAATGCCTAAGGTGCCTAACTGGTTTTCTTGGTTTCACTGGAGATGGCTGGTAATTACAGGTATGCTTTGGTTAGGTAACTATATTCCTTTTATGTTAATGTGTGTGCACAATTTAATTAGTAGTTTAAAACCTATCCATGCTGAAGTTACTCTACAAGAAGATATGTCAAAGAAATAATCAATCTTCCCAGGTTTTCTTCTGCCTGCTACTTCTATAGCTTTTCTTCTTCCTACCTAATCATAACCTTTAAATAGAACTCGTGCCACATGTCGAATTTACCGAGTATCATAATTCTTCCAAGTGGTAAAGACACCTCAAGACAAATGCTGGACATAGAAGCCACAGGGCATAAATATGCAAAGAAGTAAAAAGCTAACCTCTTCAAACAATAAGGCTTCTCTCTCACTTACCAACTTAACATTTCCCTGTATGGCCCCAGAAGATGACTGGTTAGCCAGAGACGGGTAAGATTCCTCAAGGGAGGAACAACCTAAGACAGGCACAGTCGCAGGGGGCCATCTGGTGAGAAAATGGGGAGCAGCAGAGGTGAGGCTTAGAACCTCCCCCCTCATGTTCTGAGAGAAATCTTCTGCATACATGGATGTTTATTGCCCTCGTCTAGCTCGGATTAACACATAGTCTACAGGCACACACCTGATCATCTACATTTGCTCTCTTACAACACTAAACTCTGTTTTCTACCTTTATCTCATATCTACCTACCACTTCAGCATTTTATTAAAAATAATAATAATAGTGTCAAAGAAATAATCAATCTTCCCATGTTTTCTCCCGCCTCCTACTTCTATAGCTTTTCTTCTTCCTTCCTAATTACAACGAATTCTTAAATAGAATTCGTGCCTCATATCAAATTTACCGAGTATCATAACTCCTCCAAGTGGTAAAGATACCTCAAGACAAATGCTGGGCATAGAAGCCACAGGGCATAAATATGCAAAGAAATAAAAAGCTAACCATTTCAAACAATAAGGCTTCTCTCTCACTTACCAACTTAACATTTCCCTGTATGGCCCCGGAAGATGACTGGTTAGCCAGAGACGGGTAAGATTCCTCAAGGGAGGAACAACCTAAGACAGGCACAGTCGCAGGGGGGTCATCAGGTGAGAAATTGGGGATCAACAGAGGTGAGGCTTAGAACCTCACCCTCCCTGTTCTGAGAGAAATCTTCTGCATATGTGGATGTTTTATTGCCCTTGTCTAGCTTGGATTAACACATAGTCTACAGGCACACACCTGATCATCTACATTTGCTCTCTTACAACACTGAACTATGTTTTCTACCTTTATGTTGTATCTACCTACCACTTCAGCATTTTATTAAAAATAATAAAGAGAGAAATGTGGTATCCACATATAAATCAAGTATAAAAATCAAATGTGTATTCATATTTGAACTGACTGTTTATAGTTCATAATGCATGAGCAAAACCAAAAGTTTCTGTGATGACTGCCCTTGTACTGTTCACCATGTAACTTATTCACTATGTAAGAATTTGTTCTCCATGTAAGAACTTGTTCGTTATGCTTCAGAAGATTGGAGACTGACGAAAATTAGGCTTGGGGTGGATTAATGATTGTGCATTGAGCATTGACTCCCCTATACAGAATTTTATGGTTGTTAACAACCATTTGATCAATAAATATGAGAGATGCCCTAACAACAACAACCAAAAAAAAGTACACACTTCCAATTGTAAAATAAATAAGTAACCGGGATGTAATGTATAGCATAAGGAATATAGTCAAAATATTGTAACAACTTGGTATGGTGATAGCTGGTACCTAGAATTATCATGTATATAAATGTTGAATCACTGTGTTGTACACCTGAAACTAATGTAATGTAATACTGTGTGTCAACTACCCTTCAATAAAAAATAATTATCTAAAAAAAAAAAAAAATGGTTTGCAGTTGTACACCTGAAACTAATGTAATACTGTGTGTCAACTACCCTTCAATAAAAAATAATTATCTAAAATAAAAAAATAAATAAAATAAAATAAAAAAAATAAAAAAATAAAAAAAATAATAATAATAGAGAAATGTGGTATCCACATATAAATCAAGTTTAAAAATCAAATGTGTATTCATATTTGAACTGTTTATAGTTCATAATGCATGAACAAAACCGAAAGCTTCTGTGATGACTGCCCTTGCACTGTTCACCATGTAACTTATTCACTATGTAAGAATTTGTACTCCATGTAAGAATTTGTTCGTTATGCATCAGAAGATTGGAGACTGACGAAAATTAGGCTTGGGGTGGATTAATGATTGTGCATTGAGTATTGACCCCCCTATACAGAAATTTATTGTTGTTAACAACTATTTGATCAATAAATATGAGAGATGCCCTCACACACACACACACACACACAAATATATATATATATATATATATATATATATATATATAAACAGACTTCCAATTGTAAAATAAATAAGTAACCGGGATGTAATGTATATCATAAGGAATATAGTCAAAATATTGTAACAACTTGGTATGGTGATAGCTGGTACCTAGAATTATCATGTATATAAATGTTGAATCACTGTGTTGTACACCTGAAACTAATGTAATGTAATACTGTTGTCAACTACCCTTCAATTAAAAAAAAATATATATATATATATATATATATATATATATATATATATATATATATATTCACATGAATGAATGTTAGTATGATCACAAGAAAAGAGTCTGGAAGAATATACTTGCACTTAACAGGGATTGTGGACTCGGAAAGGAAATATTATAGTTTTTTGAATGAGCATATGTTACTACAATAGGATTTCTCAACACCAGCACTGCTGACATATTAGGCCAGACAATTCCTTGTTATAGGGGAGAGCTTGTGCATTGTAGGTGGCTCAGCAGCAATCCTGACCTCTCCCGACTAGATGCCAGTAGCTACCTTCCCTAACCCAATTGCAGCAACCAAAAATGTCTCCAGACATTGCCAAACGTCCCCTAGGCGGATCAAAATAACCCACTGCACTAAGATTTAAAAAAAAAAATGACTGTTGTAGCTCCAAGGGGAAGAGTGTTCCAGGCCCAGGGCAAATCCCCCTATGAAACCGGTAAACCAAAATAAGTCAAGGGAAAGGAGGATAGGTTGGGAGAAACCATTTTTATTGCTCACAGCTTACTCAAACTCACTAGCTGGGCCCAGCCCCGGCCTTCTCCTCTGGCCACCACTGGTGCTCTGCTCCCCCCACCACCACCCAACATCCGTGCTCTCTACTTCCTACCAACCCCTTCAGGGAGTAGCACCGTTGGTGGGTCCTTGGTGACTGGCAGATGCCAGACCAATTACGTACCAGGAATGGAGGCGAGGAAAGAATGGCCGTTATCTCTCCACCCCTTGCCCTGGAGGCTGTGGGACATTGCAGTGGTAAACACCTATTGATATGTAAATGGACTAAGGCCAGTTGGGAGATTCTGGAAATTCTGCCATTTACCCACAACTGTTCTCCTTAAATGTTAATTTATAGTTCATAATGGCGTGGTAGTTAAGGGCATCCAATGCCAGAGCCAGGCTGCCTGAGTTTAAACAACGCTCCTTTACAAACTGTATGACCTTGGGCTCCTTAGGCCTCAGTTTCCTCATCTGTAAAATGGGGATAATAATACTGCTATCCATCCCTTGGGTTGTTGTGAGGAATAAATAAGGAAATATATGTAAAGAGCTTGGAACAGTTGGTACACAGTAAGAACTACACCATGTTGGCTATCATTATTACTATTACTCATTTACATTACTGCATGTTGCAAACTTCTCTTAGAACTTTGAAAGAATATATATTCTAATGAGTGAAAATCCACCCCCAATACTTTTTTAGCATGAGCCCCAGCCACCTGCTAATTAAACCCTTTCAGAATACAAAGAGGCTGAGAAAAATGTTAGAACATGTGTCATTCCCAAAGAATTCTCAAGAAGAGTATGTAGTTGTCTTCCATCACAGTCCTGATGAGAATCATCTACACATGAATGAACCCATTCCCTGAAGCAAGTGGCACCCTGACAGCTGGATGGAGGGAGTGTGTGAGGGTTAACTGGAATGCAGGAGGAATCCATTCACCAAGACCCAAACTAAATGAAGCCTGGGGCCTGTGAGAGTACCATACCACAGGCCTGTCTGTGAGCAAGACCCTCAGTCCCCACTCTAACAGTCAGACACACTCAGCAACGATTTCCCCACCTCACACATGAAGAAAAAAGGACAAGTAATGAAAGTCATCCCATGACAGAGGACTGATGAAATCAGAGGTGGGACATTATTCATCCTAGACAAGTTGCCTTGGGAAAGCCATGCTGTTTTCTGGCCAAATTTATGGCAAATCCCACCATATGTCAGCAGATGCTTTTCTCTTCCAAATGTCACTCTTAATGCCATGTTCTAAAAAACTTTTTCTTGAACTCCTGGTCATGCCTTGAAAATAAATGATATTCTACTGTGTTTAAGAATTTATAAAATACTAAATATTTGAGAGTCATATATGAGCTAGTTAGTCAAGGTCAGACTATGACATCTCCAAATTCCTTTTCTTAAATAGGAACAGCCTCCAGGAGTGTTGTTTACAGATTAGCAGCCGCAGCATGAATGGACTGGCATCTAAGCCTCATCCTAAAAAGAGAGAAACTTTTTTGGAAATGGGTGCCCATCTACACATTTTGTGTTCAAATAAGACACTTCCAGAATCACAGTGCTTCCTTGTATCAGGGGGAAAAAGGACTTTGACTTGACCTATTTCTTGTCAACCATCTCCATAGCAACTGTCTTGGGTTTAAGTTGAAACAGCTGTACTAGACAGCCAGACACCAATTACAATGTAAATAGGATCCACGTGAGTATTCATGTCCCCTTGAGAAATGGTCTTGTGAGAGCAAAGTCAGTTTTTTCTCACCTCTCCCTGGGGACGTAACCAGACTTGTAGTAACTCTCAAAGAAAAGAAAGGGGAGGATAGCAAAAGTGCCTTTATTCTTGTCGGAGATGGTAAATTATGCTTCTTATATACACACAGACTAAAATAAAGTCAGCAGCACAGGAAAGAGAGAGATAAAGCACTGTGTAATTATTCATATTCAAGTGTAAAGACATCAAGTTCACAACTTTAAAACCATTCTCAGAAAAATTAAATGCATTTAGACATGCAAATTAAAAAGATGGACGTTTCCTGAAATGTGGTGTAAACATGACAATTACCCCTATAAAAACAGCCTGGGAGAATATTTTCAACTGGCACCAGTGAACAATGAGAAATTGCAGATCTGTTCAAATTCATGAAGTATAAATAAAACTGGAGGAAAATCTAACAAGTGAAGGAATTCAATGGAATCAAAAGCACACAGTGAGTAAAATCTCTTGTTTCAGCACCCAGTGCAAATGTTGGAAGTAGAAAACTGGGCTTAAATAGAGTAAAAACAGAGTCATTAAAATAGATAAGTAGTTAACTCTGACAGTTTATTTCGAATTAAATCCTAAATCAGGTACCTTGACTACTTAATAGAATGCATGCTTTTCCCAACAGAGTACAAATATTTGTGAAATTTAAAGCAGACCCGAAATGTGTCAATACCTTTTGCTTCAGTTCTTAGTGAAATTACTCATGCTGGGCTACACTGCATTGCTAAGGCACTAACCAGGATGCTCTAAACATTCATTACATGTCCTTCAACTCACAGCTGCAGACTTTCAATTCATAACTACTATCCAAGCAACTCCCAGTGACTGTTCCCCAACAGTTTTCTACAAGATGTTAGTAGTTACAAGGAGGACAAAACGAGTTTTGAAAAGTAGTTAGGAAAGAAATGGGTTAATCAAAATAAAACTAGGGTTTTTTTATTGCAGAACTTTTCAAAATCTTTAAACAGCTAACATAATGTGTAGTTAAATTTTAAATAAGGGTATAGAGTATGCACCAGAGTCAAGTAGTTAGCCAAATTGTTAGTGGGCTCCAAACCTGGCTCTTCTACTACTTACAAACTATGTGACATTGGACAAATTACTAAACCTCTCTGAGACCTGGTTTCATCAATCACTAAAATTAGTATACTAAGAGAACTTATCTAGTAGGCTTGCTGTGGCTATTTAGAATAACAAGCATTCAGTAAATAGGTATGTATATGTGGGTGTTGATACTTTACTAGAAATCTACAGGACCAATTCACAATGCCATTCATTCCTTCACTTATTCATTCAATAAACTTTCAATGAACATCTGCCTTTTGCCAGCCCTGTACTAGGTCCTGGGCATGCAGAAGCAAAACATACAATCCAGGGGTGAAGACAGACAAATAAGCACATGGTTTCAACACTGCACTAAGTACTGAGGCCAAGATGAGCTCAGTTAGCTATGGAACCCAAGGAAGGGCACCCAACCAAATTCAGAGGTGCTGCTCTGCAAATGCTTCCTGAGGAAGTGAGCAGGAGGGGCAGGGAGGCAGAGTTGGGGTGGGTAAGATGGCCACTTAGGAGGCCACCTGGATTATAAGCATACTTCACTTACTTCAGAAAAGCTGGGCATCAATATTTTTTGTTAAATATACCAAAGATCTTCAGAACCTCAGTTATGTAGGGATGTGAAGAGGTCACCTTGTTTAAACCTATACCCAAAGGCTATATCCTATCTCCGGCACTCATAGGATGACTGGGTAAGGCAGGATGAACACTGGTCTGATCAGAGCAGTCTAGATTTACACCTGTTATCCCAGCATAATTAATATCATTCCGTCTCACCCTCAAAGTGTTCCTGACTGGATAATCAATCATATCATCACTCTACCAACTGATAGTCCTCCCATCTCAGATTGAACAATGTGGGTGACAGACTTCTCTTCCGTGCCAACAGTCCCTCACGTTCAGATCATTCTAATGAATAAAAGTTCCTAATCAATAGCTAAACAGAAACGCCTCCCATATGCTGGCACTGATTAGGCTTCGAAGGGTTGTGTGGAATAAATCAAATTATTTCTGGATCACCCTTCAGACATGTGTACAATCATCATAACTCATTCACCTCTTATTCTTCTCTAGGTTCAGTAGTTCATTCAACCTCCCCCAGGCTCTATCATCTCAAGGAACCACTACCTCCCCAAAACCTAGAAGTCATACTTGATTCCTTTCTCTCCTTTTCCCCTCAGTATTCTGAGATATACTTTCAAATATCTGACCACTTTCAACTTCTCTACTCCTACCACTCTGCTCCATGGCCCCATTGTGTCTCACTTGGACTATGACAAAAACCCTCACAGAAGCCAGAGCGGCCCCAATGGCTTCTTACTGAAGAAGAAACCCAAACTTCTCTGAGGCCCACAAAGCCCTATGTAATCCACCTGCTGCCTACTTCTCCAACCTAACCCTAACCCCCTATCACAATTCCCCTGCTCATCACTTCACCTTATGGATCATACTGGTTCCTACTCATCCCTTAGGCTTCAGCTCTGGTGTCACTTGCTCAGAGAGGCCCTCTTGGACCCCACAAATAACAGAACCAAAAGCCCAACCCTACTACACTCCAATCACTTTCTATACCATTACCCTGTTTTATTTTTTATTTGCAGGCCACTAGGCAGTTAAAAGTTCACTTTAGAACTGTCTCATTTCTTTTTTTAATTAAAGCATCATTGATATACAATCTTATGATGGTTTCAAATACACAACACAGTGGTTCAACATTCACCCATATTATCAAGTCCTCACCCCCTCTATTGTGGTCACTTTTTATCAACACAGTATTATGTTATAGAGTCATTAATTGTATTCTCCCTGCTGTACTACCATCTGCATGACCTACCCATATTGTAATTGTAATAGAGCCCCTTAGTCCCCTTCTCCCTCCACCTACCCTCCCCAACCCCTTCCTTTGGTAACTGCTAGTCACCCTTCTTGGAGTCTGTGAGTCTGCTGCTATTTTGTTCCTTCACTTTTGCTTTGTTGTTATACTCCACAAATGAGGGAAATCATTTGACATTTGTCTTTCTCCGCCTGGCTTATTTCAGTGAGCATGATATCATCTAGATCTTTCCATGTTGTTGCAAAAGGGAGGATTTCTTTTCTTCTTATGGCTGAATAATATTCCATTGTGTATATGTACATCTTCTTTATCCATCCATCTGTTGATGGGCACTTAGGTTGCCTCTATATCTTGGCTATTGTAAATAGTGCAGCAATAAACATTGGGGTGCATGTCTTTTTGAATCTGTGATCTTGCTTTCTTCAGGTAAATTCCTAGGAGTAGAATTCTTGGGTCAAATGATATTTATATTTTTAGTTTTTTGAAGAACCTCCATATTGCTTTCCACAATGGTTGCATCAATTTACATTACCACAACAGCGTAGGAGGGTTCCCCTTTCTTCACATCCTCACCAGCACTTGTTGTTTCTTGTCTTCTGGATGTTGGCTATCCTAACTGGTGTGAGGTGATATCTGATTGTGGTTTTGATTTGCATTTCCCTGGTGATTAGCAATGTGGAGCACCTTTTCATGTGCCAGTTGGCCATCTGAATTTCTTCTTTGGAGAAATATCTCTTCAGGTTCTCCATCCATTTTGTAATCACTTTATTTTTTGGGTGTTGAGGTATATGAGTTCTTTTTATATTTTGGATGTTAACCCCTTATCAGATGAGTCATTTATGAATATATTCTTCCATACTGTAGGATGTCTTTTTGTTCTGCTGATGGTGTACCTTCTTATACAGAAGCTTTTTAGTTTGATGTACTCCCACCTGTTCACTTTTTATTTGTTTCCCTTGTCCGAGATGTGTCCCAGAAAAAGTTGCTCATCTTTATTCAAGAGATTTTTTTACTGTTTTCTTCTAAGAGTTTTATGGTTTCATGACTTACATTCAGGTCTTTGATCCATTTCAAGTTTACTTTTGTGTATGGAGTTAGTATTCCAGTCATTCCCTTAGATGCGGCTGTCCAGTTTTCCCAACACCAGTTGTTGAAGAGGCTGTCTTTTTCCCATTGTATATTTATGGCTCCTTTATCATATGTTAATTGACCATATATGCATGGGTTTGTATCTGGGCTCTCTATTATGTTGCATTGATCTGTGGGTCTGTTGTTGTGCCAATACCAAATTGTTTTGATTACTGTGACTTTGTAGTAGAGCTTGAAGTCGGGGAGCATAATCTCCCCAGCTTTATTTTTCTTTCTCAGGATTGCTTTGGCTATTTGGGGTCTTTTGTGGTTCCATATGAATTTTAGAACTATTTTTTCTAGTTCATTGAAGAATCATGTTGATATTTTGACAGGAATTGCATTGAATCTGTAGATTGGTTTAGGCAGGTTGGCCATTTTGATAATATTAATTCTTCCTATCCATTAGAGCTGTTTGTTACTAGAGTTCTAACCTAGTAACAGGAGAGGGAGGCCTTCTACCTGGCTCCCTGTTGTCTCCACAGCCAGTAAAACACTGCCTGGTCCATAGCACAGGTGGGATAAACATTTGTTTAAAGAATAATTGACTTATTCCTGAGGTTTCCATGATTTCCAAACCGCTCCTCACCTTGGGTAACCTTCTTCTAGATAAACACCAATTTTAAATACAGACTTTCAGTGGGATATCCTTTTGTAGAGAGAGAGAGAATCCACCCCTGCCTTATGGGCTATACACAGAGGTCTGTAATGGGAAAGGTACTAGGCTGGCTCTCAGGTACTAAGAGGTGCCACCCTCAACATTACCTAGAACTATGAAAAGCCATTTCCCCTCCTGGGCCATGGCTGACTCATTTATAAGAGGAATGTTTTTGCCAGATGATTCTGAAAGTTCCATCCATTCTAAATTCTCACATTTGGGCTTTTCTTAGAGCTTGGTATCCCCTGGGCATGACTCCTGCTAGGATAGTCTATCTTTGTCTCACCATGTAGATATATAATGGAAAAAATGTCAACATCTGGGAAGCAGGGGATGTCAGATCATTTTTATTTCTTAATCCAAGATAGGCCTCAAAACACCCATGCCTTGAAAAGGAATTTATGGACAGCTTGAACAGACATTTCAAATCAAGCCTCTGGAACCCCAGCACACCTTACTCACACTCATTCTGATCAGGTGCATTATTTTGGAGCAGGTTGTAAAAAAAAAAAACTGTGCCTGTTATCCTATTACTCTGGGTTCTCACCTTCCAGGGTTATCATGCTTTGCTTCCTGAGCCTACACCACACTCTGACTCCAAAGTTAGGCAGACAACTACCCTTTTGAAAAATAGGCACAAAATACAGTTGTGTGACTATGTTCCCTTCTTATCTTATCTAATCAGCCACCCCTGGGCCATCCTTCCCAAATAATTCAGTCACTGTGAACCCATTTCAACCCTGATGACAAGCCAGTTTTCTCTTGCCAAGGAAAAGCTTACTTTCCAACACGAGGCAGGTCATTCCCGGTCTGAACCCTGCAGCTTTCAAAAACTAAAAGCTCCAGTAGATGACACCCAAATGGCCTTCTGTCATTTATTGACAAATATGTATTAAGTACTTATTAAGTGACAGTTACTCTGCTGGGCCTGTAGTGTGAATAATACAGATACATTCTCACCCACTGTCACAGAACAAATCTGGGAAAGGGGAAGGCATTCAACAAATACCTACACAAATTAAATATTAAGAGAGATAAATGGCACAAAAAAAAGGCACGAAAAGTCGTACAAACAAATAAATGGAACAATCTAAATCTGGAACGTCAGACAACAGAAGAACATTCCAAATGGACATACATTCAAGAATAAGTTTAGCTAAAACCTGACCTTATAAAGCTGAAGGTGGGCAGTCAGAGTAAAGGGACATAGCAGGCCTTCCACCAGATGCTTTACCCTCATTGACCCCAAGATGAGTTCTTCCTCTTTTTTCAAGGCTTCCCTTAAATACTTCTTCCTTGCACAGGACTTCCCTAATCAACCTACCAAATTCAGCTTTCCAGGCATCTCACCCAGCTCCTCCCCAGTACTCTTCACCACAGCATTGGCCCGTGTCTTTCCTAATACCTTTCTCAGCTTGTCATTTCATACTACCTGGACTCCAGGATGGTATAGATTTCATGTACTCTTATTCTTTTTGATAATTTTTCAGTATATGTTATGTGTGCTTGCATTTTTATTTTTCTAACATATTTTATACAAAAAACTCATAAATCAGAAGAAAAATATCTAACTTTGGTTCAGAGTCTATGCTTCCACATCCCCCAGACTTTATGCAGCTAAAGGGCAGGGAGGGTACCTTTCATCTCTGTATTCTCAGGAATAGCAGAATATCTAGAAGACAGTAGGATATCTCTGTTTCCTAAACAAGAGGAACACATTTTAAGCCAGAAAGCAAATCTTGAAACAGAGGAAAAAGACTCATTTCCATCACTAGAAGTCAAAGAACAGATTCCAGTGATCAAGGAGGCATGACTCCAAACAACAGCTAAAATAATGTCACTGAATACACCCTAAAGAACTGAAAGCAGGGACTCAAGTTGGATACTTGTACACCAATGTTTATGGCAACATTATTCATAATAGCCAAAACAGCTATTAGCTGTTAAATAGCTGGAAACAACCCAAATGTCCCAGATGAATGGATAAACAAAATGTGGTATATAGAAACAATGGAGTATTATTCAGCCTTAAAAATGAATGAAATTCTGATACATGCCACAACAGAGATGAACCTTGAAACCATTATGCTAAGTAAAATAAGCCAGACACAAAAGGACAAATACTATATGGTTCCAATTCCATGAGACACCTAGAATAAACGAATGTTGAGAGACACCAAGTACAATCAAGGTTACAAGGGGATGGGAGGAAGTGAGACTGGACTGGGAAGTTACTGTTTAATGAACACAGAGTTTCTGTTTAGGGAGGTGAACAAGTTCTAGAAATGTATAGTGGTGATGGGTACACAACATTGGGAATGTACTTAATGCTAATGAACTGTACATTTAAAATAGTCAACACAGTAAGTTTTATATTATACATTTAACTGCTCCCACCAAAAATAGATGTATCACTGATACATTCCTCCAGCCAAGGACTGTGAGATGATCCAAGAGGATTTATTCCATAATAGCAAGTCCTTTCAAAATATCATTGTAACTTGGCAGAGTGCTATATATGGCATTACCAAAACTTACCAATGGGGAACAGTTAAGCAAAGGAAATTGAACTCAGACTTTCAATTAGAACAGGCAAACTCACTAGACAGGCTCAAAAGCAGAATGAAAATGACAGAGATACGAAACTTGAAGACATATTAACAAAATTTCACAATCTGAATGTAGAGAAAAACAGTTTTAAAACAATTAACAAAGCCTTAAAAACCTTGAGGATAACATGTAACATTCACACGTTGTAGTCCCAAAAAGAGAGGCAAGATTCATATTGACAAAAGTATTTGAAATAATGGCTGAACACTCTCCAAATATGGTTAAAGACATAAATTCACAGACATGAGAATCTCAACGAACCTCAAACAGAATAATCTCTAACAATGTCCGAAAGCATAATAATCAAAACGCAAAAGACATTTTTAAACCTGGAAGGAAGCCAGAAAATAATGACAATGATACATATAAGAGAACAGTGATTCAAATGGCTGCTCTCAGAAACCACATGGCCAGAAAAGAGTGAAACACTTTTAGAGTGATGAAAGAAGAGAACTGTCAACACAGAAGTTTGTATCCAGAGAAAAAAATCCTTTAGAAATTTAGATGAAATAAAGGCAGTCTCAGATGAAAAAAAACTAAGAAAATTTACAAATGCAAGATTTGCTCTAAAAAAAATGCTAATGAAAGTGTTTTAGATTGAAGAGAAATGATATGAGAGGGAAACACAGTACTTTAGGAATGAAGAAAGAACAATGGAAAAGGCGTGGGTAAATTTAACAGATTAATTTTCTTCTTTAAATTAACAAAAAAAGTATGAGTGTTGCAAAGACCACAAAGGAACAGCAATAGACTGATGACTGACTTCTTAATGGCAACAATAAAAGCCAGAAGACAGTGAAATCACCACTTAAGTTTACTGGGAGAATATAACTTCCAACCTACACTTTTTAATCAGTGAAAATATCGTTAAATAATCTAGCAAAATTAAAGATATTACAAACAATAACAAGAACATTTACTACCAAAGAATGACCTTCAGACAGAAGAGACATTCTGTGTGAGATACAGAAAGGCATGGGGAGCATAGATATTACTAATTATAGAGATAAACAAATATTTATTATATAGAGAAGTATTAATAATATCTAATTAGTGGGGAAAGAAAACAAATTAGAATGAAATAGTGGGTATCAGTAATACATAAGCTGAATGGAGATGATTTAGAGCAAAGTCCTCATATTATAAGCAGAAAAGTTAATGGGCTAAATTTTGGCCTTTAAATATGAGTATTATAATAGATAGTTTAACTACTAAATGAAGATACATAAAGTTATAACTTCTAAGAAGACAAGCAAGGTTGAGATGAGGAAAAATTAGGCAAGAAATTGAAGGAAAAAGAAGTGGAAAAATGGGGTAGAGAGAAAACAAAGAATAAAGTAGTAGACATAAACCCAAATATATCAGTAATCATAACAAATACAAACAAAACTAAAGTCTTGACTGAGAGACAAAGACTCAGAATGGACTTTTTAAAAACATAGCTTTCTAACATACATAAAATATATACCTAAAAACATGAAGACACAGTAAAACTGAAAATGAAAAGAATGAAAAAGTATACATTAGACAAATATTAACCAAAAGAGAGCTGGTATACCTATGTAGATATCAGACAAAACAGACTTTGAGATAAAAATCATTAGAGAAAAAGAGAATCCCTATATAATGACAAAACAGGAAGATATATTTCTAAACTTATACACTTATACTTCTGAGCTTAATAGCATAGCTATGAAGTACATAAAACAAAAATGGGCACAATCATTAAGAGAAATGATCAAATCTACCATCTAAGTGAAATTTTAACAGTTTTCTCAATCACTGAGATCAAGCATAGGAAAAAAAATCATTAAGGATATAGAAAACTTAAACAGTACAACTAACAAACTTTTTAAAATAGTAATGCATAGACTACTGCACTCAACTAATAAAAAAGGAACATTCTTTCCAAATACACATGGCATATTTATCAATGTCAACCCCGGATAGGGACAAAATATCCCCAACAAATTTTGAAGACCAGCATCAAATAGATTACATTATCCAACTACAGTGCAATCAAGTTAGAAATCAGTAACCAAAATGATAATAAAATAACCAAAAGTTGAAAAATAAAAACTTTTAAACAGTATATGGGTTAAAGAACAAATTATGTCAGACATTAGAAATATTTAATGATAAGCAATTATAAATATGCCACAGAACTTGTGGAATTAGAAAGCACTTAGATATTTATAGTAGCCAAGTTATAGAAGCAACCTAAGTGTCATTCAGTAGATGAATGGATAAAGAAGAGGTGGTACATATACACAATGGAATATTATTCAGCCATAAAAAAAGAAATCCTGCCATTTGCAACAACATGGACGGACCTAGAGGATATTATGCTAAGTGAAATAGGCCAGGAGGAGAAAGACAAATACCGTATGATTTCACTTATTTGTGGAATAAAAAAAAAAATGAACAGAATAGCAGCAGCCTCTAGACACTGAGAAGTGACTGGAGGTTACCATAGGGGAGGGGTTGGGGTGGGTGAGTAGAAAGGGTGAGGGGGATAAAAGGGCACAAAAATTCTCAATCGTAATATAAGTTGGTCACAGGGATGGTAGTACAACATGGAGAATATAGCCAATGATACTGTAACATATTCCTATGTTGACAGATAGTAACTGCACTAGAGGAAGTGAGGACTTAATAATATGGGTAAATGTTGAACCAGTGTGTTGCATACTTGAAACCAATATAAGACTATGTATCAACCATACTTCAGTTTTAGAAAAAGAGATCACTTAGAAAGAATCTGTAAACTAAAATGCTCCTATTAAAAAACAAGGCTCAAAAGTTTTAAACTAAGTATCAAACTTGAGAAGTAAACAAAAGAGTAGCAAAGAAGTTAAATGACTTTTCCCAAAAGAGGCAGCCGGTTATTGGTAGAGCTGAGGTTCAAAACCAGGTCTCTCTGACCCAAAGGCTGTGATCTTTTCCTTATGGCATCTCCCAAGAAACAAGCCCCAAAATTAGTTTAGGGAAGAAAACGTCTTGGTGGTCATGTAAAATAAGAAACCTCTTAAAGCTGAACTGAAGTTGTTGAGGAAAATGTTGGTTAGGTTTCTTCAGAAAAGTAAAACTTGTAACATCCAAAAGAACACCAGCAATTTATCCATCAGGCCAGTGTTTTGAGTTATTTTAGTTTGCTCTTCCTATGTGCTGGAACTGGCATTTCTAAACACTTTCTGGCTTGGCTTACACTGCAGTTAATTTACTAAAGCTTTTCTAAGAATTATTTTTAATTCTTAGAATCAAGAGATAATCATTGTTTTTCAGGCTCCCACCAAGGGCAACTGTTTTCTTCCCACCCATGGCCATTCCTCATGTCAGAGATTCATGAGCTACATTAGTAACACAATAATAAAAATGAAGCATTCTTTTTAGATATTAAATATTCTAAATACTACCCTTTTCAACAACAGGTTTCTTAGGGTAAAATACCCCCAAACAAACACAACAAAAACTAGCCTTAATCCTTTCTAGAATTGAATATCTAAACTTTTTAAGACCTGTTTCAAACTGAACATCCAAATAATAAGCACAACTAATTTCAGCACACGCGAGAGCTCTGTTTTAAACCATTAAATTCAGTTTCAAATGAATTTTTATAAGCAAACCCTAAAAGCCAGCTCAATGTTCACCTGAAAACTTTGTATATTAAAAAAAAGCAAACAGAGATGACAGCAGCAGATTTTTTTAACCTCTCCGAGGGTAAGCATCAGCCAGACAGAGCAACCAGACAGCAGCTCCAAAACCCGGGAAAAATGTGCACAAGCAATGGCTGTGCCACTGTCACCTCCCCAAAGTCGGAATACCAGCAGGTAAGGAAGACGTGCCAGCAGCCCTGCAGCCTTCATGATATCTGTGGCTGGGCACAAGGAGAAAGCAGAAGCAAGCAAGAGGGCATCAGACCCAGGAAAAGCAAAATCTCCAAACAGCTAACAGCAATCACTGGAAAGCACAGAAGGACAGTGTAAGAAAACAGCAAAAACTGGAAGTTTTGCCCACTATTACCCTTGCACAAGGGGCCCAAGGGTGAGGGACATTAAAGGCCACAGGGCAGTCTGGCCCACAAACTCTCAAAACTGACCAGCCAGGATTCCCTTCTGGAATAGATCCCCCCCACCAACAAGAAACCTCAGGGAACAAAATGAAATGCCAGAAAATGAGAGACAAGAGAGAAAACACAAAGAGAAGTGAGAGCAGGGAAGACAGCTAGGAAATCTCAGGAAACAAGAGACCATATTTTTAGCATGATGTGAGTAGAAGTGAAAAGGGAGCTCTGTGAAGTTACTGAAATTACCCTGAAAAAGCCTCCTTCTGCAAGTTTGGAAAAATTTAATTCACATAAAAATGAGCACCAGAAGAGACTCAAGCTCAAATACCATCCAAGGTTACTATAAGAAAAAAAGAGAAGTGGGACAACATACTTAGACAACAAATGCAGTCAGAAAGACATCCTTTAAAAACCCTGCAGCATATCACTTCAGAAAGAGGTGAATGACGTTAAGAAAATGACACAGGAGAGAACAAAATAAGCCAGAATTGGCAAATTCAGGAAAGGAGAAGTCAAGCAATAAGGAATAACAGCAAAGAAAAGAAAAAGTCAGGTCAGAATGAACACAGGATTACTTAGGAGACTCAGAAGATGAAAAGGAAGACAGATTTTATTTAAAAAGTGATGGAAATTACTCAAAGTGGTAAACACTGAAAATGGGTAAAAAGGAGCCTACAAATGGATATATTAAGAGTTTCTGAAAAATAAGGGCACAGAAAAAAGCAGCAAAAACTGTAAGAAAATTTTCCTCAAATTAGAAAAAAGAAAATTGTGAAGCTACATATTGAAAAGAACACACTCCCTACCCAAGAAGACTGACCCATAATGACCAATGCCACAGTATATTATAGTAAAATCATTGGATACTAACGAAAAAGGAAAAAACTTTGGGTATCATGCAAAAATAACAAGTACCTTTCAAAGGAAAGAAAATTTCAACAGCAGTGCCTTATTCCAAAAAAAACCACAACAGCATAGATATGATACTGATGAAAAACAAATGTGAACCAAGGATTTCATAACCAGTAAAATTGCCTTTTAGTATAAAGAACAATGACAAACTCTTATCAACATGCACAAACCCAGGGAATTGTTCCCAAGACCACTTCCTAAAGAATCTAGTAGAGACTCTGGAATCCAAATGGCTAAGTTCGACTCATCTAAACTGAACACAGAAAGCATACAGGTTACCTGCAGAAATGAGTATTCTATATAGTGGACACATACTCTAATTATACAGAAGTGGTGCAACAATTTTTAAACTGGGGAAGAAATGGGAAAAGCCTATATAAAAGGTTTTGTTTTGCTTTTGACCTGTTCTCAGTAATTGCACTGGTGTTGGTAGCATCAGTCTTATGATTTTGAGACTGCTGTCATCTGGGATAAAGTGCATGAGTAATTACAGACAATTCTGATTCTATCATTCTCCATATCCTTGAGAACCAGGATTGCTGGTGTGGAAAACGGAGACACGGGTAATACAAAACAGGCTAAGTTACAAACCCTGAACTGGAAATATCACTGTGGATGCACAGAGCATTTTATTTTAGCTCTGTCCACCAACTGAAGGCCATGAGCACACCTAGAACCTAGACCGAGTACTTAAAATACTATTTTCTGCTGAAAGTCACAAGCGCTTCTTAGAGAAATGACTGATTCCAGACTGAGGGGCTGGGGGTGGAGGGTAGATCTTGTCACTGGAGAAAGCAAAGAAGCTATAAAAGACTACTAGGATCACTTCAAAGGACAGTACAGTTGCCTACTGTTAGGGGCAAGAAGCAGGAACAGCTGCAAATGGGTACATGGTTTCTTTTGGGAATGATAGATATGTTCTGCAATTAGACTGATGGCTGCACAGCTCTATAAATACACAAAATAACTTGAATGAAGTGTATGCTTAAAATGGTGGGTTTTACAGGATATAAACTATATCTCAATAAAGCTGTTTAAAAACAAGAGGAAGAAAAAGGACTCATAAGAACTAGAAAAAGCACTCAATACCCCAAAATAAGAAAACTTGACAATCAAAAGGTATCTTGATCCCAAGCAAATGAAACCCATAAAGTATTTTTAAATCCATAAATTCACTGAAGATGTTTTTTTAAATCTGTAGATTAAATAAATCTCCATTTGTGATAAAACTCCACTAAATATACTAAATATAATATTCACAATATATATAAAATATAAAATAATGTATATAATATAGGACTAAATATACACACATAAAAATGAATACACATAAAACTGGTAAATCAGCCAACAAAGACAAGTGGGTTGTATCAACTGCCAACTTTCTGGTTGTGAAGCTGTATGATATTCGTACAAGATGCTACATTGGAGGAAACCAGGGAAAGAGTCCACAAGTTCTCTCTGTATTATTTCTTACAACTGCATGTCAGTCTACAATATCTTTAAATGTTTAATCAAAAAAAAAGAAAGAAAGAAACCTAATGGGTCACTTTGGAGAATAGTACGGAACCAACTCCTTATCTTAGAAGCTAGTAGAGAATCAAGCATTCACCCTACCTTTCCTGTATGAACTGTACAAATGGTTAAAAAAAAAAAGTAGATGGAGGGAAATATCTCTTTATAAAAGTATCTCAATTAACAAACGGAAAAAAAAATTACTAGATTATCACTATCTTACAACCCCCAGTGAATTAATGGACCAAGGTACAGAGCATTAACACCAGGAAACATCACAAGAAGAGGGAGAAGCATGTCTAATTAGGTGTCTCGTGATGAAAGCACACGCGACTATCTAAGGCCTTACCACAGGGTTCACACAGGAGTCCGTCAGGCCTTGGGATTCAGCTACCAGTTTCCAGGAAATTCAGAGGACAGAGAACAGGTGAGCTGCGCCGTGAGAGGGCAAGCAGTAAAATTCACACTGTGGGAAAGTCTACAGGAAAGAAACACCCTGAATTCTTCCAGAGGTAAATTTGGTGGGGAGCAGGGCAATGGAAGAGAAATCTGCAGATTAGAAGAGTCTTAAAAGACACACATTTCCTTCAAATGGGCAAGACTGAACTCTATAGTAGTCATGGAATGTATACCTGGTGACAGACAATACTATAAAGAAATGCAGGAAAGCATCTACTCTAAAAATAGTGGCTACTTAGGGACAGAGATGGGAGGTGATCAGAGGTAGCACATGAATGGGGATGCTGAGGAAGGTAACAAAATTCTAAGGCCTGACTTAGGTGATGGTTACAAGCATGTTTGCCTTAGAAAAATTCAGTGAACTAGACATTTGCTTTGTGTGATTTTTCTGTATGTGTTTTATTTTACAATAAAAAAGGTTTTCTTAAAAGGTAAATTTGTATCACTAGTGTAACCTGTCATAAATAGAACATCTGTGACATTTAAAATAATTACATGAACCATTTAAAGTGAAATTACATGAAAGTAAACATCTGAAACAATTACATCAAAGTAAACAATATTATAAAATAATTACATTTAAAATAATAAATGAAAGTAAACAATATTATTAAATTCTAGCTAGTTACAGTAGCCTGTGGAAGGTTCTGAGGTCTATTTCTGTGTTAAAAAGGAGACAAATGTGTCGCCAAGTATTAAGGACATGTAGCTCCCAAAGATGACTTTTGGCCTGACTTAAATCAGGTCTTAAAACAGACCAGAAAAGGGTCTCACCACATGATTCAGGATTATCTTATGCTTGGCCATGTACCACCTTAACTCATCTCCTGTTTCATTCAAAGTCATCTCATGGACCATCCCACCTCCTACACTTCTGGAAATATTGGGTGAAAAACAGGTCTGGTGCCTGAGAGTATGTCAGACCTAAGAGAGGGTTGAAAAATACAGAAACAGCTGTCTGAGATCAACAGATACATTTTATTTGTTTCAACCCTCTCTAAATATGCTTAAAAGGTTTGCTTTTCCATTATGAGCATTTCAGCAAGTGACCAACACCACGATCTGGTGAGAGCTGCTTGTTCTTGTCCTGGTTACCAGCACACACACTTCACTGGATACTTAATAGGGCACCCTCGGAGCCTAGCAATAATCTGCCTTTGCCTTTATGCATCATGTGTTTGGAGTTTCTCAAGTGACAAGAGGCTCTGTATCCGAAAGCACAAATTATAAAAGTAAGTATAAAGGCCCTCCTCGTCTGAACTCCACATCTTAAAACAAGGTACCACATCCTGAGTTGCTAGCTTATCAACACTACGCCAGTGAGACCTCAAAGCCTTTTTATAAAAGATCACATATTACACTTGTAATATAAACTTGCAATGAGCAAAGAAAACTGAAATTCAAGTGGTGCTCTGTCATGTTTTTAAAACATGTATCTTAAACACACACAGTAAAAATGGCCTGAAATAGTGACTGATGGGCAGTGACTGCAATGGGGCATGGGGGGGACACAATAATATGGGTGAATGTAGTAACCACATTGTTTTTCCATGTGAAACCTTCATAAGAGTGTATATCAATAATACCTTAATATTTTTAAAATGGCCTGATTGTCCTATAAATGACTGAGATCGAGTCTGGTTTTGCATCATCTTTCCCCCCTCCCACCCCCAGTTTTGCTACGTTCGTTTGAAGAAACAGAAAACGCCAGCCAGACAGTCTGATTTTTCTGGCACTCCTGCTCACGAGAGAAAACAGTGACTCCAACACATGAAGACCAACTTAAGGTAGGAGTCAACAGGGAACTTGTAAAACAAAGGAAGATTAGGGTTGAATTCCTGACTTCAATGTGTGTATCTTCTTTTATTAACTGACATATCGCTGAAAAACAATCTGATATTGGTTTCAAGTATACAACACAGTGGTTCAACAGTTACCCATATTATTAAATCCTCACCCCCATTGCTGCAGCTACTATCTGTCAACAGAGGAAGATGTTACAGAATCACCGACCACTTTCTCCATGCTGTACTACCATCCCTGTGACCAACTTACATTATGATTGAGAATTTTTGTGCCCTTTTATCCCCCTCACCCTTCATGTCCACAATGTCTGTATATTAATCAGTCTCCCCCAAGTCGGCTGACCTGTTTCCTTTTCTTTTTCACCACCTCCTGCCTCACCTGCATTCTCTGTCCTCTGTTTTGTACCCTCAGCTTCCTAACTTAACTCCTTTCCCTTTTCTTTTATTTTCTGCCTCAAGAGACATGTATGTAAATAAATACTCAAACATACACAGACCGGCTAAATGTCTGGAACAGAAATCCCAAGTCCCTTACGGAGGCTCAGCTCCATTTTCATGATTCCTGAAATAAACTCCCGTTTGCCACATCCTCTCTATGAAAGCAGGCAAACCCCTGGGAGGTAAGGACCAATTCCCTGGCTCAATTTCCTGTGAATTCCAGAGCAAAGGGCCCCTTTTCATGATTGAAAACTAATCTAATCAGATGAATTCATGAATGTTTAAATAGGAAGCTCTCTCTCCACATCAGCACCTGATGAGATCAAGTCTTCAAGAACAGAAGTTTGAAAATGTTCACATTTAACCCTCCATTCTTGAAATGATTATAAGTAAAATAAATCTGGAAATGTCTAGGGCTAGCTGAGCTCTACTTAGCAACATAATGTGTCACTCAGGTGCACGAGACAGAAGCTCAAGTCGAACCAACACTTCAGACACCACCCTGGGCATGTGCCGTTTTCTCCAAGATAAGGTGCCCTGTCCCGGGAACTGGTATTATGGACACATCTACAGCAGAAGGATTAGGTGTTGGGGGGAGTGGAGGGTGGCACTTACAGTTTGGATCTTTCACCCAAACCCTTTCCAATGAGCAGTGGAGAAATATGAGAGCCTATTTAAACATTACTTACTGCCTGTTGGATATCAGACTTCACCTGCTCACTCAACATGCCTTCAAAGACAAAGGAGTCACCAAACTTCTCGGCCTATAAGGAAACAAGGAAAAAACAACCAGAAAAGCTTGTAGTAACGTGTTTCACATGTGCCATTTTCCTTCTACATGTAAAGTGATTCTTCTTGTCCAAATGAACTCAAGTTTTTCTTATGACTTCCCAAAGGATCCAGAAATGACTGAAAACATCTGGCTTCCTGTTACAATAGTTTATGTCACTTACAGAGACCACTGTCATTTAAGACTCATTTAGCTGGTAAGAATGAAGACAGGAAGAGATTAGCTTTTGAGAATGTGATTGTTCCTGCTGATGGAAGCACATCTCCCCATTACACATGACTTAGGAAAATACTATTCTTCACATGTCAGATTACATAATCAACCTTCATACTCTTGTTCTGCTCCTGGAACTGGCTAAACAAATTAAATGGCATTGTCTGCTGATATTCTGACACATTCTAGGGTCACTAGGATGTCCATTGTGCTAATAAATCTCAAGTGGCCAGTTCAAGCATCAGACAGAAATCTGTACTTGAATTATTTGTATTCAACATTACTGTCTCAAAACCTCATCTACCTGGTTTTCTTTTTTTCATGGGACCCCTGCCCCACAAATCCTCACCCTGGTCCCTGGGTCTCCCTGATTCCACTCTCCTAGTTTTCCTCCTCCATTTCTGACTCTTCTTCCTCACCTCCTGGTCCCAAAAACACTGCTGCTCCCAGTGCTCTGCCTTGGCTCTCTGCTCTTTTTACTCTGCACCGGTGGCTCCTGGGCTTTGTGCAGTGGAGATCACCAGGCCAGCTTGTCAAAACTCCGAACTACCACTCCCCAAGCCCAGAGACGTTGATTCTGGAGGTCTGAGGTGAGGCCACGAACCCGCACGTGCGGTGGTCCCAGAGATCGCACTCTGAGATGCGCTGACCTACTGCTGGATAGCCTCCTTCCATCTCATCACTTTGAACGACTGCCACATTGCAAACAACATCTCTACCTCCACGCCGGTCCTGCCCTCACTGGATGGTAGTAACTGCCCACTTATTTCAGGCCTAAAAATATCTCAAACTCCTTGTCCTGAATGTAGCCCATCATCTTTTCTTCACCCCTGCTCTTCTTCCTGCATCTCCTCGTGGGGAACTGCCTAAGTACCTAAACCATTCCTTCATTCAACAAATATGTAGGAAACACCTACCGTGTGCCTGGCTTTGGGCTAAATGACAGAAACACAAGGTCAGTATTAGACAGCCATGCTCCCTGTCCTAACAGCCTTACATGTGGGGGCACAGACAAAAACTGAGTCAAAGAAAGAAAGAAAGGAAAATAATTTCATCTCAACTTGCCCTTATAAAAAGTATCAAGAAAACTCTTCTTTTAACAGAATGAGTGGAGGAAGCCTTCTTGAAAAGGAGACATTTAAGCTGAAATGACTCAAAAATGACAAGAAGCCAGCCATACAAAAAGGGGAGTAGGCAAGGGGAGGTAGGAAATTCTAAAGCAGGGGTGAGATGTGGGCCAAGCCCCCAGGATGGAAAAGAATGTCAAGTTTTCTAGGAGTAGAAACAAGACCAGCCAGGCTAGATGGTAAGCAAAGAGTGTGATATAAAATAAAGTCAGAGGGAGAGAAAAAAACTGTAAAGCACTAAAAAAATATGAAACAATTATCCAAGCAGGGGATCTTAACCCTTTTTGTACCCTGGATCCCTCTTGCAATATCATGAAGCTTAAAGAACTGCCTTCTCTTAAAAAACCACAATATTTACATGCATAAGTCAGTACAATTATAAAGAAAAATAGTTGTATCAAAATATTAATAAAACAAACTTGTGCTATAGTAATAAGTAAACATTGCTCTTTACTACTATATTAAATAAGATCTCTTCACAGATCTCATAATTACCATCATTTCTAAAACAGAGATGAATGCTAACAATATTTCAAGATAATCTGCAACAACAATAATGTGGCCAAAAAATCTGTGATTTTTGTGACCAATTCATAGGTGCTACTACTATTACTATGCTTTGTTCTCTGACTCATAACTGAAGGAAATGCTAAATTTCATTTAGAGGGTGGTAAAAACTCCAGATGTCATTTTTCCCATCCATGCTCCTGGATGCCCTGCTCTGCTTGTTCTACCTAATATTCATGGAGAACTTCCGTCTAAAGGAAGCTTCTGCCCCGAGAAGTTTATTGTCTAATTTCAGTGAACCACAGAGGAAGTCCAGCTGAGAGTATCCTTATGAAAGAATGAGCGTCTGCTTACTACAAATGGGTACAGAGGAGACAGCCACTTTGTACACGGTGGGCCATTCCAAAGAAATGTGACTATACAAAACCAAATTTGAATGTTGTTCATTTTCAGCATTTACTCTCAAATTATCATTTTAATTAAAAAGAAAAAAGTGTTTAGGCCCAAAAAAACAAAAGAAAACAGAAACCCAAAAATAAAAGCTTCACAAACTGAAAGGAAAAGTCCTTTGGTGAAAGAAAATGGGAAGCCCCCAAAACAAGTACATTCTGGCAACTTCAGAGACCTTCTTAAACTAGAAAGCCTCCCTCTTATTCCCATTTAGAACAAACATCCACTTTGGGAACCTTGCTTTGGGGTTTAGTGGCCACAGGAGAAGACCGGGATCTGCCACAGAAGATCTTTTGAGTCATCAGGCATTGGAATAAAACCACAAAGATGAAGGCTTTCCTTCTTCAACTATAAGTTATGACACACATAATGCTTCTGGAACAACCAAGTTGCAATTTTTTGAGGGAAAAGTGGCCTTACTTTGCATGGTATCTGTTATCAAAAAGCCTGAATGGACAGTGGCCTATTAAAGCATGGACACAATATACCATAATGGTTGAGAAAACAGACCCCAAGGTCACACTGGCCAGGTTTGAATTCCAGTTCCATTTGACCAACTAGCTGTGCAACTCAGGGCAAATCACTTTTCCAACCCTCGGTCTGCTACCTGAAAAATAATCAGTCTCAGGGGGTTGCTAAAAAATGAGATTACATGAAATAACTATAAAGGGCTTAGCACAGCACTGGGCACATAGTAAAAAGTAGTTAATAGACATGAGCAAAGAAGAAGTTTTCCCTCCCCATTCCAAGCCCATTACCTCTGTCAAATAGCCAGTTGAGTTCACAAACTTCTCAAATTCAGCATTACTGACTTCATAGGCATCCATGTAAAAGGCATCAACAGCTACTCTCCTCGCAGGGGCTTCGCCATCCTGCTTTATCTGAGGGTCATCTGTGCCCATTGTAAACACACCAGCAGGGATGGGCACCATCTGCAGGGAAAGGGAAGTCATGCCACTGCAGTCAAAGTGAGTCTGCGTGAAGTGCGGAGTGCCTACACACAGTAAACACCCAAGTTATTAAACCCCCACCACAGAAGTCATGTAAAATTAGTAAAATCACTCTGCACTTCCATGAATGTAAATGACTAGTCACAAAAAGAACTGAAAATGCCTTAGGAAAGTAGTTTCTTTAGTCAAAACTCTACATAATACACATTAGTGCATGCCAAGGAAACAGGTCTGGATCAACAATTACCAAGCTTCTAATGGCTAGAATATAGAGGCAGGAAAAATAATCCACTTCTTTATACATTAGAGTATTTTTCTCCCATAATATGCTCATTTCTTTTGAGTTATTTTTAAGTGTATGTAAAAATGAGATGTCTGATATTCTTAAAACCTACTGAATGAATTTGAGTCTCTGTTAATATAAGACTTAAATCACTGAAATGCGAGGACTCATGGGGAAAAAGATGGCAGAACAGGAAGGGAAGGTGGAAGCTTCCTCCCAAAAATACATAAAACTCAAAAATACAGCAAATACAACCAAACCTGAAAATGACCTCAAGACTACAGAACTGACTACCTACATCTGGGGAAGAGGAGAAGACCTCACAGAAAAGGGAAGAAACACTGATGAAATGAGGAGGCAGAGGAAAATGTTCCAAACAAAACTACAAGACAAAGGAAGAGGGCTGAGTGAAACTGAAATCACCAATCTTCTTGATAAAGACTTCAAAGTAAAAGTCATAAACATATTCACGGATCTACAGAAAAACCCTCAGGATATCAGGGAGGACTTCAAAAAAGAGATACAAAAACCCACAAGAGTCAGAGCTGAAGGATACAGTATCTGATATGAAACATATAATGAAGGAATTTAATAGCAGACTTTCACAGGTTGAAGAAGTTGTAAATGATATGGAAATTAGGGAACAAGAAAACAATGAAGATGAAAAACAGAGAAAAAAGGATCTCTAGGAATGAAAGAATAATAAGAGAACTATGTGACTAATCCAAATGGAACAATATTCGCATAATAGTGAAACCAGAAGGAGAAGAGGGAGACAAAGGGATAGAAGATCTCTTTGAGGAAATAATTGTTGAAAACTTCCCCAATCTGGTGAAGGAAACAGACACTCATGTCATGAAGTACAGAGACCTCCTAACAAAAGCAAGCCCTAACAAGACACCAAGAAATATAATAATTAAATGGCAAAGAAAGCAACCAGAGAGAGAAAAAAGATTAATTATAAAGGAAACCCCATCAGGCTATCAGCTGATTCTCAGCAGACACTTCACAGGCCAGAAGGGAGTGGCATGATATATTTAATGTAATGAAACAGAAGGACCTCCAACCAAGAATACTCTAACTAGCAAAATTATCATATAATTTTGAGGCCGGGATTAAACAATTTTCAGATAAACAAAAGTTGAAGGAATTCACCACCACTAAAACAGACCAACAGGATATATTGAAGAACTGCTGTATATGGAAATATACATAAGCCTAAATAGCTTTCACCAGTGAAAATAAACCCAGAGTAAACATAGCAGACCAATTAATTGCGAAGCAAATATAAAATTAAATCAACTATTCACAAAATCAGTCAAGGGATACACAAAAAGTACAAAACATGACGGGTGGAGCCAAGATGGCGGCATGTGAAGAGCAGCAGCAATCTCCTCCCAAAACCACATATATCTATGAAAATATAACAAAGACAACTCTTCCTAGAATAGAGACCAGAGGACACAGGACAACATCCAGACCAAATCCACACCTGCGAGAAACCAGTGCCTCCCGAAGGCGGTAAGATACAAGCACCGGCCCGGCGGGACCCGAGCGCCCCTCCCCCCAGCTCCAGGCGGGAGAAGAATAGGCAGAGCGGGAGGGAGACGGAGCCCAGGACTGCCGAACACCCAGCCCCAGCCATCCGGACCAGAGCTCAGACACAGTGCATGTGTGGGGTCCTGGATACTAGGGAAACAGGGCAGCAAGAATGGTAAGCGGGTACCGGAGGCTGGCGCCCGAGAACAAAGAAAAGCCAATGGCGTTTTTTTTTTTGGCGAGTGCTTTTTGGAAGTCTTAAAGGGACAGAGACCCCAAAACCGGACAGAAGCGTCCCGGGACACTTAGTCCAGAGGCAGGGAAGCTGGGGATCTCTGGGAACTCTAATGCCCTGGGCAGCAGGGAGTATGGAGGCCCATCACGGAGATAAGCAGCCTCCCAGCCAGTCCCTCTCCAACGCGACTCCACCATTTTCGAGTGGCAGCCCCAGGCAGGCCACGCCCACAGCAACAGCGGAGACAAACTCCATAGCAGCCAGGCAGGAAGCAGAAGCCCTGTCTGCACGCAGCTGCCCAGCACAAGCCACTAGAGGTCACTGTTCTCCCAGGAGAAGAGGGCCACAAACCAACAAGAAGGGAAGTTCTTCCAGCCAGTCACTCGTCCAAGCTCTGCAAACTATTTCTATCACCATGAAAAGGCAAAATTACAGGCAAACCAAGAGCACAGAGACAACACCAGAGAAGGAGACAGACCTAACCAGTCTCCCTGAAAAAGAATTCAAAATAAAAATCACCAACATGCTGACAGAGATGCAGAGAAATATACAAGAGCTAAGGGATGAAGTCCGGAGGGAGATCACAGATGCCAGTAAGGAGATTAAAGAAGTGAAACAAACTCTGGAAGGATTTATAAGCAAAATGGATAAGATGCAAGAGGCCATGGATGGAATTGAAACCAGAGAACAGGAACGCATAGAAGCTGACATAGAGAGAGATAAAAGGATCTCCAGGAATGAAACAATATTAAGAGAACTGTGTGACCAATCCTAAAGGAACAATATCCATATTATGGGGGTACCAGAAGAAGAAGAGAGAGAAAAAGGGATAGAAAGTGTCTTTGAAGAAATAATTGCTGAAAACTTCCCCAAACTGGGGGAGGAAATAATCGAACAGACCACGGAAATACACAGAACTCCCAACAGAAAGGACCCAAGGAGGACAACACCAAGACACATGATAATTAAAATGGCAAAGATCAAGGACAAGGAAAGAGTTTTAAAGGCAGCTAGAGAGAAAAAGTTCACCTATAAAGGAAAACCCATCAGGCTATCATCAGACTTCTCGACAGAAACCTTAAAGGCCAGCAGAGAATGGCATGATATATTTAATGCAATGAAACAAAAGGGCCTTGAACCAAGGATACTGTATCCAGCACGATTATCATGTAAATATGATGGAGGGATTAAACAATTCCCAGACAAACAAAAGCTGAGGGAATTTGCTTCCCACAAACCACCTCTACAGGACATCTTACAGGGACTGCTCCAGAAGGGAGCACTCCTAGAAAGAGCACAGAACAAAACACCCAACATAGGAAGAATGGAGGAGGAGGAATAAGAAGGGAGAGAAGAAAAGAATCTCCAGACAGTGTATATAACAGCTCAATAAGCGAGCTAAGTTAGGCAGTAAGATACTAAAGAGGCTAACCTTGAACCTTTGGTAACCACGAATTTAAAGCCTGCAATGGCAATAAGTACATATCTTTCAATAGTCCCCCTAAATGTAAATGGACTGAATGCACCAATCAACAAACACAGAGTAATAGAATGGATAAAAAAGCAAGACCCATCTATATGCTGCTTACAAGAAACTCACCTCAAACCCAAAGACATATACAGACTAAAAGTCAAGGGATGGAAAAACATACTTCAGGCAAACAACAGAGAGAAGAAAGCAGGGGTTGCAGTACTAATATCAGACAAAATAGACTTCAAAACAGAAAGTAAGAGATAAAGAAGGACACTACATAATGATAAAGGGCTCAGTCCAACAAGAGGATATAACCATTCTAAATATATATGCACCCAACACAGGAGCACCAGCATATGAGAAACAACTACTAACAGAACTAAAGGGGGAAATAGACTGCAATGCATTCATTTTAGGAGACTTCAACATGCCACACATCCCAAAGGACAGATCCACCGGGCAGAAAATAAGTAAGGACACGGAGGCACTGAACAACACAGTAGAACAGATGGACCTAATAGATATCTATAGAACTCTACATCCAAGAGCAACAGGATATACATTCTTCTCAAGTGCACATGGAACATTCTCCAGAATAGACCACATACTAGCCCACAAAAAGAGCCTCAGTAAATTCCAAAATATTGAAATTCTACCAACCAACTTTTCAGACCACAAAGGTATAATACTAGAAATAAATTCTACAAAGAAAACAAAAAGGCTCACAAACACATGGAGGCTTAACAACATGCTCCTAAATAATCAATGGATCAAAGAACAAATTAAAATAGAGATCAAGGAATATATAGAAAAAAATAACAACAATAACACAAAGCCCCAACTTCTGTGGGATGCAGCGAAAGCAGTCTTAAGAGGAAAGTATATAGCGATCCAGGCACACTTGAAGAAGCAAGAACAATCCCAAATGAATAGTCTAACATCACAATTAACGAAACTGGAAAAAGAAGAACAAGTGAGGACTAAAGTCAGCAGAAGGAGGGACATAATAAAGATCAGAGAAGAAATAAACAAAATTGAGAAGAATAGAACAATAGCAAAAATCAATGAAACCAAGAGCTGGTTCTTTGAGAAAATAAACAAAATAGATAAGCCTCTAGAAAAACTTATTAAGAGAAAAAGAGAGTTAACACACATCAACAGAATCAGAAATGAGAACGAAAAAATCAGACGGACTCCACAGAAATACAAAGAATTATTAAAGACTACTATGAAAACCTATATGCCAACAAGCTGGAAAACCTAGAAGAAATGGACAACTTCCTAGAAAAATACAACCTTCCAAGACTGACCAAGGAAGAAACACAAAAGTTAAACAAACCAATTACGAGCAAAGAAATTGAAACGGTAATCAAAAAACTACCCAACAACAAAACCCCCGGGTGGGACAGGTTTACCTTGGAATTTTATCAGACACACAGAGAACACATAATACCCATTCTCCTTAAAGTTTTCCAAAACATAGAAGAGGAGAGAATACTCCCAAACTCACTCTATGAAGCCAACATCACCCTAATACCAAAACCAGGCAAAGACCCCACCAAAAAAGAAAATTACAGACCAATATCCCTGATGAATGTAGATACAAAAATACTCAAAAAAATATTAGCAAACCGAATTCAAAAATATATCAAAAGGATCATACACCATGACCAAGTGGGATTCATTCCAGGGATGAAAGGATGGTACAACATTCAAAAATCCATCAACATCATGCACCACATCAACAAAAAGAAAGACAAAAACCACATGATCATCTTCATAAATGCTGAAAAAGCATTTGACAAAATTCAACATCCATTCATGGGAAAACCTCCTAGCAAAATGGGTATAGAGGGCAAGTACCTCAACATAATAAAGGCCATCTATGATAAACCCACAGCCAACATCATACTGAACAGCAAGAAGCTGAAAGCCTTTCCTCTGAGATCAGGAACAAGACAGGGATGCCCACTCTCCCCACTGTTATTTAACATAGTACTGGAGGTCCTAGCCATGGCAATCAGACAAAACAAAGAAATACAAGGAATCCAGATTGGTAAAGAAGAAGTTAAACTGTCACTATTTGCAGATGACATGATATTGCACATAAAAAACCCTAAAGACTCCACTCCAAAACTACTAGAACTGATATCAGAATTCAGCAAAGTTGCAGGATACAAAATTAACACAAGAAATCTGTGGCTTTCCTATATACTAACAATGAACCAATAGAAAGAGAAATCAGGAAAACAATTCCATTCACAATTGCATCAAAAAGAATAAAATACCTAGGAATAAACCTAACCAAAGAAGTGAAAGACCTATACCCTGAAAACTACAAGTCACTCTTAAGAGAAACTAAAGGGGACACTAACAAATGGAAACTCATCCCATGCTCGTGGCTCGGAAGAATTAATATCGTCAAAATGGCCATCCTGCCCAAAGCAATATACAGATTTGATGCAATCCCTATCAGATTACCAGCAACATTCTTCAACGAACTGGAACAAATAGTTCAAAACTTCATATGTAAACACCAAAGACCCTGAATAGCCAAAGCAATCCTGAGAAAGAAGAATAAAGTAGGGGGGATCTCACTCCCCAACTTCAAGCTCTACTACAAAGCCATAGTAATCAAGACAATTTGGTACTGGCACAAGAACAGAGCCACAGACCAGTGGAACAGATTAGAGACTCCAGACATTAACCCAAACATATATGGTCAATTAATATTTGATAAAGGAGCCATGGACATACAATGGCGAAATGACAGTCTCTTCAACAGATGGTGCTGGCAAAACTGGACAGCTACATGTAGGAGAATGAAATTGGACCATTGTCTAACCCCATACACAAAAGTAAATTCAAAATGGATCAAAGACCTGAATATAAGTCATGAAACCATAAAACTCTTAGAAAAAAACATAGGCAAAAACCTCTTAGACATAAACATGAGTAACCTCTTCTTGAACATACCTCCCCAGGCAAGGAAAACAACAGCAAAAATGAACAAGTGGGACTATACTAAGCTGAAAAGCTTCTGTACAGCAAAAGACACCATCAATAGAACAAAAAGGTACCCTACAGTATGGGAGAATATATTTGTAAATGACAGATCCGATAAAGGCTTGACGTCCAAAATATATGTAAAGAGCTCACCCACCTCAACAAACAAAAAACAAATAATCCAATTAAAAAATGGGCAGAGGAACTGAACAGACAGTTCTCCAAAAAAGAAATACAGATGGGCAACAGACACATGAAAAGATGCTCCACATCGCTAATTATCAGAGAAATGCAAATTAAAACCACAATGAGGTATCACCTCACACCAGTAAGGATGGCTACCATCCAAAAGACAAACAACAACAAATGTTGGCGAGGTTGTGGAGAAAGGGGAACCCTCCTACACTGCTGGTGGGAATGTAAATTAGTTCAACCATTGTGGAAAGCAGTATGGAGGTTCCTCAAAATGCTCAAAATAGACTTATCATTTGACCCAGGAATTCCACTCCTAGGAATTTACCCTAAGAACACAGCACTCAAGTTTGAAAAAGACAGGTGCACCCCTATGTTTATCGCAGCACTATTTACAATAGCCAAGAATTGGAAGCAACCTAAGTGTCCATCAGTGGATGAATGGATAAAGAAGATGTGGTACATATACACAATGGAATATTACTCAGCCATAAGAAGAAAACAAATCCTACCATTTGCAACAACATGGATGGAGCTAGAGGGTATTATGCTCAGTGAAATAAGCCAAGCGGAGAAAGACAAATACCAAATGATTTCACTTATCTGTGGAGTATAAGAACAAAGGAAAAACTGAAGGAACAAAACAGCAGCAGAATCACAGAACTCAAGAATGGACTAACAGGTACCAAAGGGAAAGGGACTGGGGAGGATGGGTGGGTAGGGAGGGATAAGGGGGGGAAGAAGAAAGGGGTATTATGATTAGCATGCATAATGGCGGGAGGTGGGAGAAAGGGGAGGGCTGTACAACACAGAGAAGACAAGTAGTGATTCTACAACATTTTGCTATGCTGATGGACAGTGACTGTAAAGGGGTTTGTCGGGGGGACCTGGTATAGGGGAGAGCCTAGTAAACATAATATTCTTCATGTAATTGTAGATTAATGATAACAAAAAAAAAAGAAAGAAAGAAAAAAAAAGTGGGATTATTCCCTGATAGGATAAAAATAACTGAAAAATCTGCATAAATCAACGATTAATGCATGCTTTAAATATCCTTAATTTTGATCATTTAAAGGGTGTCAGATGATCAGCTATCGGAATACATTTTTCTGATAATATTCCTTTCTCTTAAAAAAAAAAAAAAAGGCAGTTCCTGTGTGGTGATCTCCAATAAGTTCCTCACAATGGCTTAAAGGGCATACCAAAGTGTGGGCAAAGGGTTTGTTTGTGTTTATACAGAGGATCAAAGCCTAATTTGGCTACCCAGAAAACGAATTAAGATACGATATGAAGAAGAACTTCCAACATCAACATTCTCTGGAAGACTCATTCCAGAAGATGATCATCAAAAAACTTCAACAAAGATCCTGGCGCTGCTACAGCTGTAGCTGCATTCATCCCACCGGTTCCTGGACTTGCCATTGGAATGAAGAAGGACATATCTAAGCTGGCCTGTGTATACAGTAAAACAACAAATTTGACTGGATCTATACTCTCGGAACTCAACCAAGAATTAGGAGACGTGCAAGTTGCAGCGCTCCAAAATCTTGCAACTATAGACTATCTACTGTTAAAAGAACATATGGGATGTGAACAGCTCCAAGGAATGTGTTGTTTTAATTTGTCTGATTTTTCTCAAACTATTCAAATTCAGTTAGACAATATCCATCATATCATTGATCAGTTTTCACAAATGCCTAGGGTGCCTAAATGGTTTTCTTGGTTTCACTGGATATGGCTGGTAATTGTAGGTCTGCTTTGGTTATGTAGCTGTATTCCTATTATGTTAATGTGTGTGTGCAATTTAATTAGTAGTTTAAAACCTATACATGCTTATGTTACTCTACAAGAAGGTATGTCAAAGAAATAATCAATCTTCCCATGTTTTCTTCCGTCTGCTACTTGTATAGCTTTTCTTCTTCCTTCCTAATTACAACCCTTAAGTAGAATTTGTGCCTCATATCAAAATTACCGAGTATCATAATTCTTCCAAGTGATAAAGATACCTCAAGACAAATGCTGGGCATAGAAGCCACAGGGCATAAATCTGCAAAGAAGTAAAAAGCTAACCTTTTCAAACAATATTGCTTCTCTCTCACTTACCAACTTTACATTTCCCTGCATGGCCCCGGAAGAGAACTGGTTAGCCAGAGACGGGTAAGATTCCTCAAGGGAGGAACAACCTAAGACAGGCACAGTCGCAGGGGGGTCATCAGGTGAGAAATTGGGGATCAACAGAGGTGAGGCTTAGAACCTCACCATCACCACCCCCCGTTTTGAGAGAAATCTTCTGCATCCATGGATGTTTTGTTGCCCTTGTCTAGCTTGGATTAATACTTAGTCTATAGGCACACACCTGATCATCTACATTTGCCCTCTTACAGCACTAAACTATGTTTTCTACCTTTATCTTGCATCTACCTACCACTTCAGCATTTTATTAAAAATATTAATAATAATAATAATAATAATAAGGGAGAAATGTGGGATTCACATATAAATCAAGTACAAAAATCAAACGAATATTCCTATTTGACCTGATTGTTTATAGTTCATAATGTGTGATCAAAACCGAAAGTTTCTGTGATGACTGCCCTTGCACTGTTCACCATGTAAGAACTTATTCACTATGTAAGAATTTGTTCACCATGTAAGAACTTGTTCGTTATGCTTCAGAAGATTGGAGACTGTTGAGAATTAGGCTTGGGGTTGATTAATGATTGTGCATTGAGTCCCCTATACAGAATTTTATTGTTGGTAACAACCATTTGATCAGTAAGTATGAGAGATGCCCTCTCAAAAAAAAAAAAAGTAGAAAACATGACACCTAATACATAAAGTGTGGACGATGAGGAAGCAGGAAAAAAAATACCTGTAGATTGTGTGTGAAATAGAGTAATCAGAAATTTAAGATAGACTTTTATATAGTAAGGAAGCTATCCTTGAACTACAAAGTAAACTAAAGCCTACAATAGATAGATAGAGAGAAAATAAAAGAAAGCCTAATCATACCACTAAAGAAATCCATCAAATAACCAGAGAAGAGGGTAAGAGAGGAAAAGGGAACAGAGAGATAGAAAAACAACCACTAAACAATTAATAAAATGGCAGTAAGTATGTATCTATCAATAATCACCTTAAATGTAAACGGACTGAATGCAGCAATCAAAAAAGATAGAGTATTAGAATGGATAAAAAAAACAAGACCCATCTATATGCTGCCTACAAGAGACTCATCTCAGACCCAAAGACATACACAGACTAAAAGTGAAGTGATGGAAAAAGATAGATCATACAACTAATAGGGAGAAGAAAGCAGGAGTTGCAGTACTTGTATCAGACAAAATAACTTCAAAACAAAGAAAGTAACAAGAGACAAAGAAAGACATTATATAATGATAAAGGGGTCATTCCAACAAAAGAATATAACCATTATAAATATCTATGCACCCAACACAGGAGCATCTACATATGTAAAACAAATATATTAACAGAATTAAAGGAAGTAAACAGACTGCAACACATTCATTTTAGAAGACTTTAACACACCACTCACATTGATAGATCAATCAGACAGAAAATAAGGAAACAGAGGCACTGAACAATACATTGGATCAGATGGACTTAACAGATATCTACAGAACATTCCAACTAAAACTCCAGGATACTCTTTTTTCTCAAGGGTACATGGAACATTTTACAGAATAGATCATATACTAGGCCACAAAAAGAGCCTTAATAAACTCAAAAAGACTGAAATTGTGATCAAGCAGCTTCTCAGATCACAATGGTATGAAACTAGCAATAAATTATGCAAAGAAAGCAAAAAAGCCTATAAACACATGAGGCTAAACAACATGCTTCTAAAGAATCAGTGGACTGAGGACCAAATTAAAGCAGAAATCAAGCAATACATGGAGATAAATGAACACTAAAACTCAACAGGCCAAACCTGTGGGATGCAATGAAGACAGTTCTAAGAGGAAAGTACACAGCAATATTTCTAGAAAAAAAACCACCTTCCAATAATGACCCAGGAAGAAACAGAATCTGAACAGACCAATTACCAGCAATGGAACTGGAAATCAAAAAACTACCTAAAACAAAACCCCAGGTCCAGATGGCTTCACACCTAAATTTTGTCTAACATATAAAGAGCTAATACTCATTCTTCTTAAAGTATTCCAAAAAGAAGAAATGGCTTCCAAACTCATTCTATGAAGCCAACATCACTCTAACATCAAAACCAGACAAAGACACCACAAAAAAAGAAAATTAGAGACCAATATCCCTGATGAATATAGATGCAAAAATCCTCAACAAAATACTAGCAAATTGAATTCAAAACTACATCAAAAAGATCATCCACCAAGGTGGACTGATTCCAGGAATCCAAGGATGGTACAATATTCATATATCTATCAGTATCACACATCACATGATCATCTCAAAAGATGTTTTAAAAAATCTGCCAAAATTCAACATGCATTCATGCTAAAAACTCTAACAAAATAGGTGTAGTAGAGGGTACTTATCTCAACATAATAAAGGTCATAAATCGACAGCCAACATCATACTTAACAGTAAAAAAGCTGAAAGCTTTTCTGCTAAGATCAGGAACAAGACAAGGATGCCGACTCTCCGCACTTTTCTTCAACATAGTACTGGAGGTCCTAGCCATGGCAATCAGACAAAACAAAGAGACAAAAGGCATCCAAATTGGTAAGGAAGAAGTTAAATTCTCACTATTTGCAGATGACATGATATTACACAGAGAAAAAAAGACTCCAACAAAAAACTACTAGAATTAATAACTGAATTCAACAAAGTTGCAGGACACAAAATTAATACACAGAAATTTGTTGCATTCCTATATACTAACAACAAATTAGCAGAAAGAGAAATCAGTAAAACAACTCCATTTACAATTGCATCAAAAAGAATAAAATACCTAGGAATAAACCTAACCAAGGAGGTGAAAGTCCTTTACACTGAGAGCTATAAGACAATCATGAGAGAAATTAAAGACACCAATAAATGGAAATCTAACCTGTGATCATGGATAGGAAGAATTAATACTGTCAAAATGGCAATCCTGCCTAAAGCAATCTACAGATTCAATGCAATCCCTAGCAAAAAGAACCGGAACAAATACTTCTAAAATTCATATGGAACCACAAAAGACCCCAAATAGCCAAAGCAATCCTGAGAAAGAAGAACAAAGCTGGGGGGATTATGCTCCCTGACTTCAAGCTCTACTACAAAGCCACAGTAACCAAGACAATTTGGTACTGGCACAAGAACAGACCCACAGATCAATGCAACATGACAGAGAGCCTAGATATAAATCCAAGCATATATGGTCAATTAATAAATGATAAAGGAGTCATATACAATGGGAAAAAAGACTCTTCAACAACTGGTGTTGGCAAATCGGAACAGCTACATGTAAGAGAATGAAACCGGATTATTGTCTAATTCCATAGACAAAAGTAAACTCGAAATGGATCAAAACCTGAATGTAAGCCATGAAACCATAAAACTCTTACAAAAAAACGTAGGCAAAAGTCTCTACGGGTAAGATTCCTCAAGGGAGGAACAACCTAAGACAGGCACAGTCGCAGGGGGCCATCTGGTGAGAAAATGGGGAGCAGCAGAGGTGAGGCTTAGAACCTCCCCCCTCACGTTCTGAGAGAAATCTTCTGCATACATGGATGTTTATTGCCCTCATCTAGCTCGGATTAACACATAGTCTACAGGCACACACCTGATCATCTACATTTGCTCTCTTACAACACTAAACTCTGTTTTCTACCTTTATCTCGTATCTACCTACCACTTCAGCATTTTATTAAAAATAATAATAATAGAGAAATGTGGTATCCACATATAAATCAAGTTTAAAAATCAAATGAATATTCATATTTGAACTGACTGTGTATAGTTCGTAATGCATGAACAAAACCGAAAGCTTCTGTGATGACTGCCCTTGCACTGTTCACCATGTAACTTATTCACTATGTAAGAATTTGTACTCCATGTAAGAATTTGTTCGTTATGCATCAGAAGATTGGAGACTGACGAAAATTAGGCTTGGGGTGGATTAATGATTGTGCATTGAGTATTGACCCTCCTATACAGAAATTTATTGTGGTTAACAACTATTTGATCAATAAATATGAGAGATGCCGTCAAAAAAAAAAATATATATATATATATATATATATATATATATATATATATAAACAGACTTCCAATTGTAAAATAAATAAGTAACCGGGATGTAATGTATAGCATAAGGAATATAGTCAAAATATTGTAACAACTTGGTATGGTGATAGCTGGTACCTAGAATTATCATGTATATAAATGTTGAATCACTGCGTTGTACACCTGAAACTAATGTAATGTAATACTGTTGTCAACTACCCTTCAATAAAAAAAAAAAAGTCTCTAGAATATAAACATGAGCAACTTTTTCCTGGACACATCTCCTTGGGCAAGGGAAACAAACAAAAAGAATGAACAAGTGGGACTACATCAAACTAACTTCTGTACAGAAAAGGACACCATCAGCAGAACAAAAAGGCATCCTACAGTATGGAAGAACATATTCATAAATGACTCATCTGATAAGGGGGGAATGATATCCAAAATATAAAAAGAACTCATATACCCCAACACCAAAAAACAAAAAACCTGATTAAAATATAGGGAGGACCTGAAGAGACACTTCTCCAAAGAAGAAATGCAGATGGACAATAAGCATATGAAAAGATGCTCCACATCACTAATTATCAAGGAAATGCAAATTAAAACCACAATGAGATACCACCTCACACCAGTTAGGATGGTCAACATCCAAAAGACAAGGAACAACAAATGCTGGCAAGGATGTGGAGAAAGGTAAACCCTCCTACACTGTTGGTGGGAACATCAATTGGTACAGCCATTGTGGAAATCAGTATGGAGGTTCCTCCAAAAACTAAAAATATAAATACCATATGACCCAGTAATTCCACTTCTAGGAACTTATCAAAAGAAAACAAAGTCTCTGATTCTAAAAGTCATATGCACCCCTATGTTTATCACTGCACTGCTTGCAATAACCAAGATATGGAAGCAAACTAAGTGTCCAACAATAGATGAATGGATAAAGAAGATGTGGTACATATACACAATGGATTATTATTCAGCCATAAAAAGATAAGAAATCCTCCCATTTGCAACAACATGTGGATCTAGATGGTATTATGCTCAGTGAAATAAGCCAGGCAGAGAAAGACAAATACCAAATGACTCCACTTATTTGTGGAGTGTAAAAACAAAGCAAAAAAGAAGGAAAAAAAGAGCAGTAGACTCACACTGAGAAGGGACTAGCAGTTACCAAGGGGGAGGAGTTAGGGACGGTCATGGGGAGAGGAAAGGCGATAAAGGGGCACAATAATTTGTAAGCACAATACAGGTCGGTCACAAGGGCGGCAGTACAGCAAAGAGAACACAGATAATGATTCTGTAACAACTTACTAAATTGATAACATAGTAGCAGCACTAGAGGGAGTGAGGATTAAATAATATGGGTAACCGTTGAACCACTGTGTTGTATATTTGAAACCAATATAAGATTGTGTATTGATGACACTTTAATTTTTTTTTAAATCACTGAAATGGAAAATCTAAAAAGTTTAGTAAGGGACTATGTCTTGCCCATATTATGTCCTTATCTCTAAATATTAAGACCTTATTAAAACTCTAATTTCAATTATTTTGTTCCTCTCTACCACCCCACATAAACTCTAAACTCCAAGAAGGTAGTAACTGCCTGTTCATATCTCTATTTCCAGCACTGGTTGCAGGATCTGAGTATCACACACAAAATGTTCAGTTAAAAAATACAGGCTGATGCTCCACATCATGAGTCTTTAGGGAAATGCAGATCAAAACTAAAAAGAGATTCCTCTTCATGCCCTCTACCATGGCTATACTCAAAAAGACAGACAATAACAAGAGTTGACAGGGATGTAGAACCTTCAAACAATGCCAGTGGAAATGTAAAATGACACAGCTGCATTAGACACAGTCTCTCAGTTCTTCAAAAAGCTAAAGAAAGAGTTATATGACTCTGCAATTCCACTCCTAGATGTACATCCAAGGTAAATGAAAACATATGTCTATGAAAAAGTTATACACAAATATTCACAGCAGCATTATTAACCTTTGTGCACTGTTGGTGGGAATGTAAACTGGTGCAGCCACTATGGAAAACAGTAGAGAGTTTACTCAAAATATTTAAAATAGAACTACCATGTGATCCAGCAATTCCACTTCTGGGTATTTATATAAAGAAAATGAAACATTAACTCAAAAAAACATATGCACCCCTATGTTTACTCCAGAACTATTCACAATAGCCAAGATATGGAAACAATGTTGATCGACAGATGAGTGGATGAAGAAAATGTAGTATATGCATATACAATGGAAGACTATTCACCTAAAAGAAAGAATGAAATTTTGTCATTTGCAATAACATGGATATGAACCCGGAGGACATCATGTTAAGTGAAGTAAGTCAGACAGAGAACGATAAACACCAAATAGTCTGAAATGATTATTTAAATGATCTAATAAAAGGTTCCATAACGGTCTTCAGGGGGAAAAAAGCTTTCCAGCAACAAACAAGTAGGTCCCGTTCTGAGAACAGCTGGACATCTCTCACTGCATAGACAAGTTGCACAGGAAGCTGTACCCATTGTATCTAATGAGGTTTCACAATTATTTGATCTTTTCCATCCTCTTTTCCTTCAAGGTGAGCACCAACAATGATAATACATTCACAACTTCCACTGTGGACTCCTGGCCTAGTTTCTTTTTTTTCCTTCTCTCATTAACCATCAGAGATAGCCACCACTGAATAACCCAAGTTTCCATTCTCGAGGCTATAGATAAAAATAGCTTGCATTGCTCTGAGTGGATCATAACTTCCAATTTATACTGATGAAGTGACATTTTCTGTCCTACAAATTTAACATGTCTTTCTAATGAAATCTAGACCATCAGATATCTCACTCTAGAGGACCCTAGGCCAAATAAAAACCATTTTAATCAAGTCTTCATTGAAGGTCCACATTCAGAGAATCCATACCTCCTTGAAAGTAAAGTAACCCTGCCCCCCACCATATCAGTTTTTCCCACTGAAGCCCAAAAGCACAGGTCAAGTCAAGGTCACTTGACTATCACTAGAACCATATTTGGGCTACAAACATCCCATTATTTCTGCCCACCCAACACTCATCCCCCCCTTGTTCTTGTGAGGGCACCTGAAATGGCTTTGAAACAACTTCATGAGCCCAAAGTCTGTGTGACTTAGGTGGTGTGGGATGACTCTACTGCACGTCCCAAGACCCAGGCCTGGCCAATGACAGCATTCTTTAGACCACAGAGACGTCATGAGGGATGGGGCCATGGCCAAATCAAAGTGAGTCTTAGAACTTTCGCTGGAGCTATGAGTAAAGGGGCATTCTCTTTCTCTTCCAGCTGCTGTATCGTAGTTAAAGGGACATTATCTGAAAACAGAGCCAACAAAGACAAAAGAGCCAACAGCCAGCCAGAAAGAGATCAGGAGATGCTGCTTATAACCCTGGATCGAGGTGTGTCTGGGAGTATTTCTATTTTTTAATTTCCCCACTATAAGAGCCTATAAATGTTCCCTTCCTGACGTTTTTCTGCTTATGCCCAGAGTTGTCCTTTCACTTGCTACACCATAAGATTTTTGTCTTACGTGTAAAAATTAAATAAGTTTATACACAACTCTTTTGTGTAGTTCTTCTCCCTTCCCTTCTTTCTTCCCCTCAAACCTACCATAAAAATGTAAAGGCTCAGGAGGAAGTCAGGTGAAGAACAAGCTTGTCCAGAGGATCCATCCAGAAACTGCTGCCTTACCTGTTTATACAGGCTTATCTAGCTCTACCATTCTCTCATTCTAATGTCTGAAAAAACAGAGATTAATTACAGATGGAAGAGCATTCTAGTTCCCTCAAACCCTCAGGTTTATAACTCCATTAAGCCTCAGTTGCCTCATTTGGAAACTGAGGGATCATACCTCTCACTGGATTCTTGGAAGGATCAGATACAACCAAAGAATATTTTTACAAGGTTTCTTTAAAAAGTATATGGCACCCTTTATTCCCACAGAAGTTTCTCAATTTTGTATCCACCAAAAAAAGGTAACAGATCATTCAGGAATGCCTGAAATGTGTAAGGTACTTGATGGATACACAGAATAAAACAGCTCTAAAAATGATTTCCATGGAGAATGAGATATAAAGCAACTATACAAATAACACTGCATTAAAGAAAATATACAAGTGGTCATCAGACAATATAAAATGTTATGGGAATTCAGAAGATAGAAAAAGTACTTTTGCCTAGGGAAAGATGTCATTGAAGAGATGGCATTCAATTGTGCTGTGACACCTGGACAAGCATTACTGAATTGGCAACATCCTTAGACAAGAAATCAGGACTGAAATTACCCACACATAAAGACATTACATACAATTTTATCATCCTGTGATTCCAAATGCCTTACAAACAACTGCTGTAAAAGAAATAATATTATGAATTTATTATAGAATAAATGTCAATGAAATGATAGGCTGTGTAGAAAATTGTTAGGATGATTTTCTCAATGAGAATTAAATATTTTTTAACAAGAGGAAACAAGTAAAATTTTAAAATATCTATATTGTTTCCAGACTATTTTTACTGCCATAACTTTCCAGTGAAACTGTGAATTCCTTGAGGGTAGGGCCCAGTGCTATTTTTTTCTTTGCGTCCCTCATCTGGGTAAGTGCTCATTAAATGAGTTAAAATACAAAAAAAGGCTCACACCTCAAAAGTGTCACATTAAAAAGTGTTGAAGATGTCACCCCCAGAAACCTAAAATTACTGGCATTGCCAAGAACACAGCATGCACCTGCACGGGGCTTTGTTTGAGCCAATGCTAGTCTCCTTCCTGGAAATACCTTCAATCTGCTTTTCCATCCCTAGCTCCTGAAAATGTCTCATCCAAAGCCTAGCTCAAGTGTGACTTTTTCTGTGAGGTACTTCCTGACTTGTCCAGGAAGAATGAATCCTTTCTTTCTCTTCAAGTGCTTCATACATATGCCTCCCATAGTGCTGTCACTATAGAAAAATGGTACCTACACATGAATAGGTGGGGGAGAGGGAGAGGGCTACCGGAGGGTAAATGCCTTCAGGACAGGGCATAGGTCTTTTTTCTTTTCTTTATGCCCAGGACATAGGGCAGTCTTACATAACATGGGCCCTAAATAAATGGGTAACAAAGAAAAAAACAGATTCATTACAACCCCAACCAAAATTGGAGAAAGTTATTTTATAGATATAAAAGCTGGTTCTAAAGTTGATTAAGAAGAGGCAAAAAAAAAAAAATAGTATCTAGACACTGACCTTATGCCCTTCGTAAAAATTAATTGAAAGTAGGTCACAGATCTAAATGTAAAACTAAAACTCCAAGAAGATAACATAGGAGGAAGCCTAGATGACATTGCGTATGGTGATATCTTTTTAGACAGACCATCAAAGGCACCATCCACAAAAGAAATTGCTAAGCTGGACATCAATAAACCTAAAAACTTCAGCTCTTCAAAAGAAAATGTCAAGAGAATGAGAAGACAAGCCTGGGAGAAAATATTTGCAGATAACACATCTAATAAAGGACTGCTATCCAAAACATACAAAAAAAAACTCTTAAAACTGAACAGTAAGAAAACAATCCAATTAAAAAATGGGCCAAAGACTTACAAACACATCACCAATAAGATACATGGACAGCAAAGACATTCATCACATGTCAAACAAAAAATGCAAATTAAAATGAGATACCATTATACCCCTTAGAATGACCACACTGAACACTGACTCCACCAAATGCTGGTGAGGGTGTGAAGCAACATGAACTCTCCTACACTGCTAGTGGGAATGCAAAATGATGCAGCCACTTTGGAAAACCAGTTTGCAGCCAGTTTGGTGGCTTCTTAAAAAAACTAACCACACTCTTGCCATATGATCCAGCAATCGCATGCCTTGGTATTTCCCTAGAGGAGTTGAAAACGTATGTCCACACAAAAACCTGCACACAGATGTTGACAGCAGCTTTACTCATAATTACCAAAACTTAGAAGCAATAAGATGCCCTTCAAAAGGTGAATGGATAAACTGTGGTACATCCAGACAAACAGAATATTATTCAGCACTAAAAAGAAATGACCTATCAAGCTAGAAAAAGACATGAAGGAAGCTTAAATGTGTATTTCTAAGTGAAAAAAGCAAATCTGAAAAGGCTACATACTGTATGATTCAAACTATATGACATCCTGGCAAAGGCAAAATTATAGAGACAAAGATAAAAAAAGATCAGTGGGTGCCACTGGGGAGGAGAAGGAAGAATGAATAGTGGAGCACAGAGGAATTTTGGGGCACTGAAAATACTCTGTATATTAAAATGATGGCTACATGTCATTATGCATCTGTCCAAATCCATAGAATATACACCACCAAGAGTGAACCCTAAGGACAATTATGGACTGGGTAATTATGATGTGTCAATGTAGGTTTATCAGATGTAATAAATATCCCACTCTGGTGTGGAGGATGTTAGGAGGGGGCTGTGCATGTGTGAGGGTAGGACTATATGGGAAATCTCTGTACCTGCCTCTCAAGTTTGTTGTGAACCTAAAACTTCTCTAAGAAAAATAGTCTTTAAAAAATTTTTTTGAGAAAACAGAAGAGCTTCTGCTATGACCATGTACTTCTCCCATAATACTGGACTCCCTAAATTCAGAATAAATGGCTAAGTGTCTGAATTAGACCAAAGTCATCTGCACATGACCTAAAACATCTGAAAACATGGAAAAGAGAGAGATGAAGAACTGTCTATTAAGTTATTGTCTTGATAACAAGGCTACTTAGGGTTCAATGAAGGCTTGAGAGCAGTGCTCTCAGCAACTACCAGTTTACAATAGCTCGGATGCCTTCCAACACAGAAAGTGAATGCAAGTGTAATGAGCATAAAATAAGAGGATTATACAAGGAAGGAAGGAGGGAGAATGTGAAGAAGGAAGGGAGGGAATGCAGGAACTGGCCAAAATGACCCATACAATACCTAGTCTGGACGCAAAAACCACTACAAAGGAATGAAAAAAAAATGTGTATTTTATAAATGTGATTCAAAAGATATTGGCACCCACATCCCATTCTACAATCAATTGGAAGTTGGAGCATTTAAAATGGTGAGTGTTCAGTAGTGGCCAGAAGGTTCTAGGCAAAATTTTGACACAGACCAATGTGTGCATGCATATAAGACAGTTATCCTGTTAGTTGTAAAACAGATATGGGGCTTTCTCTTTAGAAGAAGAGAAATTATCAATTATATCCAAGTTAGAAGGGAATTAAAATCAACTATAACTATAGCCAAAACACACTACAACAGTAATGAGGGCTCCCCACCACATAAAAGATAAACAGTAATAATGCAGTGCAACCTCTGAGGAACGACAGGAAAATTTTTTAAGTGCAATAATCATACAGGAGGGAGAACCAATGAGAAGCCAAGTTACCAACCTCTTGTCACTCTATAATTAAGAAAAAAAGTCATAGTTCTGACCCCCAACTACCCTCACAGCCTAGTTGTGGAGAGTCGCCAACAGATAGGTATCTTTAGTAATTATGCCAGAGTAAACAGGTATTACTGTGGAAGCTTATGGAAATACTGAAAGGGACGGACAGGAAAGAGGTCAGGTGAAGCTTCCTGGAGGATGTTATCTCTCACTTAAGTCCTAAAACTTGGCCAGAATTAACGCAAGGAAAGAAAAGTGGGACACAGAAAAGAGGAAAGAATGCAGATAGGGATACACGAAGGAACACTAGCGTAGGAGTCAAAAGACCTGGGTTCTGGTATGCAAGTTGTTTTCACAACCAAACCAATATGCAAGACACCTGGCAGGTAGTAGGAGTGAAATAACAGCAGTTACTAATGTTACTATTTATGTATCTTAGCACCTAACACATCCAGGAACTATGAGAGACATGATAAGTAATAGTAATAAAGCAAGCGCAGTTCACTTACTCCTTCCTATGTGCTGAAGTGCTAGGATAGCAGGATAGTAAGACAAGTCCTTGCCCCCCCCAAGAAGCACAGTCTACTGGAAAAGTCTATCAGAAAATATACAACAATGTTAGGGACCCAGTGTCTTGATACCTACACAGTTAATAGAAGACGAACCCAGGACTTAAATCCGAACCTGTTGGCCTTAAAATTCTGAGAACCTCATCAAAAAGATAGGGTGGAGTGAGGAGGTAACAGGGTAAGTAAGTGGTAAGAAAAGGAGCAAAAACTGTCTTCAAACCAAACTCCTTCATGCTCAAAATTGAGCCGAGCCCCAGGTCTCTGCCGTCTTGTGGGCGAAAAGGGAGGAAGAAGGCCTCCTCAGCAGGTGTTGCTGTTTGGGGTGTGGCTAAAATCTCTAACTCGCCTCCCTGCCAACCTCTTGCCTTGCCCATCCCAACCTTGTCCAGGAGCCCAGCTGCCCCCACGCGCCCCCGGGGAATCTAGAGAGCACCTTGGTGGGCTCGAGCGGCCGCTCTCTGGGGCCCCGGCCCGGAGCGTTCGCCTCCCGCGAATATCGATGCGCGGCCGCAGAGCTGCCGTGGGCGCCGGACCGCTGAGGAGCGCCGCAGCCGCACGAGCCCGCGAGGGACGCCGCGCCCGCGTCGGCCTCGACCTCTTCGCCCCCCGCCGCCCGGCCGGCCAGCGAGAGCAGCGGGAGCAAGAGGACGAAGCCGACCCAGGCACAGCGTCCACCAGCCCGCCCCAGCGAGGGCGCAGCCATGTTGTCCCGCGAGCCATGTGACCCGGTAGGTCACGTGCCCCCGCCCTCCTTAAAGGGGCCGACCCTGGACTGACACGAAGTATCCGAGAGAGTAGTTTTCTCTCCGCTCTCTCTAAGCACATCTCCTTTGGAGCGCACCTCCATGGCTCTTCTGAAGGCAAAACACAACAAAACTCAAGATTATGTGTCAGACTGTGTGCTCTGTTATTATAGTTGGTTGAAAAATAACAAATGTATTGAGCATTTGCTAAAGGCCAGGCGTTGTGGTAAGTAAGCACTTCCCTTTGAAATCTCATTTCTTCCTCACAACGACCGTGTAATACTGGGTTCATAGAGCAAGCAGTTAAGTGATTTGCTGAAGGCCACATGGCAAATATGTGTAAAAAAGAAAAAAAAAGATTTAAACTCAGGGAATCTAGATTTAAACCTTGAGTTTTAATCATTATGACTTATGGCAATTAAATAACCTTCCCTTAGCAGGAATTAGAGAGGAAGATGAATGTGTTTAAGGACACTTCACCAAGTTAGGGAACCCCCTAGGCTGGGATATGGACGACAGTGGCTCTTAAAGTGTTGTCTCAGACCAGCAGCAGCATCTGGGAAGTTACTGGAAAAGCATTATTCAGTTAGACTCTTTGGGGACTGGACACAGCCATCTGTTTTTAACAAGTTCTCTGGATGGTTCTACCGCAAACTGATACACACTAATGCACGCTGAAGTTTGAGAACACCTGTTCTACAGGACCCAGTTTCTTCAGGAAAAAAGAAGACACAAGGGGAACTTAGAGATTAAGAATGACATCTCAGCTACTGTAATACAGAACCTTATCTAAATACTGAATCAAACCTACTAATCTTAACATTTTTGAAATAATCAGGGAAATAACTACCACTGGGAATTAAGGAATTACTGTCAGTTTTGTTTTTAGGTTTTTAAGAGTGATCATTATATTTGTGGTTATGTGTCTTCAAAAAATCCCTTCCTTTGAGATACATGTACTGACATATATATATGGATAAAAAGATACGCATTCAAGGATTTGCTTCTCAAAAAATGAATGATGGTGGGGTGGCTAGAGATGAAATAGAATTGGCTATAAGTTGCCAATTGTTGAAGCTGGGTTTTGAGTATCTGGGTGTTTGTTGTACTTTTCTCTCTAGTTTATTCTTGAATTTTTAAATATAAAGTCCTTTCCTTCTTGTTGACTATTTTACAGTTTGCTGAGAGCTTTCACACATTTTCCCATTTGAGATCACAACCACTTGGCAAGAAACCTATTACTATACCCATATCACAATCAGTGAGGCTAAAAAGCCAATGCTTTAACCAAGGTTATATATTTACTGTGAACCATATAGATTCCAGGGTCAAGGTCAAAGATAATTTTTGTTACTCTTTTGCAAAGTTCAGTCTCTGCACATGGTGGTGTATCAGCCGCCCTTCCAAGAACTGAACTCCTTTAATTCATGTATGCGTTCCAAGAAGACAAGGATACTGCCTGTTTTCACCAAAGTATTCCCCCTAATTTTTGGCAAAATTAGGCCAAAGCTTGGCACATAATAAGCAGTCAGTGAACCTTTATTGAATTAATGGATATATGAATGAAGGGCAGGCATCATGAACTCTTGCTCTTAAAAAGAAAGCAAATTGTTGAGGAAATCATACAGATTTTAGACTTAGAGCTGTGTTTAAAGATGTTTTTAAAGAGGTAGAACTTAGGCAAGTTATGTCACCTTTCTGAGCCTGTATTTCTTCATGTGTGAAATGGAGTTAATAATACCTCCTTTTAAAGATTTTATGAAGATTAAGTGAGATAACATATGTAAAAGGCTAATCTAAGCCCATTACTCAGCATTTCACACACCTCAAAAAAAGTTTGCGATTATTAGCTGTCATTATCAAAGATGGAAACTTTGTCAATTCTCCAGAAAGTATCTACCTTCTCTCAAGCCATTAAATAATTTCTTACTGGTCAGTAATCAATGACTAAGTGGAAAATATTGATGAGAAATCACTAGGTGAGGAGGCCTGTGCTAGAAATTAGAGTTAAACTTACAGTTGAGCAGCCAACGCTATACAATTTAGGGCAGTTGATCTAAAACTTCTCACCCTCTCCTATCTCCCATCTGAGGTCCTTCCACTGGTCTTCTTGGCCCTTCTGTGTATGAAGCTGGACAAGTGATTGTGTGTGTTCCTTAAGTGGCAAGAAGCCCAGTGTGGTTATTACAATAGAGTGAGCAAGGGGGAGAGAGAGGAAAGAAGAGCCGAAAGGCAACAGAGAGCCAGGTTATGTAGAATCTGCTAAGCTTTCACTCTAAATGAATGGCAGTGCCATTGAGCCGTTTTGAGAGGACACTTCACACCTTTCCTGTTAATCCAGGTCATTTATCTGCCAAGTTAGAGTCTCCTTGTCTTGCCTGTTCATCCCTGAACACAAGGAATCCAAAGTGGCCTGATGGCAGCCATGGCTTCTTGTTTAATGGGATCCTTCCTATGTCCATAGGAGAAAGTGCACTCACTTTGGGACTAGCACCTCTAACTCTAAAGAGCCCTGAATTGCAGAAATAGGAAGAACAAAGTCCCCAGTGATTCCTGAACCCATGTGTTCTTCCTGCTTGGGGACTCCATGCCCTTTAGACATCTCTGGGTGAATATATATACTGCATCCTTATAGGATGACCCCATCCTTCAGAGGATGGCCTCTAAGCTGGCATTCAGCTACGCCCTCGGTAAGTCATTCCTACTTTCTGTGAGGCCAACTGTTTTCGGCTGGTGTGGTATGGGAGAAGACCATTGGACCCCATGGCCATGTAGGTCCACCCATACAGCTCCTTCACTGTAAAGTCAGTCACCAGACAAATGCTATATTGGTGGGAATATATGCCTGTTGATAAGGCATTCTGCAAGTTCCCACATGCAGGTGCTGGCTGAGGCTTCTTGGAAAGGAAATGCGCAGATAAAACATTGTTCATTGTGATGATTTTCTCTTGCCACTATTTTCAAGGCCACTCCTGAGCAGGGCTGTGATGCAGTCACCATTCATTTTCAGGTTGCATCCTCATCCTGAGCCCACTCATCCATGAGCCCAGCTTGGGCTTTTCCCTACTATTTCTGCTGGTCATATGAGACCCCCCTACATGATCATAGATGTGAGCAGAGGGAGGGGCACTGGTGCAGTCGTGACTGTCTGCAGCTTGTTCATGTCATCAGGTCTTGCTCAGACTTGATCTTGGGTGTACGGTTTCTGTATCATGGATTGCCGCTCAGCCTGCCCAACTTTAAGATTTGGTTGGTCTGACAAAACCAGCTAATGAAAGCAGTTCCAGATCTGTGATTATTTGGTAGCCAACCATTCTATCTATACCAGGGCTCAGGAGCATCTCAAGCTGTTTTTTTAAAAGATGCCTAATTTATTAGTCAGGGTTCTCCAGAGAAAGAGAACCAATAGGATGTGTATACATATATGAAGAGATTTATTATAAAGAATTGACTTACATGGTTTTGGAGGCAAGTAGGTCCCAAGATCCACAGGGTGAGTGGGCAATCTGGAGAACCAGTGATGTACATACCAGTCCAAGTCCAAAGGCCCAAGAACCAGGAATTATTTGGTGTAATTTTAGTCTAAAAGCTGGCAGTCTGGAGACCCAGGAAGAGTCAGTGTTTTGGTTCAAGCTGAAGGCAGGATGAAAGTTGCTGTCCCAATTCAGAGAGAGTCAGGCAGGAAGAACTGTCTATTACTTAGGGAAGGGCCAGCCTTGTCATTCTAGTCAGGCCTTCAGCTAATTAGATGAGGTCCACCCTCATCTAAAGCAACCTGCCTTCATTTAGATAGCCTACCAATTTAGATGTTAATCTCCTCCAAAATACCCTCACAGAAACACCTGGAATAATGTTTGATTATCAAATATCTGAGCACCCTGTGGCCCAGTGAAGTTGGCATAAAATTAACCATCACAATAATCCTCTGCTGTGGATGGCAGGACTTTGCTCCAAAACCCCAGGGGCCTAGTGTTGTGATCCTCCAACTGGGGCTCGCCATCATCTCCCTCCTGCATTTTTCCTGTCACTGAGATCTCCTACACCGTAAGGGCTGCCAAATTGCATGGCCCAAGGAGGAAGCATGGCCCAAGCTTGCACTGCAGGCCGGCTCTGCTTCTGAGCCCTAGCCTTCCGTGTCACCTGGTATGCACTGGAGCACAATATTCCTAGGGGTGAACATGTCTTCAGAGCTAGAAAAGGCCTTGTGCTTCCTTCTTTGTATCGGGGATACATAATGCAGCAGTTTGTCTTTTGCTTTGGAGAAGATGTTCTGGTACAGACCTGACCAATGAACCTACCTTTACTGAGGTGGAAAGTCCCTGAATCCTCATGGGTTTATCACTTACCTCTGGAGTGTGTGTTTCTTATGAAGGCTTCAGTGTGTTGGCCTATTCTTGCTCATCCTGTCTGATTAACATATCATCGATGGAACAGAACATTATAATATTCTGCAAGATGTTTAGAGAGGTTAGTACAGCTCTCTTCAAACTATATTATCACAAAAGACAGGAGCATTCACAGAGGCCTGGGGTAAAACTGTAAAGCTGGGATTGGCAAACTTTTTCTATAAAGGACCAGATGACAAATATTTAGGTTTTGTGGACTACACATGATCTCTATTGGATATTCTCTGATTTTCATTCTATTCAGGCCTTCAAGCTGATTAGATCAGCTACTTGCTGTTATGTTACAAACCTTTAAAAATGTGAAAACCTTTCTTAATTCAAGGGCTATTCAATAGGCTGTGGGCAGCTGTGGGTGGGATTCAGCCCCTGCTATAAAGTAATATTTTACCCATTCTATTTTAATGTGAACACTTTCTGATTCTTCTTTCAGGCTGGGATAGAAATAAGAGGGAAAAAAATGCATTTGCCAAATCTGTAGTGGCATGCCGTGTACCTGAAGACGCCGCGCTGATCTGTTCTGGCAATAATGCGGCATCCAGGACAGCACCCGAGATCGGGGACGGTGTCGGGTGAGCTTGTTGGTGTCTACAGCCATCCTTTATAATGGGCTGGCCACCCCTAGCCTCCTCCTAACTGTAGATATCTAGCAGCACCCTTGTTGATTTCTTACCTATTTTACCATCTTCACATGCCCTGTGAGTCAGGTCTCCTTGGCCGCCCCTCCAACCCTGTCTGCTGTTACATCGATTGTAGCTCCCTGGCTGCTTGTCCTGAGTGCCACCATCGGGCCTCTATTAATTTTGGTTCCTGTCATCTCCTTCACTATTACAAACTCCAGCTCTGTGGCTGCCTCTCCTAGTCAGCCCTGGCCCACAGGAGCGAGCCTCCACCCTACTGCTGAGGGACGCTGGTGCCCTCTGCCCAGTCCCTGCCTGGTGGCCTTGGGGAATGCTGTGCTCTCTGGGCCCTCTCGTGGAATGGAGTCCTTCCTCAGGGGCTCTTCTGGCCTCTCAAAATAAATCCAAACAGCAGTCCTACCTGCCTGAACTGTAGATACCTTTCCGGCATCTGCCTCAGCAACCCACACATTTCGCCTTCATTCTGAGGGAGCCACTGCTTCTCCCTGGCTGCTGAGAGCCACTCTAGCAGCGAGATTTCCCCTTCCCCTGCGGTCCTTGCCAGTGTGTGAAACCCCAGCCCCCAGTGAGTTTCTCCAAGTAAATACATTCTTGTTCATCCAGTCTTATGCCTTGGTCCCCCAATCAAGTACTCACATGGTCCCAGTCTAAGGTTACTCCCCTGACTCTGGCTAGTATTTGCTAATTAATTACTTTTTAAAACAGCTTTGTTGAGATATAATTCACATGCCCTACAGTTCACACTTTTAAAGTATATCATTCAAGGCTTTTTATATACTCACAGTATTGTACCACCATCACCACAATCTAATTTTGGAACGTCTTTGTCACCCCCAAAAGAAAGTCCATACCTCATTGATAGTCACCCCTCATCACTTCTTTCCCCCAGCCCAGTCCCAGGTAACACCTAGCCTACTTTCTGTCTCTGTAGATGTGCCTGTTTTGGACATTTCTAATGAATGAAATCACAGTATATGGCTTTTTGTGACTGCTTCTTTAATTTGGAATAATGTTCCTGAGGTTTATCCATGCTGCGACATGGACCAGTACTTCTTTATGGCCAAAGTGCCAAATTTTATGTATCCATTTATCAGTTGATGGACATTTGGGTTGTTTCCACTTTTTGGCTATTAGGAATAATGCCCCTATGAATAGCATATGAACCCTTGTGTACCAGTTTTAGGTGAACAAATGTTCTCATTTCTCTTGGGTCTATACCTAGGAGGGGAATTGTTTGGTCATATGGTAGCTGTACTGTAAACTTCTTAAATTTTTAAACTTTGGAGGGAACTGCCCAACTGTTTGCCAAAGTGGCTGTACCATTTTACATTCCCATCAAAAATGCATAAGGAGTTCTTATTTCTCCACCAGGAGAGTTAATTCATGGATCTCCTTTAGAGTAAAATCTTCCTGTCTCCTTTCAGGCCCAGCATTTCCTCAGTTTGACTATACTAGGATTTAACCCTGCTTATAGTCCTGCAGCCTCAGAAGGAGGTGGGGGCAGCTCCTGGGGTCTGGGGACCTGTTGCCTTGCAAGGGAGGGGACTCTGCGGTGTCCCCCCACATGGGGGAACTGCTAGTTCTCAGTAGGGAGGGAGAGGCCATCTCGGCAGACTCTGTGAGCTCCAGGAGATTGCTTTAGGTCCTAGGTTTTTCCAACCTGAGAGTTAACTGCCCTCAGTTTCTTATTATCTCTCTGTAGGGGAATCAGTGCAATGTGGTAATAACCAGGCAGTCCTGTTACCCTTGCATGCATTGTTCTTTGATACCTTTCAAAGTCCTGAATTAGCAGTGGCACAGACATTCCTTTCCACATGGATGATCTCCCAGGTTACCACCAGTAAAATTTTGGCAGTTGGGCTGCCATGTTGTGCCAGAGACTGTCCCTACCCCATATACCACTCAAGAAGGTGGTTCCCGTTGCCAACCAAGCTGTGCATAACTCAGTCTCCAAGCCCCATCTTATCACCTGCTTTCTCAGACCACTTCCATTATGAACCATGTCAGTGTGGTTTTTCTCAAAAACAGGTATCAAAGATGTAATTAGAAATGCAAGTGATTAATTGGTGGGACACATGTGAAAACTATAGGGGAAAGGGAATAAGAAGGAGTAGACTTCAGAAGTCTCCAGGAATGGAAGGAGGCAGGAATGTGCATTGGGCAAGAAAAGCCTCTGAATCTGGTGGATAACTTCATGTGTCAACTTGACTGAGCCACAGAATGTCCAGATATCTGGTTAAACATAATTTCTGGGTGTGTCTGTGAAGATGCTTCCAGAAGAGGCCAGCACTGGAATTGGTGGCCTGATTACAGCAGATGGCCCTCTCCAACCTGGGTGGGCATCCTCCAATGTGCTGAGGGCCTGGTGGAGCAACAAGGTGGAGGAAGGTTGAATTCATATTGAATTCATCCTCTGACTACTTGAACTGGAATATTGCTCTCCTGCTCTTGGCACTCTGTGGTTCTCAGGCCTTGAGATCTAGGCTGGAAGCTGCACCATCAGTTGTCCAGCTCTCAGGCCTTGGGACTGCACCACCAGATCTCCTGGTTCTCCAGCTGGCATGCAGCAGATCATAGGAATTTTCCCTCTCCATAATCACAGGAGCCAGTTCCTTATAAAAAATAATCTCATCATCTATAGCTGTATCTCTGTCATCTATAGCTGTAGCTATCTTCTATCGCTTCTGTTCTCTGGAAGACCAGTTATAGTGTTGAAAAAGTCTAGGCCAGCATAATGGGAAGATCAAGGGCAAAGAGGAGTCTTGCATTGAGCCCAAACATCCCTGATCTTCCCCCTGTGTTCAGTCATTGGCTGAAACTGCCCAGCAAAAGCATGTCCTCAGTTTTAACACTGGCTGGCCACACAGGTGCTTCTGCTAGAGGCTGTCAGTTGCCTGTACTCCTGGTAGAGTCTTGAAGGGAGAGCTGAGCGCACACTTACTGTCTTCCACCAGAGCTGACAAGGCCCTCCAGCATCCAACTCCTGCCAACCTCTCATTTCATCGTCCATCATTTATCCCTTTCTCACCGTGTTCCAGCCGTGGTGTCCTCCTTACTGCTCCTAGGACATAGCAAGCACAGTCCTGCCCCTGGGGCTTTGTACTCGCTATTCCTTCCACCTGCAATGCTCTACCCTTTCTTGGCTCTTCCTTGTCATTCAGGTCTCAACACAAATGCTCCCTCCTCAGAGAAGCCTTCCCTAACCCCCCAATATAAAGCAACCCTTCCCTATTGGGTCATGTCACATCACCTCTTTTATGGGCTTCATGTACTTGTCACTACCTGAAATGATTTTCTCTCTCCCCCCATGGGGGCAGGTACGGCGTCTGTAGTGTTTGATGCTATGTCCTCCATGCCTGCAGCAAAGCATGGTATGTCTAAGTGCTAAGTAAGTATTTGTTGACTAAATGAATGAACCATTGAAAGAAGAAAATCTTCAGATCATGAAGGGATTACATTTGAACATCAACATTCCTCAAATAACAGTGCTTCAAAAAACATTTGTAAGACCAACCCCAGTGGCCAGGGTCTTTGTCCCAGAGAAGTTGCTGCCTCACAGTGTCATGCTCACACAGACATTCAGGATGTGGCTTTCCATCTGTACAGCCAGGAGGGCCTCTGAGGTGGATATAATAGCACCTCCATCCAAGGGTTTTGTGACAATCCACTTTTATTCATCCGACAAGTTTTTATTGCATACCAACTAATTGCCAAGCATGATTCTAGGCACCAAGGATATAGCAGAAAACGTAACAGATGAATTCTTGTCCTTGAGGAACTGATATTAAATAACTTAAACCATATGAAATTCTTAGAACATTGCTTGGTACATAGGAATAGCTCAAGAATCATTTGTTATGACTATTACACTTATTAACCTATTCATATCTAAAATGAGCATTCCAGAGGTTTTTCTTTCTTAATACGACATTTTCCTCTGCATATTTAGAGAATGAATATGAGAAGCTCAAATAATTACAGGCAGAAAAATGTCAGGCAGTTTTTTTTGCTAGGCATTCTTCAAAGTCACTAAGGGGTAAAATCACCTGGTTGGAAAGCCTATTAATTCAGACTTTTTAGTTTTGCTAATTTGTGCTGTGGTTGATGAGAACAATTTATGTATAGAGAACTTTTCATCTTTGTTTGTTCTTGTAATGGCTTGGTCTTCCTTCTCCCCCTCCTTCAAACAACCAGAAGAAAAAAAAAAAGGACTTCCTTAAAGAAAATGAAAAGAGATGCATTTGAAGGATACACAGAGGGAATTGGAGCTGCAGTAAACTGAACAATCCAATATCAGAAGAGACTGAAACACTGTCCGGAACAGAACCACCGGAGCCCGGAGAGTCGGCAGCAGCTCCAGGACCTCCCCGGTAGGTGTTCTTTGTCCTCACCGGGGCGCCCTTCTGATGCCCTCCCCATCTCTCCAAGGTTTGCTGTTCCCTGCACTCTGATTGCTTCTCCTCCCATTGGCTTGCCTTCCTCACTCTCTCCTCAGTATCTTTTTTTTTTTCCTTCAAAGCTTCTGCTTCGTCACCGTACAGTTCCTCTTTCCAGCAGGCTCATGACCCTTGGTGGCCTCAGCCATGGCTCAGCCTCATTCAGCTTTGACTGTGCTGCTAACAGTCAAAGTGTCACTGTTTCCCTGTTCAACTGTCACAAAGAGGAAGCCTGGCTTGCCCAGCTCCTCTTTTTCACACCACAGCCCACCATAGACCAATGGGAGCCTACGGCTGAACTGTGCTTGATTCAGGTGGGCATTGCTGGTCCGATCATTTATAATAAGAAGTTTAGGCAAAATTGTAGTATGCATCAGAATTACTTAAAGCAATGATTGGTCCACTCACAGCCAGATTCAATAGGTTTTGGGGTGAGGCCTGGGAATTTGCATTTCTAACAAGTTCCCAGCTGCTGTCGAGACTGCTCATCTGAACAGTTTGTAAACTACCACTTGCATAAAATAAGCCATTAGTGGTAGCTCTTCAGTACCTGTGCTGGGTGCAGTATTTTTCTCTTAGCAAATCTGAGGGTATAGCAAGTACCATGACTGATAACTCCAGTACAACTTATAATTTTCCTTCTCCAGACTTAGTTTTACCCATTTACCTTCCTGATGTTTCTGAACAGTGGTGATTGTAGAGAAAGATGAGAAGAAGCTAAAATGGCACCAAAAGGAGTTTAGAGTAAGTAAAAAAATGCTTTATGTGCCTTTGGAAAGAGAGAGGAAGTAAAAATATAAGAAATCACAGCCATGGTTCTCTCCTAGTTTCTATCTTTCACCATGTTTGAAATCAAAGAAAATGAGGGAGAAGAATGATTCCCAACTTTTTCAAGCTCAGTTGTAAAAAATGAAATGTGTATGCAGCCATATATAATATAAATGTATATTTATATTTCAGATGCCCATATAATAGCAGTTTTAGTATCCATTTATTTAGAACATGAAATGCCAAGGTGCTGCTGTGAAGGCAGTAGTAGCAGAGAAACTGCATATTAAATCACATCAGCACCTGTGTATATTTGAAAGGTACAAAGATGTGTTACCTTTTCAAACTTTAGCTAATGCTGATCATATAAATGAACTCCCAATCTTTGTAATTACTGGTTCCCCAGGGGTCTGTGACCCAAAGCTTAGAGATCACTGAACTAACTTCTTTCTAAGAAGACTCAAACACAACACAAAGAGTCCTGAATTAGAGTCAGAGATTGGGCTTTGGTCCTAGCATTTAGGTAGGAGACTTTAGGGCTAGTCTTCAAACCTCTAGAAGCCTGTATGTCCTACCTTATCTGCTTTATCACAGTACTTTATTAAGATCAAATAGCCAGGTAGGAGAAAGGAAATAAACACATGTGAGTATTATAATGGCATCACTTTAGTTCTAGGAGGCATTTCCATCCCCTTGTATTGGTTCTGAAATCTGGATGTTTCTTATGAACTATGGATACCTATCAAGTGGTATCCATAGTTCATGCTCCATTTTCCCTCCCAAAAAAAGTTTTAAAATCAGGGATATTTATTTCAGTTGATGGTCTTAAAATCAAGAGTCAGAATCAAGAATGTGTGAAAACCAATATGCTTAGAGGAGGAAATACTCCCAAACTCATTCTATGAAGCCAACATCACCCTAATACCAAAACCAGGTAAAGACCAAAAAAGAAAATTACAGACCAATACCCCTGATGAACATAGATGCAAAAAAGCTCAACAAAATATTAGCAAACTGAATTCAAAAATACATCAAAAGGATCATACACCATGATCAAGTGGGATTCATCCCAGGGATGCAAGGATGGTACAACATTCGAAAATCCATCAACATCATCCACTACATAAATAAAAAGAAGGAAAAAAAACACATGATCATCTCCATAGATGCTGAAAAAGCATTCGACAAAATTCAACATCCATTCATGATAAAAACTCTCAACAAAATGGGCATAGAGGGAAAGTACCTCAACATAACAAAGGCCATATATGATAAACCCACAGCTAACATCATACTGAACAGTGAGAGGCTGAAAGCTTTTCCTCTGAAATCAGGAAGCAGACAGGGATGCCCACTCTCCCCACTGTTATTCAACATAGTACTGGAGGTCCTAGCCATGGCAATTAGACAAAACAAAGAAATACAATGAATCCCGATTGGTAAAGAAGAAGTTAAACTGTCACTATTTGTGGATGACATGATATTGTACATAAAAAACCCTAAAGACTCCAATCCAAAACTACTAGAACTAATATCGGAATTCACCAAAATTGCAGGATACAAAATTAACACACAGAAATCTGGCTTTCCTACACACTAACAATGAACTAATAGAGAAATCAGGAAAACAATTCCATTCATAATAGCATCAAAAAGAATAAAATACCTAGGAATAAACCTAACCAAGGAAGTGAAAGACCTATAGCCTGAAAACTATAAGATACTCTTAAGAGAAATTAAAGAGGTCACTAACAAATGGAAGCTCATCCCATGCTCCTGGCTAGGAAGAATTAATATCGTCAAAATGGCCATCCTGCCCAATAGGAATTCGATGCAATCCCTATCAAATTACCAAAAGCATTCTTCAATGAATTGGAACAAATAGTTCTAAAATTCATATGGAACCACCAAAGACCCTGAATAGCCAAAGCAATCCTGAGAAGGAAGAATAAAGTGGGGGGAATCTCGCTCCCCAACTTCAAGCTCTACTACAAAGCCACTTTGTAGTAATCAAGACAATTTGGTACTGGCACAAGAACAGAGCCACAGACCAGTGGAACAGAATAGAGACTCCAAACATTAACCCAAACATATATGGTCAATTAATATTTGATAAAGGAGCCATGGGCATACAATGGTGAAATGACAGTCTCTTCAACAGATGGTGCTGGCAAAACTGGACAGCAACATGTAAGAGAATGAAACTGGATCACTGTCTAACCCCATACACAAAAGTAAATTCGAAATGGATCAAAGACCTGAATGTAAGTCATGAAACCATAAAACTCTTAGAAAAAACATAGGCAAAAATCTCTCGGACATAAACATGAGCGACTTCTTCATGAACATATCTCCCTGGGCAAGGGAAACAAAAGCAAAAATGAACAAGTGGGACTATATCAAGCTGAAAAGCTTCTGTACAGCAAAGGACACCATCAATAGAACAAAAAGGTATCCTACAGTATGGGAGAATATATTCATAAATGACAGATCCGATAAAGGGCTGACTTCCAAAATATATAAAGAGCTCACACACCTCAACAAACAAAAAGCAGACAATACAATTAAAAAATGGGCAGAGGAGCTGAACAGACAGTTCTCCAAAGAAGAAATTCAGATGGCCAACAGACACATGAAAAGATGCTCCACATTGCTAATTATCAGAGAAATGCAAATTAAAACCACAATGAGATATCACCTCACACCAGTAAGGATGGCTACCATCCAAAAGACAAACAACAACAAATGTTGGCAAGGTTGTGGAGAAAGGGGAACCCTCCTATACTGCCGGTGGGAATGTAAATTAGTTCAACCATTGTGGAAAGCACTATGGAGGCTCCTCAAAATGCTTAAAATAGAAATACCATTTGACCCAGGAATTCCACTTCTAGGAATTTACCCTACAAATGCAGCAACCCAGTTGGAAAAAGACAAATGCACCCCTATGTTTATCGCAGCGCTATTTACAATAGCCAAGAAATGGAAGCAACCTAAGTGTCCATCAGTAGATGAATGGATAAAGAAGATGTGATACATATATACAATGGAATATTATTCAGCCATAAGAAGAAAACAAATCCTACCGTTTGCAACAACATGGATGGAGCTAGAGGGTATTATGCTCAGTGAAATAAGCCAGGCGGAGAAAGACAAGTACCAAATGATTTCACTCATCTGTGGAGTATAAGAACAAAGAAAAACTGAAGGAACAAAACAGCAGCAGAATCACAGAACCCAAGAATGGACTAACAGTTACCAAAGGGAAAGGGACTGAGGAGGATGGGTGGTAAGGGAGGGATAAGGGTGGGGAAAAAGAAAGGGGGAATTACAATTAGCATGTGTAATGTGTGTGTGGGGCCACAGGGAGGGCTGTACCACACAGAGAAGATAAGTATGGATTCTGCAGCATCTTACTACACTGATGGACAGTGACTGTAATGGGGTTTGAGGGGGAGATTTGGTGAAGGGGGGAGCCTAGTAAACATAATGTTCTTCATGTAATTGTAGATTAATGATACCAAAAAAAAGACATGATAAAAAAAAAACCAATGTGATTTTACATATTCATCTAACTGACAAATAATATATGAGTTCATTTTCTCTTCTTGCTCCTATCTCTTGAAATTTGCAACTCTAGTCTCCAAAACAGAATGATGCCCTATGCTGCAAATGAAGACTCTGGTAGGCAGAATGATGACCTGCAACAGTGTCCATGTCCTAATCTTAGAACCTGTAAATATGTTACCTTACATGGCAGAAGGACTTTGCAGATGGGATTATGGTCCTTGAGACGGGCAGATTATAATGGATTACTAGATGGGCCCACAGCATGTGGTCAGAGGGAGATGTGACAATGGGAGAATGCTCCAAGAGATGCAACATTGTTAATTTGGAGTATGGAGAAAGGGACCATGAGCCAAGGAATGTTAGGGGCCTCTGGAAGCTGGAGAGGGCAAGGAAAAGGATTCTCCCTTCAAGCCCCCACAAAGGAATGCAGCCCTGTTAGCACCTTGATTTTAGCCCAGTGGGACCCATGTTTGACTTCTGACCTGTGGAACTCTAAGATAACAAGTCTGTGTTGTTTAGGCCACTGTTATTAAGTTTGTGATCTTTTGTTAGAGGAGCAATAGTAAAGTAACAAATATGTATTTCCGTACCAGCATTATCACTAGGTGCCTGCCGGAACTTACCAGCAGAATGTCTTCAGAGGCACAGGGCAGCCTGTGGAATCATACAAGGTACTTTTGGGACACAGCTGGACGAGGATGGACAGGGACTCAGCCTCACACCTGCACTGCTCTTCCTCGCTATGAGGAAAGTGTGAGTGATTTCCATGGGGTAGGGGCAGGCATTGGATGGTGACTGCAATATAATGACATAAATATATATTTGGTCCTTCAGATGACCGAAACACATTTCAAGTGTGTTTGGTCTTTATCTATAGTTCCTGAACATGCTTCGGAGCCATAAAGGTGAAATGGGTGCTGTGTTAAGTAGATGGGGAGACTTTTGGACCCCACCCAAGGGTAAGGCTGTTTAACAGGGGGACCAGCCATGTGATCAGGGGATATGAACTCTCTGCCCCCAGGCCCCAAACCCCTGGGAGGGGAGAGAAGAGAGGAGCTAGAGGTTGAACCAGCCAATGGCCAATGAGTTAGTCAACCACAATTATGCAGTGAAGTCCTCACAAAAATCCAGGAGAATAGCATTTTGCTGCTTTTTGTATCCTGCCTCCATTAGAGAGAGAGCACCAGAACCTTCCACATGTCCCTGAGCCAGGGCCCCCAAGCTCCTTTATTCTGGGCCTTGCTCTGTGTAGCTCTTCATCTGGCTGATAACTTGTATCCTTTATGGTATCTTTAATTAAACTGGTAAACGTTCAGTGTTATTACTGAGTTCTGTGAGTCCCTCTAGCAAATTAATCAAACTTAAGGGGGAGGCCCTGGGAACCTCCAACCTGTAGCAGGTTGGTCAGAAGCACAGGTAACAGCCTGGGGCTTGCAACTGGCATCTGCAGTTGGGAGCAGGGGGCAGCCTTGTGGGACGAAGCCAGTAACCTGGGGAATCGGGAAGTGTCTCTGGGCAGATAGTATCAGAATAGAGTTGAATTCTCAGATACCCTGTTGGTGTTTGAGAATTACTTAGTGTTGTGTGTGGGAAGACCCCCTCCTACACACATACACATTGGAATTGGGTCCAGGAACCAAAACAGAGTGATGATAACTACTTAGGGCTTAGATACAGACAGTCTGAGCTTAGATGCCAGCTATTTAGGCAAATTCTGAGAAATACCCACAGCAGCCCCTAAGGAGCATGGGGTCCTCTGGAACCCTTGGCATTACCCCTCCTTCTAAGAGACAGAAAGCCACAGGTCCCAGCCAGTTCCTGGCCAGGCAACACAAAGTATCTGGAATCATTTCCTAGACAAACTTTCCAGTTCCCTAATTACATGTGTGGTGTCTTTGTGCCTATAAAGTATAGCACACTGCAGCTGATTCTCTTTACAGTATCCATCTGAAGCCTGGTTCAAACACAGATTGCTGGGCCCCATTCCCTGAATTTCTGATTCTAGATCTTGACGCACAGCTCAAGAATTTGTGTTTCTAACAGTTTCCCTGGTAATACTGATACTACTGGTCTGAGGACCACAGTTTGCAACCTATGGGCATAACGAATAAGAGTTTACAGATCAGGCAGTCCTTCCTGCTGACAAATGAATTTATCTTGAGCAACATACCTAACTTTGGGAATTCTGAATGTTCTTCCATCTTTCAGGGCTTATATAACCTACGTATGAAAATTGTAATGAGGTTTAAATGGAATGATCTTGTAAAGCACTATGAAGACCTCAATAAATCGTTTCAATGAAAATATGTTTACCATTATGCTGATTAATGACAAGCTACTAGGTGTTCCATACAAGACACGCCAGGCACATTCCAGATGAGCTAATGGCAGACACTAAATGTGGCCTCACAAACTGTGCTCCTACAACTGTCAGAACTTTCTCAAAGTGTCCCATCCACAGAAAATCATTTAACTTTTTAATTTAAGAGGACTCCCAGAAGAAAGAGCCTGGATAAAATGGTTCACCCACAGAACAGAATGAAGAAGCAGAAAGTTTTAAAACATTTTGAGAAAACTTGTCTAACAATAGAAAGAGGAAACTCATTTGGGTGTGATGCAATGGCTGTAGAAATGAGTAAAAGTAAACTGGGCCAGGAGCAAATTAATATGACAAAAATTGCGGAGAAGAAAAAGGAACTATGCCAGGTTCCCTCCTCTGGGAACTCTGACAAAAAAAAAGTAAGGGTTTGGGACTTTTTTTTTCTTTTTCTCTCCTAGTTCTAGGATAATTGGTATTACCATTGTGTGTGTGGGAAAAGCCATCAATGGAATGACTCCCTTGTCCTTCCATTATGAGGAATTCTTTTTTCTGGGTCACAGGAGAACAGGTTAGGTCATTGGGAACCCAAACATTCTTGTGATTTCCCTACAGAGAAGTGTTTCTTTCCCAGTGAAACTTGTCCATGTCGATGGACAAGTTTATAGCTCAGTGGAATACAACCCCAGTATAAGAAATTGTTGTTTTAACTTATTATAACTTATATAATAATACTGGTGTAATAAAAATTGATATAATAAAGTAAGTAGCATTAGGATTTTAATTGTACCTTCTATTTATAAAAACTAGTAATAAGGAGCAGGGTAAGAGAAAAGGTAAAAAGTTTGTTAATTTCGTGGCTCAGTCTCAGTGATGTGAGTCAGTGACCTGAGCCCCCAGCATTGGCTCAGAAACACAGCTCCTCATCCCCGCATAGCCTCTGGCTGGGTGATCTGGGAGGACCATTGTATCTTTAGTTGTCCTTCCCTTCAGCAAAAGAAGGGACTGATTTCTAAAATTTTCACTGTTAAATATCCTTTCTTACAATTTACCTTTCAACTCCTTTAGTTGAAAATAACTTTGAGTAACCAGCTATTTAATCAAATTTCTTTGCTTGTGTTTTCCCTCAGCAGCGACTCTTGGGTTCCCAGAGCCAATTCCAGGGCATATAGGGGTTGACTAACTCACTGGCCACTTCCTGATTCAACCTCCAGCCCCCACCCTTGGGTGGGGTCCAAAAGTCTCTCATGAACATAACAGGAACCCATTTCACCTTTAAAGCTCTTAAGTGTTCTCATGAACTGTGGATGAAGACCTAATATACCTGGGAAATATATATGCGGTCATCTGAGTGACCACGTATGTATTTCTTATAACTCATACTGCAGCTTGCAATGAGTAAAGTTATATTAATTAAAAAAGAAGACTGTGGCATTAACTAATAATCTCATTTATTGAGTACTTACTATGTGCTGAGCACTTAGACACATGATCTTATCTCATTCCTTCAACAATTCAGTGAGGGAAAGATAGAGGAAGTTCTATTATGATACCAATTGGACAAATAAGATGACTGAGGCTCAGAGAGCTTTGGTAAATTAATTATCCGAAAGGGGCCAATATGGTGCCTTGCCCAAAGTCACAGAGCTAGCAAAGTGGTAAGCTGGGGTTTGAAAATGGGTCCTCAACCTCTGCAGCAGCATGATTGCAGCACTGCTGTTTAGTACATGGTTGGTTACCCTGACTCACCCCAGGGTGGTGGCATGTTACGTAACGTTACAAATGGCTTGCAATTAGACAAGGATATTATCAGGAATTCAGGCAGTTGTATGGATTGGCTACCCTCAGCTTTACTTCTGGCATTCTGCTCCCGTGTTCCCCTAGTTATGTCTGCTTCTGCATCAACTTTGATATGCACAGGCCCCTGTGACCTTGAAAACTTAGGCCTCACAATCTTTTGCCCTAGTTTCTCTGTTTTAATCTAATGTTTTCCTATTTAAATCTAAAGAGCAGAGTTTGGCCCAGCTCACCTTTCCACTTGTAGCAATGCTACATTTGTGGGGCCCGGGGTGCACCCAAAGTGGTCTAAAATACAACAGCATGGGCTGTGTGTGGATGGGCCAGTGTCCTTTAATAACTAATAATAGCTACCACTTCTGTGCTTGTTAGATTTGAGGCTTTTCACCAGGATTATATAATTTAATCATTATAACAACAACCCCATGTGGTAAACACTGTATCAACTCCTTGTCAGATAAGAATTAACCGAAGTAAATAAGTGACAGGTCCCAGGAGTCAAATCCAGCTTTGAATCTTCTAACAGCTTAATAAGAAATAATTCATATACCATACAATTCACCCATTTAAAGTATACAAATCCATGTTTTTTGCATAATGAGAGAGATGTACAATTATCCTGACAATCCATTTGGAAACAATTTTACCACCTCAACAAGAAATCCCATCCCTGTTAGCAGTCAGCCCCAGGCCAACACTCACCTACTTTCTGTCTCTATAGATTTGCCTGTTTTGGACATTTCATACTAAGTGGAATCATGTACTATGTAGCCTTTTGTGACTTAGAATAATATTTTCAAGGTTCATCCATGTTCCAGGATGTGTCACTAGTTCATTTGTTTTTATGGCTGAATAATAATGTATAGATATCCATTGTGTAGATATTCCATATTTTGTTTATCAGTTGATAGACATTTGGGGTGTTTACACTTTTTGTCTATTATGAATAATGATGCTATTAACATTCATGCACACATTTTTGTGTGAATATATGTATTCATTTCTCTTAGGTAGACAGATCCAAAGAGTGGGAAACCCCAGGCATTCTGACTCTATCCTACTTGCAGGCACGGACAGCTTCTGAAAGTCTGGACTGTCTAGGATACACACATTTTACTAGTTAGTACTGGCTATATGATAGTTTGTAAACATTTTTAAATGAATATATTTTTTCCTAACATATGCAGATGAATATTAACTAACCTAGACCATCTAGTTTGTTTGCAGTACGTCATGGATCTCCATTATCAGTTTAACTAGACACTTAGAAACTCAGATTGCCTGCATGTATATAATGCTAAGGAATATATAATCTACATGAGTATTATAAATAAATAGTAAATATTCACCATGTGCCACATACAGTAGAATGAACTGGGGAACCCATGGAAAAGAACATAGCATTGGAAATTATTCTAAAACCCACCTGTGCCTTCTACATTCTAGACAATTCTGCCAACTCTCTTTGCTATTGTGTGCTTATGGATGCCAACATATGCCAGCAGGGTGTCCCATCCTAAGAGCAAAGTTTCCTGTACTTCATGAACAGGCTTCTTCTATGTGGGGAAATGATACAAATCCACTATTTCTTTCTCCCCCAAATAGACTTTTAAGGCAAACTCTATGGTTCCCTCATTTCCTTCAGATTTTTCTGCTTCTACTGCATTTTAATGAGATAGTGACATAAAATAAGATTCATAATTTAATGGCTGCAATTAATAAAAGTTTACTAATTAAAGAGCTATTCCAAGGCACATATGGAAGTGTTTTTCTTCTTCCTTTGCTTGGACTATGGATTGACCTGTCACCACGTGCCACTCTTGCTTAAAAATATTGTTCCCAAAATAGGTTAGCATAATAAAAAGTCCTTTTTTTTCCTTTTTAATATTGGTGCCTCTTCCCTTGTGATAATGTTCTGAGAGTAAGTTAAGTGGAAGAGAAATAAAGGCTAATTTAATCTGAGAACCTCATTTCTGATACTGATTTGAGGTCAGAATGTACACATTCTTTTTTTTTTCTTTTAAAGGGCAACAAACATAATTCAAAGGTTTTTCTAATACAGCTTCACCCTACTCCCAACCCCAGTGAACTTCTCCCAAAATCAGATGAATTTAAACACTGTGCTTTTTCTGAAGGTCAAATGACTGTTCAAATAATGCACAGGGTGAAAATATTTAGTAAATTCTAACCTGAATCAATTTTTGAAAGACAAGATCTGTTTACTTGGTACTGCGTGAAAATATTTTCCTTGAGCCTTATTACAATGTTGTTTTCTTCAGGCAAAAAACAGTATGTTCAGACAGAAAGAAAGGTCTTGCTTTCCTATGAGTGGGATTTTTTTCGGACCCAATCGTCTTTCTTGTCTAAATATTCTTATTTATTTTTGATGATAAAAGTACTATATGCTTGTTTAATTTTCTTTCTAATGAACACTGATCTTGACAGATGGCTCATTTGCTTCCAGATTGGTGATTTCATGTTTCTCAGGGTACTTCAGGTGTTGAGGGAAACTTAGCACTTAAAATAGATAAACTTTCTGCTTCCTTCTCCTTCTGCTCCTAAGAGACAGCATAGTTACTAATGTAAATAAAAGAGCTTAAGGGAGAGGTGAGTTAGAGGAACTGCTCAGAAGAAGCTATGACCCCCGTTCCTTTGCTGTATTATGATCAATGTAACAGTTTCAGTGAGAAAGGATCATCTTGGTGATGGGTACCTTAATGGAGAAATAGTCCAGTGTGAACAGACAAGTGCCTGGAAGGTGGTAAAGTAACTAAAGAAGGCAGGGGACCTGAATAGCATGTAGGCGATTTCTTAGGTCACAGCTGCTAGGTCTGCAAAATATTACTACAAAGAAGAAAGAATGAAGAAATGGAATGAAAGACCAGTTGAGGATGACAATTTATGATTGATAAACAGCCAGTCTTCCTATTTGTTACCCTCTAAACTCCGTGTTTCAAATTCTTTTGGAGGGATGGGTGGTAATGATTAAGGAAAAGGCAGACAGCAAAAGCATGTTGCCTTCTACTGAAGTCTTTTCTACTCTCCTCAGTGCCCAGCATAATACCTGGTAGAGTACATAGATATCCATTAGACATTAGTTTAGTACTGACAACCAGGCACTTAAGCAACCAGTAAAATGTTCCTGTATAGCTCCCCCCACCCTACCTCCTACCCCTCCAATCCCACTTCCCTGGGCTGGCCTACCTGACCTGGTTCATGAAGGGTTGAACTCATGATGCTGTTTACCCATATCCTAAAACTACAATTAGAGGAAAACGCTACTTTGGGTATGGAAAAAAATTAAGTGGGACTAAAAGGAAGCAGTTACTTGAGTCTGGATATACGGATACAGAATGGGAAGGGGAAAAACTATGGGTTTTATTGTATTGGTACCTGACAAGCACAATTCAGTGTGCCTGGTTTAGTGAGTAGGTCTGTTGATCATTAAATCACTTTCCCAGGAGAAGGAAAGCCTATAAAAATTCTCAAGTTTTCCACTTCCTTTTCTCATGCATAATTCCCTTTGCTTTTCTGGTTGACTTGGAAAGACCTTAAGAAGGATATATTGCAACAAATGGAATTACTCATAAGTTGGAGACTGTCGACATAAAAGTTGCCTACTTAGAATAACCACCTTTTTGCATTTTACCTGAGGAGTTAAATGTGGATTTTTATGTAATTTATTATAGTTAACTATCACTTTCAAGGGTGTAAAATAATTCTCCAGCATAGCTGTGAAATGATCACAAAAATGGCCATAAAAATGTCTATAAATAGGGTAAGGTTTTACATAGTTTCTAATAAAATAGACCAATATAAATACATAAACATAATATTTTCAGATTAAATAGATATGCATTTTTGAGAGTGCCTTCCAGACACTGGGAAATATCATTTCCAATACTTTAGGGTGCATCTCCTAAGGACAAGGGCATTCTCCTACCTAACCACAACATCATTATCACACCCAAGAAAATTTTAAAAATTCACAATTATTTAATGTATAGTTCAGATTCAAGTTTTTCTAGTTGCTGAAAAATGCCTTGCCTAGATTTATTTTTTTCTTTCTTTCAATCTAGAATACAGTCATGGGTCACATGTTGCATTTAGTTGTAATGTTTATTTGTCTTTTTAAATCTAGATAGCCTCCTGCCATTTTTTCTTTTTTTCATGACACTGACTTATTTGAAGAGTCCAGGCCAACAGTCATATCCTGGGTTTGTTTGATTGTATCCTCCAACATTTTTGGCAGGAGCATTTCATATGTCATGTTGTATACAGTTATCTGTGTCAGTGTACAAATAATGTGTGGTTGTCCCAGTATTGTTGATGGTAAATTTGATCACTTGGTTAACATGGGTGACTGCCACATTTCTTCATTGTAAAGGTCTATTTTCCACTTCATAATTAGTGGGTAATGTATGGGGTGATTTTTAGGACCAAATAGTTATCTTGTCCCCCATCAACCTTTCTCCCAGGAGGTTTGGCATCTAAGTAAATTATTACATTGGATACTGCAAAATGGTGATTTTCTAATTTTATTATTCCCTCTACATGTATTTAGCTGAATTCTATTGTAGAGAAGAGCTGTTTTTCTTTTGAAAAACAGATTTCCTTTCAGCTCAAACACTAGAATGAGATGATAAGGCCTTTCCCAAGATTTCTTCAAGTCTCCATATCTACCAGGGAAATTTAGGGTGACAGTCTTACAGATGGGAGGTAGGAGATGGGAGGAATGTCTGAGTTGATAATAAACATGCAGTTCTCTGTGTGTCACAGGAAGAAAATGTGCTTTATTTGCTTATGCGCCTAGACAATGTTGGCAGTGATCATCACAGATGATATAGCTGTCACTTCCCTATGGCATAAAGTGCTAGTAATTCCTTAATTGTTGTATTTTTCTGTAGCTTTTATGTGCCTTTTGCAACATGTCAAATCATTGACAATTTGTCCACATTCCCTCCATGAGCAAGGTTACTGACTAGCAGTTTCTAGAGAGAAGACAATATATGTAGGGCTCTCTTTTCAGGCCTTGTCTTAGCCTCACAGGATGCCCAGAGACTGGACCCAGGAAAAAACATTTTTTTCTAGCTCTGTACCAAATTGGTCTCTCTCTTGCTGTTGTCTAACACCGACTGCACTTTTTCCATCTCGAGTAGGGCTGCTGTGTGTCTGCAGGTCATTTCCTCTGGCCACCTGCATGGTTCCAATAATGAATTATCCAGTAAACGCTGTGCACCTACTCTGTACCCAGAGCTGAGCTAGACACTACAAAGAGTACACAAATATGGGACCTGGTCTCTATCGTCAAAGACTTTGTCAGGTTGGAGAGAGCATATCACAGAAAGGTGGACCTAAAAGATAATCTAGTCTTGCAGGGGTACCTATGAATGAGTTTTGCAGGGTTGGTACAAGAAATTCTGAGGGGACTGGTGCTAAAATTGTATCTGTGTTGTGCTGAGGCAAATGCCCACAGGTTTCATGAAATTCTCACAGATGGCTGTGACTCCATCCCTTCACCACAAAAAGTTAACAATGACCAAGAGAGACTAGTTGGAGGACTGGCTGCACAGTAATTAGTTCTCTTTAGTAGTGGTTCTCATGTTCAATGGCACATGGAGGTAATGCATGAGCACCAAAAAAATAGATTGAATTCTCTGATTTTGGTTTTAGTTACTCGGTCTTGTCATTTATGAGTTATTTGGAGAAGCTATTCATTAGAGTACTCAAGGCTCATACATAGGCCATTAAAACCTTTTGCCTGGAAGAAAATTGAGACTAGTGCAGCCCCAATAATCTGAAATTTGGTTTGGAGCTGAGGACTGTTGCACAACACATTAACATGTTCTCCATGGTTGTGTTTAATGCTCTCTTCCTTTAGTATCGCTCGGGTGACCTTGCAAAGTCTTTTCATGCCCGATGACCCATTTGATCCAGTGAGTCTGGCAGGGCAAGGATTATCGGCTTCACTCTATCAAAACATTCTGCAAGGTTAGGTGACTGGCCATGGTTACATGGATATTAAGAGTGCAGCTGGGTTTCAGATCCTGTTTTTCTGACCTCTACTTTCTCTAGCTTATCTTGCTGTCTTAATCAGGGTAGCATTTGAGGGTGGGCTTCTTGGAAGATTAATTCAGTTGCTGTTTCTCAGCTGTATACTGCTGATGAAAACCTATTTCTATTTGTAGGGTTTCCCTGGGGGTAGGCTGGTGTGCTAGTTTTGGACGTTCTTCAGACTTCTGCTCAGTCTATGATCCTGACTCTGCAAAGCCTGCCTACTTCCCTGCAGGGGCATTTCAAGGGCAAAGTCATAAATGGCAATTTTCAGGGTTGGTCGTCATCTCAAATTAAATCCTAAGTCAGACTCTTGGTTTTCTAGACCAGCACTGTCCAATACCATATAACCCACATATGCAATTTTTAATATTATAGTAGTACATTTGTAAAGTTTTTAAAAGATGAGATTAATTTTAATATTTTATTTAACCCAATACATCAAAAATATCATTTCAACAAATATTACCATTTTCAAACAGGTCTTTGAAATTCAGCATGTATTTTACACCCACTTTACATCTCAGCTAGAACTAGCCACGTCTTAAGTGCTTAAATGGTTGGCGATTACTGTATTGGAAAGCGTAGATCTAGAAAATTCTCCTAGGATAAAAAAAAATTTAGTTAGGAAAAAGAAGCCCCCTTCCTTCTAATGATAATGGAGAATGAGTATCAGGGCAGTCGCCTTTTCATTATGATATACTTCATCATCAATCATCAATCAAACATTATCATAGAGAACCTCTAGGTATAATAGTAAACTTAGCAAAACTGCTTTCTAGTGACCTAGTAGCTTCCAGAACCACATGCAAAGTACTGAGTAGAATCATTCATACACACAGGTGGAGGAAACTAGATGATGCGAGTGGGCTACAAGGCTTACGCGCTCAAAAAAATATGTTCGTCTAGTCTGCCGTATGCCTGACACACCTTCTATTAAAACACTTTTTCTAACAAACATTTTTTTTTTTAACATGTCTACTAAAATGTGCAGAGAAGACTAAGGCCTGTTGGGTGAGAGGAATACAGCATGTATAAAAATGGTCCCTGCCTTCAGTGAAACTTGTGTCTGGGAGGGAAGACAGTGAATTAAACAGTTAAGGGTTACGTGTCTGCTGTACAGTGAGAATGAAAAATACCCAATTGCCGCTCTCAAACAAGACCAAGTTTTTTTTTTAAATGCACATTTAAATTCCATTATGTTTCAGAGTTAGAAGCACACAAAATAACTACCCTTTACTATTTACCAGTTACATTAGCATAGACTGCTTTGTTGAACTTATTTGAAAAGTAGAGCCAAAAACTCTTTAGAAATGGGAACAGATTGTTTCCATGGGGGAAAAGAAAGGAGGTGACAGATGGGAAAGGTGTGGCCCCCTCTGCTGTGACAAGATGGGAGCTTCTTGAAAATGGGGGATGGCAGCTTGAGGCACTAGGCCTGCGGCCCTAGGGCCCAGTGACTAGGGGATACTACTGAGAGGAAGGGCACACGTGAGCATAATGAACTTTGACTACTTCACAGCTTTGTCCGTTCCTGGACTGGTATTAAAAGCTTCCATGAGCAGATAAATATAATATGTGTGTATGTTTACTGTGGAGGATACTAGTTAAGGTTCAGGGTTCTGGAATCAGACCGCTTACCACCTGGGTGACTTTGGGGAAGTTACCTAACCTCTGTGTGCCTCAGTTTTCCCATAAATTAAGAAAAGGTTTGTCAGTAGGATTCGATGAGCTATGCCCTAACAGCTTAGAATAATATGTGGCACATGGCATGTATCCAATAAATGCCAGTAATTATTATTAGCTTTGGCATTATGTCAGTAATGATAATTAGGTATGGTTCTTCCCTAATTTTCACAAGACTGTTGAGTCTATACCAAGCGGTCAGATAGAAAGTAGGCAAATACTAATGTTTTTCTCCAAGATCAGAAAACTGGGGCAAAGAGATGAAAATGACTTGCCCAGGGGCTCAGGGGCTGCTCCTAAAATGGGGAAGGAGGCTGTTCAAGGCACTGGTGATGGATTTCCCACAAGATAAGGACTTAGTACAATAGGCTAGAATTGGAATCCAGGCTGCACTACTTAATTCACCGTGTCGTCTTCGGAAATACCTGATTTCTCTAAGCCCTTAAGTGTGCACCTATCAAACAGGGGTAATAAATATGCCCAAGGTTATTAAAACTCAATAGTATGATGCATGGGAAGTGCATGTGGTCTGGGTTCAAGACAACCAGAATCCCCAATTATTATCGTTGTTGTTGCTAGAGCAGATTCTGTGCGCCGCAGGCAGAACATCCCTGTCTGGGATGCTGAGATGCGTTTTGGCTCACCACTCTGCCCCAGCGCCTGACACTCAGTAGATACTCTGGAAACGTTTGTGGAATGAATGCACATCATCCGAGGAAGGGAAGGCAGCCGGCGACTTTGCGTCTGAGCTTAGACCTTTGGCTTCCTCCAGATGCTGGAGCCTGAAGTAGCTTATAGCCCGGGAGCCCAGGCACGTCCTGGCAGTGGGCTGAAACCCACCCCCGTCCCCGTCAGGGCTGCCGGAGGGCGCCGCTCCGAATACACATCTTTGTGTGAGTGGCTCTCTCCAAAGCCCTTGTTTTTCTGGTTTGCAATTTATTTACTTAAGCATTCACAGCTCCAGGAAGCAGAGGGGCTGCCTGAAGCAGGGTCTGGACCGAGGTGCCGGTCTGTAGTTGTTTTCAGCCTCCCAATCTCAGAGCTGGCAAGTCACAACATGGCTCATTTGTGCACTGGAGAGGCTTCTTCTCTACTTCCTGCGGAGCGAGAAAAGACACAGTTTAGGTTCGGTAAAGTGCTCTCAAGCCATTTGCCTGGGTCCCAGCTTGCGTGGACCGTCGCTCCCAGACTTAGTTTTCTGTGCAAACGCGAGCAGGGCGGAGCGGATTAAATAAAGACAACCTCGCGCCTTTAATCCTTGACCGCAAACACTGGCGTTTCTGTGCCCTGGATTTCTGAAATTCTTGGCTCGGAGACTCAAGGCGCTGGGGGGAGGGTGGGTAGCAGCTTGTAAAAACTTCCCAAAGCTAAAATCCGAGCTCCTCCCGACCCCAGCACTTCCCACCAACTGCCAGTGATACCTGGATTCAAGGGAAGCGTGTAGCCCGAGGAGGAGAATCCCCGGGGGTTGGGGGCGCCCTCCAGGGGTGCCTTTGGGTCTCGGGCTCCAAGCCCGATCGGGTCTCAAGAAGAGCGAGGGTTAGGAGCCTGGAAGACTCGCAGGACGCCCCTCCCCACCCCTCGCGCGTCTATTTAGAGCCCGCCCGGGAGCCCAGGGGATTCTGGGACCTGTAGTCCCTCTTCGTAGCCCCAGGCACCGCCAGTTCCCCTGACTCGGACTACATTGCCCAGGGAGCTTCCTGGCCTATATAAGCCGTCAGGAGCCGCTTCAAAGTGCAGTAACCATGTGGATGTGCTGCTGAATCGTTTCCTCTAGCTCGCTGGGGTGGGAGGAAAGGAGGAGGAGGTGGTGGTGGAGGAGGAGGAGGCAGAGGGTGGAGAGAGAGAAAGCGCACACCGAGAGGAGGTGTGGGTGTTCCGCTTCCATCCTAACGGAACGAGCTCCCTCTTCGCGGACATGGGATTACCCAACGGCTGCTAACCCCTCTCCTCACCCTGCTCCCCCAAACCGGCGTGGCTCCCCGGGCACCAAGGTAGCGGCTGGGGCTGGGCAGAGGGCGCGGGGAGTTGGTACTGTCCCCTGGGCTCAGAAGTTTTTGCCCCGCTTTCTTGGAGTTCCTAGTGGATTTGTATGCACTTGCGTGCATTTGGGGGTTCTTTTACTGCGGGTATTTTGGGGTGTTCATTTGAGGTTAAAAAAAAATTATCCACTCTAGTGACTGGCTTTTTGGGCTATCCATTCTGGACTGGAATGGCATTCCCCCAAGTTGGAAACTGTTGCAGCAGCTGCAGGAAATAGTTTTTTGGTGGAGGGGAGGTTGAGGGGGTTGTCATATGTGAGCCCACTCAAAAAAGCAACCTTTCTTAAAATGTAGCCTTCTTTAGAGCTGCTTGGTTGTGAGAATAAATGAACATGTGGGGGCCTCAGTTGGGGAGGGTTTTAAAAAACGGAAGAAAACTCAGGGAGCGGGAGCGATAGGGATGAAGTGTGGACAAAGCTCACACCCAATGAGGATACCGGCTTCTCACACTTGGCCTTGGGTCTGGGAAACAAGTGCTTTGGGATCTGCCAAGTACTTCCTTTAGTTCCAGCCCCCTCAGCACGTTCGCAGTTTGTGCGTGTCTTGTCTCATTTGTCATACTGGAAATAAGTGAAGTTATCTGTAGTCTTTGGCCAGGTGATACTACTAACTTGCCTGTCAAATTGGGGGTGGAGCGGGGACGGTGTCCGCAGAAAGGAGTCTAAAGGTGGAAGCGGAATTTGGAGCGTTTCTGTTAACCCACCTTTGTGGTCTGATGCTCAGTCTTCTTTATTTCTAAATGCTTAGGAGCTGACCCGGAGGAGCAGGATTCGCACAACTGGCTGGGCGTATTTTGGCAACAGCGTGCCTGACCTGGATCAGGTGAGTGTGGAAGTTTGAGTGCTGTAGTCAATAATGAGTGTTTTCCTAAGCCTATTTTAGATTCTCTCTCCAGAGCCATGGAGATGGAAAGTAGGAAAGAAAAGACAACTCCAGGGTTCAGTCTCCAAAATTTGTCACTGCCTTTGATGAGGACTTTGATGATGAAGGAGCAGATGAGATCCGGGGTGGGGAGGTGGTGGTCCTGCCTAGCACTTTGGGCCATGGCTCAGAATTGAAGCATCCTGAAGGCTTATGAGAAGAGAGAAAAAGGGCCATTAAATGGAGCAATAAAAGGGATGCCCATTGGTGGCCTGAGAACTGAACTTGCCAGGCAGCGGGCTGATGATTTAAATTCTGAAGGTTGCAGTGCATATCGTCTGCCAAGATATGTAAGCAAAAATTAAATGCCTCTTTCAAAATTAGTCACTTTTTTCTGACTCTGAACGTGTTTAATCAGAGTAGGTTGGATTGCAAGAAATGAAAGTGGTTGCTGGCAAATGGAAACAATTAGAACTTTAAAAAGGGAAGTTAGTTCTTCAAGCATAAAGTAGTAGCATCCAGCCCTTAACTTGAAGCCTTCTGAATGTCAAGGAATCTGATGGTTCCCTGTTTAGAAGCCTGTCATGGTATATGAGCTGAGGGTAGCATTTATCTGTAAGCACAAGCAGCTCCTATTTTTTTCCCCGAAAATGGTCAGACTGCATTCCAAGAAGGGAGGTTTTAATGGGTACACGTACATTCCCATCGCTGCAGATTTGGCCACCAAAAGTGTTTTCTGAAATGGGCAGGAACAGGGTTAATAACAGAGTAACACGGGTGGGGGACGGAGTTTATTAACTTCTTTAACAGTCTAAATATTTAGTTGTTCCCTGGGCTACAATCTTTAGGCTTTTCTAATGAGAAAATAAGACACTTGGTAACACTAGTATGGTGCTTTTGTTTCCTGTTGATAAGATCCTCAGGAGTGCTAGTGGAGTGGAAGCATTTGAATGTGTGAGGTCTAGTTCCTTCTTGGAGTGCTATTGACTCACCTGGTGTGGGTACTTGAAAGGCCAAGGATCGGGTGAAGTTCCCCTCTTCCTAGTAAGCTGCAGACAAGGAGAAACTGGTTCTCCAAGTAATTGCTAAAATAATAATACTGACACATTAAGTATTTGTAAGCCAGGTCCAGAGCCATGTATCACACAAACCCTGTGAGTCAGGTGCAGCAGAAAATTGCTTGCCCAGTAGCTAATATATAAGGTAGGAAATAAAAGAACCCCAGACGGGGGTATTGCTGTGTCCCACATACGTTCTTAAGTTGTGTCAGGGGTGAGGGAGAAGCTCGGAAAAATGGTAAACCTTTTGCTGTTGATCAAATAACTCTTGCTTGTGATCCTCTAGTGAGTGAACAATACTTAACCTTGATTTAAGAAGGAAACGTTGTAGCTATCGATGCAGAGATGGGAGAGTGGATAATTGAGCAGGTGTTAGATGTTGTATGGAATTTGCTTTGGAAGCTGTGTGCTTGAAAGCCACTCCGAATGAGAAGAGTAAATGAAACCAAACTAGGAGCAACACTGAGTTTGGCATTAGGTTCATCTCCCACCTGAAATCAATCTTGATCATCAACATCAAGGCATCAGCTGGTGAAAAGAATCAGGTGTTTCTCCATGTGAATAATTTAAATCACAATGAGTGTGAACTGGGAAATGTTGGCATCTTTTTAATATACTCTTCAGTTTGCTCTGTGGTCAGGTGTGTAGAACACTTCTTTTTCGTGTCTTTGTGTGTGTGTGTGTTTGTAAAGTACAATCTGTTCTTTGAGTAATTCAAATCAGAATATCCTATCAACATTTCCTTCTTATCAGGCAGGGTAAGTTCTTCATGCTCTAAATGAATTACTCCTGGTTCCCAGTTCAAGATCCCTGAAAGCTGTTTGGGGCTGACCATGGTATTATCCATTTAAACAAAGTGGTTGCCTTTTGGAGAGAATTGGCACATTTTCTTTAGGAATGAGAGATGGATTGCTTGCTTAGAGAAGAATAGATTAACACAACAAGACAGATCTGCCTTTTGCCTCAAAATATTTTCACCTGAGGAAGACCAGGGTATAAAAGGGGGAGACAGGTGAGGAAGGCCGACTTCCAGAGCAAAATCATATGGCTTTTTAGCTCATTTATAATGATCTCATGAAAACTCTGTCTGATCTCTTTATAAGCAGCTCTTAACAAACAAACCAAAATGAAACAACAAACACCGAATATGAACGACAGAAAAAACAAAAAAAAAGTAGGCCTGGAGTTAGATTTCTAGGTCAGTCTGTCCTTGGGTACATCTGATTAGAGAGTCTCCACGAGGCCTGTGTCCCATCTTATTTGCTGTTGGTCTAATCTTTTAAAGTAAAACACATTGCTTTCTCGGGCTCTTTATTAACTGGAATTGCAAACAATTTTTAAGTTCATTTTTTGCTCTTTTAAGTTTTACATGGCTCTTTCGATGGAATCAGTTAAAGCTTGAAGTCAGTGGCATGAATGATGTAATTTCTCTGATTCTACCAGTTGTCATAGTGTCTGTGTTTCTGAGATTATTGCTAATGAGGATGAGCTGAAAACACAGAAACCACCCATTGAACAGTTCCTCATTTTGAATTATGTCAAGGGTCTTGCCTAAACTGGGCATAGTTAGGCATTTGGTGTGATAAATCAATTCAAGAACTTCTAATAGAGGTTAAGTTTGTTGTGGTCCACGTGTTTCTTCATTCAATAACTTTCTTGAGCATGTGTTGTTGGCGCTGGGACACAGACAGTGAAAGTTCTGTTCCCAATAAGCTTAAATCCTAGTTGGTGGCAGCCAGCATAAATAAGCAAGTACTGTACTATGACAGGTGTTAAGTGCTTTGGAGAAAATAAAGCAGGGTAAGGGGGAACATGCAATAAAAGGTGTTGGTGAGGATGTGGAGGAATTGGACCCCTCTGTGCACTGTTGATGGGAATGTAAAATGTGCAGCTGCTGTGGAAGACAGTATGGTGGCTCCTGAAAGAGTTAAACAAAATTTCCAGTTAGTTCTTCATTTCCACTTCGGAGAATTTACCCAAAAAGATTGGAAGCAGGTACTTGAATAGGTATGTGGACCCTCATGTTGATAGCAGCATTATTCACAGCTAAAAAGGTGGAAACAACCTAAATATCCATCAAGAGATGGACAAAAATGCATATAGCCACACAGTGGAATATTATTCAGCCCTAAAAAGGAATTAAATTATGATAATTGTTAAAACATGGATGATGCTTGAAAGCACTGTATGAAGTGCTGACATAAAAGGACAAGTAGTGTGTGATTCCACTTATATGAGGTCCCTAGAGTAGTCAAATTCTACTCTACTTTTTCGAAAGTCGAAAGTTGTAGGCAGGGTATAGGGGAATGAGGAGTTTGTTTAATGGATACAGACTTTCATTTGGGGGGGATTAAAAAGTTCTGGAAATGGATGGTGGTGATGGTTGCACAATGATGTGAATATGCTTAATGCCTCCTAGCTGTACACTTAAAAATGGTTAAAATGGTAAATTCTATGTTATCTATGTTTTACCATAATAAAAATGAAAAACAGGACAGCAACACAGGGTAAGGGGATAAAGGAGCACTCAGGTGGGGTAGGAAATCAAGAAGGGTCTCTTTAGTATGGTGTATTTGAGCAGATATGAAGCAAGTGAGCAGGCCAGGCATTCAGATATGTGTGTTTTTGCAGGTTGGAGATGATACACTTCCCTGAGGATTTCTAAACTCTCACAATTCTCAGTGTGGTTCTCAATATTGCTGAGCTGCATCATCCTTTCTGAAGAGACTGGTGAGGCTGGCAGGATCACATAGCAGATTGGAACTTGGTGGGGGATAAAACTGAGATTTCTAGAGTGTCTCATGAATCACATGACTTACCTGGGATTGTAATTCACCTTAGTAGGGAAAGAACTATCTCTGGTAGATAGGTGCACCTATAGATGGTTTAGACACCAAATTCCAAGAACCTAGTGATATTCCTGGGAGTTTACCCTATACCTGCCCCTGCTGCCATCCTGCAGACTATTCCGGCCTCATATTAAGGAATTACGCAAGGAGGACTATGCTCTTCTGCCTAGTGTCGTCCTTGGGGAATACGAAGTTCCACATGATTAATTCTCCCTGATAAGTGAACTGGACCCCTTCATGTGTACAAACTAACAAAAAACATACATGTCTTTACTTACTGTATAATATGTGCATATTCAACTACAGTAAAACATGAGGAAATAAAGATAAGCAACAAAACTAAACTAGTTTCTCCAATCCCATCATCCAAAATGAGGGCTCCAGACTTCTCCGCTAAATATATATGTATAAAAATTGTGTATATATTTAAATTTAATACAAAGGGACTCATACTCCTGTTTAGTACCTTGCCTTTTTCACTCTATATCTTAAGCACCTTTCCTTGTAAATAGACATCTGTATCTTCATTTTTTGCAAAGGTAGCTGTACCTTTGGGATTTCATTTGAGCCAAGACTTGTACAGAATCACTAGGGCAGAAGGACATTTGTCATTCAATGGGTTTCATCACCATCATAGAATCTAGGTTTTCTCATTCACTTTACACTGTTTTTTAAGAAAACTAAATGGAAAGTGAAGCATTAGTCAAACATTCACTATCTTATGGGGGTGAAACCTAGTAGTCATTCATTTAATGATAGAGTTTCTCATTCTTCAGAGTAACCTATGAGGTAGGTGGGGCAAGGTGCTCTTCTCTGTTTGCATTTTAAAGGAAAGCTTTACTACAGAAAATTTGAAGCAGATGTAATAGTAGATATCTTAGTGTAATGAACCCCTCTTTACTCATCACCCACCCTCCCTGATTGATTTTGTTCCATCTGTATTCTCATATGCTCTCCTGCCTCATCTTGCATGACTTTGAAGCAAATCCCAGACATACCAGTTCATCTGTATTTTAGTATGTATCTCTGGTATTGAGATTTTTTTTAAAAACATAATCACAATACTATCATCCATCTGAAGAAAAAAAAAGCTGTTTTTTTCATTGAGTCTGTGTTCTCACTCCTTAGATATATGTATATATAAAAATACCTATACTAATAATATATATGCATAAATGCATGTTTAGCAGTTTGTTTGAATTAGGACCCAAATAAGGTCAATACATTACAAATGGTCTATGTGTCTTTTATTCTGTATATTTTTTCTACACTTCTTTTTTGTTTTCCATGTATTTTATGGTTGTTAGTGAAGAAACTGGCTGATATTTTCCCCAGAGTTTGGATTTTGCTGTCTGTGTGGTATAGTTGAACATGTTCCTCTGTTCCCTATGTTTACTGTAATTCGGTAGTTAGATGTACATGCTTGATCGAAGTCAGGTTGTTGTGATTTTTTTGTTTATTTGTTTTCGTCCAAGTCTATTTTGTGAATTTCACTCAAGGAAGTGTATGATTATATTTGGATATGTCTTCTTGTGATATTAGCAACCATTGATGCCCATTGTCTCATTGATGCCCATTAGTTTACTTGGAGTTGTAAAACTCCTATTTCTATTTTCTCTTCATTTATTAGCTGGACTATTTTATAGAAAGAAATTTCTTCCACTTAGTTTTTAGTTCCCTGGGGGTATAGTTCATATAAAAAAAGACAGTACTTGAGTTTTTCTCTGTATTTTAGCAGTTTTCAAAAATAAGGAAATTTTGTTTCTCTAGCATAATTCATGGTCCTCAGCTAGGGGACACTGGGCAATATCTGGGGACATGTTTGCTTGTCACAACTGGGGAGAGGGTGCTACTGGCCTCCAATAGTTAGAAACCAGGAATGATGCTAAACAGCCAATAATACATTGCATAGCCTTCCACAACACAGAATCATTCTTTTCAAAATATCAGCAGTGCCTCCGTTGAGAAACCCTGTATCCGGATGACCAATGGGTATTTTGTTTTTTTGTTAATATCATTAGGTACTCATGGATTGAAACATATTTTATGTTTCACTTCATGAGTTACCCTTATTGATGTTCAAATTGACCATCTTTGCTTAGTGAGTGAGGGTCTATTCAAGTTGGTTCAAAAGACACAACCCTAGTAGTCATTGATATCTTTCTTGCAAAATTACTGTAGATCAAAACGTTCCAGGTTCATTTTCTGTATTTCTTGTCCCAGACCTGGAATCAGCCTTTCCCCCAAGGAGCCCTAGTTCTTTTGAGTGGGAGGTGGTATTTAGAGACTCCCAGTGAGTGCCAGATAGGTACTCATATTTGCATACAGGTTAGAAAATACAAATTAAAATGAAGAAAACTTAAAACCTGAACATTTTTAATGGACGCATTTCCAAAATATAGTCAACACATCCTTGCCTTTTTAAAAAGAATTCTGAACATACCCTTAACTTTTCAAATTGGCCTCAGTTTTAGCCTTTGTGTATTGGGGCTCAGAGCCAGTGCTCCTCAGATGAGCAGCAGTGTTATTGTTCTGCATCCATGTTTTTCAAGCTGTATGGAAACCCATTAAGAGTTGGAGAAATTAGTTTAGTGGGCCTTGATCAACAGCTTTGTAATGAAGTAGACTAGAATAGCAGACATCTAAGTGTATCGCCTGGATATTTAAAAAGAACTGTGTCCATTGCAACGAACTTTCCCTCTCCCCATACCCCCCTTCTCCCCATGACACTCACCACAGAGTGAACATTGGGTTTCAAGTTCAATGTATTTCCTACTGTGGATCGCAGTCAAAAGTTTGAGGGACATTGTTTAACATCTTTGCTACTCCATCTGTGGTCACCAGACCAGCATCATTGTGCTCAACTGGGAGATTGTTAGACATGCAGACTCTGAGGCCCTACCTCAGACCCACTGAAGCAGAACTTGTATTTTAGCAAGATCCCCAGGGAAGCCATACACGTGAAAGCATGAGAAGACCTATCCTGGGTTCCTCTGTGCTTTTTCTGTGCCTGCTTTTATCGGTACTTTGTTTCTTCCTGGCTGGCCCTCACCTGCTGAAACTGCCTGCTGTGTGCTTCCCCCTTGGAGCTCGCTCGCTCGTTGTCAGCTAAGTGGGAAGGTTGGTTAAGTCACCAACTGCAGGTGATTGCATAGGAGGTTTGGCAGCATTCTGACAAAAATGGGAATTTTCTTGTTTAGGTCTGGGAATTCTTTTATTAGCAGTTCAGATAGAAGTAGAAAGAGACCCCACAAATACAGTAACACATACTGGAGGTTGTCAAGTCACCAGTATAAACAAGGCTGCTTTTAACCGACTGATGTCAGATACTTTGAGGAACTTGGGTTCTATAATCTTTTATGACCCATCAAATCAGAAGTTTTGGACTGCTTGGTATAATGTTGCTCATCAGAAAAGCGCGAACGTAAGAAAAAATGTCACTAGCCTCCCAGTTCCTCAGGGTTCATTTGCATTTCAGGAGAAGCTTTATCTGGGAAGTGATTTTGTTTTGCAAAAAGAGCTTCAGAGCTTCCCCATGCACATATTCTGAACAGAAATAGCTGATCCAGCACCTTGGCGGTGCGTGTGCATGGGTGTGTGTTCATGCCCTGCCTCTATACCTTTGTACATGTGCTTTCTGCCTGCTGTACTCTTTCCCACCCCCACCCCCCCTTTATCTACCTCGACAAATCCTTCTATTCCCAGCCCAAATGTTCCTCTTCTGGGAAGCCTCCCCTGATGCTTGAAATTCTTTGTCATTTGAAACTCCAGGGTCCTTTATCTCTATTGTCCTCATGGGCCTTTTTGATCTGTAACCCACAGGAGTACCTGGAGCACAGTAGGAGCTCACAAAATATTTTGCAGATGAAGTTATTTATCTACATGTTTTATCTCCCTTTGAAGGTATAGGCTGCTTTTCAGAAGAATCTAAGTACTGCTCTCCTGATTAAATATTTCTTGGAAGACCATCTTGCTTTGAAAAGCCCCTTTTATTGCAGAGAGCAAAGTGAGGACAGTGTGCAAGTGTATTGAGGAGTTCCTTTTCAGAGCTTTTGAGATGTTGCTCAGTATAGCCCTTCGGAGGGCCTTAGGCTTGGGAAATTGTTGAGTGTCAATAAAAGGGAGTGGAGGTAATAATCAGGTAGTGAAACCAGGCTGCTGTCAGGTTGTAATGGTTTTGCCCTGCTGCACCGCAGCCTGGGGACTCCTGAGGGCCAGGTGTGGACTGCCTCTTGGGTGTAGGCAAAACAGGTAACATCTGTGCTTGGTTTTCCTCTTCAGCAGCATAGGTATAAAAATACCTGCTTTGGGTCATTGTTGCCAAGTTGTAGAATAATAAATGCTTGCAAAAAAGTCTTAGAGTTTAAAAAACAAAACAAAACAAAACATTTGTCGTAGAACAGTGGTTCTCTGCCAAGCGGGGTGATTTGCCTTTCAGGGGATATTTGGCAGTGTCTGGAGACATGTTTGTTGTCACAACTCGGGAGAGCGTGCTATTGGCATCTAGTGGGTAGAAGTTAGGGATGCTGCCAAAGGTCCTACAGTAAGCAGGGTGTGTCCCCTACAACAAAGAATTATCAGCCCCAACTGTAAGTAGCTCTAACATTGAGAAATCCCATCCTAGAGTGATTAGGAGGACTTAGGCTTTTCTCTGTCTCTGATTTTCTGGTGTTTTTTGTGGTTCAAGTTGTGGGCTGGGGGGCTTCTCCTTAGGCTCAGGCTGACTTTTAACTTTTTAATAAAAGAAATATTCCTCCCTCACTCCCCAAGCAATGGCTTTCCTTTCTGGAGCCTGTGGTCTACTAGCTTTCGCCACTGATTGGCCATGTGAGCTCGAAGAAATCACTCAAGGGTTTTTTGGTTTGCTTTCTCCACCTATAAAATGAGAAATTTTGGCTAAATCATCTCTACCCACCAAATGTAAAATTTTCTGACAGCCAAGTTTGAGCTTTTGATTGACATCTCTTACCTTGGCCTTGAAGAATAAGAGGCACAGGACCATGTTGTGGTGCTGACATATTTTCTGAGAAATAACTGTAGATAAGGTACTTGTTTCAAGAATTTATTATTTAGCGAACATGTTTGTGAAAAGGTAAATTTATCTTTTGTGTGTATGTTTATCTCTTATATGTCAAATAAACCACCTTTAAACAAGAGAATCGCTCCAGACTAGTATTTCTGAGATTGTCATAGACAGAGCTGCTTAAAGTTGAAACTTCTGAGTTGGTGACTTCCTTTGGGACCGTCTGAAAACGAAAGCAGAATGTGATTTTCTATGCTCCGAGAGAAGTGCTTTCTACAGTAGAATAAATTACCTCTTGATGGGGATATGCTGCATTTCTGAGAACAATCTGATTAGCTGCTAATGGGACAAGACGGCAAGGAGGGTCTACACAGAAATGTGTGTGGTGGTGGGGTGCAGATGGCAGGGTGTCCAACCCAAAAATGTTGTGCTGCTCATCCTCATTTCAGAATAAAGATGATACTGTCAAGAGTCTTTGCTCAAAGGAAGTTCCAAAATTAACCGTGTGAATACCCAGTAACAGAAGCAGAGGCAACTGTAGAGAGAACCTCCTTGCAAAAGCCAGCAGTGAATGTGGGTTTTCTCTCTCCTGTATTTACAGCCATATTACCTTATATGTACCCGGGAGAGGAAATCGGAAGGAGGCTTGTGCTGTGGAGGGAGTGTCATTGGCCTCCAGCCAAGAGATTGATCAAATGCCAGCAAACTCTTCCTTTTTCTGGGCACACTCTTGTTTTCCCACTGAGAGGCTTTGTGGTCTGTCTGGCTTCTGCCTACTGGGGGCTGCTGACCTAAAAGTCAAGTGTTGCCCTTTTACGTTGGAGGCAGCTGTGCTGCCCACCCCCAACTTTGTTCATGTTTCTGGGGGACCTGCTGCCTATGGCCTCTTAGATCTACAGGCACTTTTAAGTCTTTGTGCATAAGCCCCTTTCCTTTAGCTGCCTAACTTTAAAGGAAGCCTTTTGGTATTATTCTTTTTAAACAACCATTTTTAAAGCAAGCAGCAATAAAACGAGCCCTAAGAGACTTTGGCAAAAGCCCTATTTTTTTTGGGAGGTGGAGGTGATGTGGGTATGCCAACAGAGAACAAGGCAGATGGATGGAATTCCATTGGCTGCATTTGTCAGCAGAAGAATGACTTTGCAAGTGCATCATGCAATGGGGCCAGGTGGCCAAATGCAGTGACTGAAGGGTAGACTCAGGGGACTGCGTAGGCGTGAGACAGTCGTCCATTCTTAACCTTTGGTGGTTTGGGATTTGCCCAGAATAGCGGAGAGAATGTTCTGCGGGAGACCCATTCAGATAAATGCGTCTCACGCTGTGTTCCTTGTGTACATTCACTCGTCATGTGGACTTGCTGGTTGATGGGGCTGATGCTCAACTGACTGTGGCCATGAAAAGTTTTTTTTAGTAAGAGTAGTTTACGATAGAAAATACAGCAGATTAGAAGGAAGAATAGTTAACAAACAGGAATATTTCCTGTGTTTTACTTCTTTGTGGTAAGTAAACCCATTATTTTCTTTTCCTCATTTAATTCTCAACACAACTCTGCGAGGTAAGCCCTCGTGGTCCTCATTCTACTGATGAGGAAATTGAGACCCAGAAAGAGTAAGTGACATGGTCAAGGTTATGAACTTACCACTGTATTTAGAAATAAAAGGCCAACTTTTTACCCTGGCCTGGGGAGTCCCACTGACCCTGGCTTCTCTCTTTGGTGACCTAAGCCCGCACTGTCTTCCTTTCCCCATTAATGCTCTTGATACCTTAGTCAGCTTTCTGTTTCTTGAACTTACCAAGCTCTTTTCTGCCAAAGGGGCATTTGTACTAGCTGTTTGCTCTGCCTGAAAGGCTCTTCTGCCTGATTTTTTTTTTTTTTTTTTTTTGCATAAGTGCCTCTGTCTGGACTTTCAGGTCTTAGGTTAAATGTATCAACTGGTTCTCTCTGACCAGCCAAAATGAAGTTGTCACCCAGTCATATCATCCAGTTTTAATTTTCTGTGTAGTCATTATCACTATGTGATATTTCTTGCCTGTTTTATCCTTTTGTTTCTTTGTTTACTGTCTCTGCCTTCACTGGAATATAGGTATCGTGAGAATAGGCACCTTGACGATCTTACTTTGACCTGTACCCCTGGCACCTGGAGTAGGGATAGCACAGAGTAGATACCAATAAATAACATTGAATAAAAAGGAGGATTTAGGTTTCCAATCAATGCGTCCTCTTTAAACTCCTGACTGTTCAGTTGTATGTTTTGCATTTTAATCTTGTTCTCATTCTTCAAACTTATGCAATGTGAGTCATAAGCACACAGCCTTTGCTGAAGCAAATCTTTAATCAAAGAAAATTTAGAGCAGCCATATTCAAACTTCTGTGTCTTAGGAGCTCTTTATAGGCTAACAAATTATTGAGGACCCGAAAGAACTTCTGTTAATGTGAGTTACAACAGTCTGTATTTATCAAAGTAGAAATGGAACACTGAGAAAACATAGGAAAATAAGCCAATCACAAATTAATGCAGTCCCACATTTTTTATAAACAATAACTATGTTTTTTTAACAAAGCAAAAAAAATTCAGTGACGAGTGGGATTGTTTTACACTTTCGCAGATTTCTGTAAGATCTGGCTTAATATCAGAGAGCAGGAGCCCCAGGTTACATATCCACTTTTGTCTTCAGTCTCTTGTGACATCACATATCTTGCAGCTTCTGGGAAAAAAAAAAACCACTGTACATGTATGAGAGACTGAGTGGAAAGGCAAATAATGCCTTGGTGTTTTTATGAAAACAATTCTGGCCTTAAAGATCCTCTGAAAGGGTCACAGGAACCCCCAGAGGTCCCAGAGGCCCCCATTGAGAGCCACTGGCCTACAGGTTACGTACATAATTTGAAAGGGTAGGTGGTGGCATGGAACATTTGAGAGAGGGAGATGTTGAAGGCTTAAGGGGCAAGATCCAATTTAATGTCCCTAAGCCTGGGTATTGTATCAGATCTTTCTGTTGAGAAATATATGTGTGAGGATGCATGTAAAGTGTTGCTTCAAAACAAAACTGCTTCCCAGCTAAAGCTTCTCCTGAATTGCACAGGAACACTGTGAACTTGGAAGCTAGTGGTATTTGTCTTATGTGCATCTTTTTCAGAGGAACAGAGGATTTTGTCAAGCAGTCCAGAAATTATGCAATAAGATGGGTCATTAAAAAATAATAAAGCATAGGTTCCTCTCTGTGCTGGGAATAGTAGCTTCAAATACAACTTCCTTTGTAGCTGTTACTTTACACCCCTTACTTGGCTCTCCTTGTAGGTTTTGGCCTCAGATGAAGTTGTGTCCTATATGGAAATGAGATTGTCTTGAAGCTTTATTGCTCTCAGGTTCTGTCATAACTGGTGTTAAAGGCATCAAGATGGAAGCTGTTAAAAATAGATGAGCTATTCCAAGCTAGCTGCTCGCCAACTTAATTGTTTAAGAAAGGTAAATGATTGCAAATCCAGGCCTCTGGGGAGTACGTTGCATGAATCTTGGATGATGTATATGTAAGATTGTCAAAGTTAAGGTAATTAGGTGGTAAAACACATGGGGAACTTGGACATCAGGAAATAAATGGTTCTGGGTGGGGCCAAGTATGTGGCAGTGGAGGTGGGGTGCTTACCCAATTTAAGGGTAGTGTCAATGGGTTTTTTTCCATCCCCCTCTGATTGCTGAAAGTCACTGTTAGCCCCCCAAAGACCAGATGGCTTCATCTCAGTTAAATAAGGGAGGCTTTTATGTGTCAATAAAAATCTGTGGATTCATGGTTTGGGAGTCCATTAACTGGTGTAAAGTAAGGCTTCTGATTTCCTCTCTTGTCCACCCACCTTTGAGGATTAAGGATACCTTAGGTAACTTCTTGGTTAGTGAAAGTGTTCTAATTTAGTGTCATTTCAGGAGTTGCTAACTTTTAAATTCAGAATTGTGTGTAGGTGTAGGTTGAGATTTTTTTTTTAGAAAAATGAGTATAATGCAATTAGATAAGTGTGTGCAGGAGAAATAGACGGGAAAAATTACAATAAGCGAGTTTTCTGCCACAGTCAAAGCTTTCAGCAGAAAAAAGAACAAAACCTATCTTGAGCTGCTGAAAGTGAACATAGGTTTCTTTTTCCCCCAGTGAGGCTATGCTTTAGCCTGTCTTAACTTGAAAGTAGAAGAGGTTCTAAATATTGAATAATCATTCCTTTGAAGAAGTTTCCACCCACTGCCTCCCAGCAGGGGCCTGGTTTGATGTTGAAGGGGTTTGAGATCTGACTGTCTTAGGTGCTGTGAGTTTGGGGGCCCAAAAGCAATAAATACCTTGGATGACCTGTCCAAGTGTCAGCTACCTCATAGGCTTGCAGAGGATTTAAACATTTCTGGGACCTTTGTTTATTTGGATATGTTTCCAGCAGTGCTGACAAAGTTAGAGGTTTATATCAGAAGAATTGCAAGTTATGGGCAGAATGAGTGAAGATTTTGAAGGAAGGAAAGTGAACCTTTTCACTGGAAAATACAAAAATGGGCTCTTAGTAAGGACCATATACTGTGCTGAGCACTCTGTGTGGATTTAATTTACCCCTCAGTGATCCTGAGACATAGGAAGGATTGCCCCCGTCCCTTTTTCTTTAAGAATGAGGGACCTGAAGTTCAGAGAAGTTACATAAGTTGCTTAAGAACACACAAGTGGTAATTGATAAAACCTTGGCATTTAAACCCAGGAGTTTGGAGTCTGTTTCTTGACTTTTTGGGCGACAGAGGGGATATTCAGCAGGGGAGGGGTACTTCTTGCCAGGGATCCAGGTTAGAAATTTTGTTTCTGGCTCTGAACTTTCTCATTGAAATCTTATGAAAAGGCCCAGTGGGGCCTTTGTTCTCTAATATTGATCCAATAGTGTAAACTTGGCTTTAATTAATTTTAGGAAAACAGTCACCTAAGAAGGAGTTGAAGTCCTTTTAGGCAACAGATATGGTGACACTGTGGTTACACTGAGCAAGAATTGACTTTTTGTCATGGCCCAAGCACTGTACTAGGGACTGGGATGCAATGGGGAAGAATTTTGCTGCTCTGTCCTCACGGGCTCACAGTTGTGTAAAGACAAGTAAATAAGTAAGCAGGTGAATATGCAATTTTAGGACAATGGTAGTGGATCTTCTAGCTAGGGTAATTAAGGTGCTATATAAGGTATGTTGAGGGCGTATAACCCAGATCTAGGGAGTCAGGGCTTCCCAGAGGCTGTGATATCAAACCGCGACTGTAAAGGTGACTGGGAGTTAGCCACAAGTGGTAGTGGAGGAAGGGGGAGGAATATCAGGCAGCAGGGACAGCATGTGCAAAGGCCCAGGGGACAGGGAGGCATGCCACACATCAGGGGATCTGGAAGAAATTCAGTATGGCTACAATGTAGAAGGCAGGGGCCTTGTTCAGAGATGAGGAGAGGGAGCCAGGCAGGAGCCAGATCTTGAAGTGCCCTGAAGAGATTTTGGAGAATTTTAAGTAGAGGACTGACATGAGCTGATTTCTCTTTCTAAAAGGTCATACTAGCTATGTGTGTAGAGTGGATGGAGGGTGAAGGAAAGACTCAGAGAGATGAATAAAAAGGCTTTCTGGAGCCCGGTTGAGAAATGATACTGGCTGAGATTTGGGTGGGGGCAGAGGAGTTAAAAAAAGAATTGAAAGATTCAAGAGATATATTAAAGCTTAAAATCAGTAAGATTTGGTGTTCAGTTAGGCTTTTTCATGTATTTACTAAATATTTGCTGAGCATCTGCCATGTGCTAGACACTGGTTATGGGAATACAAGGGTCTGGGCTTTAACCAGGTAAGGAGTGGGATAATAGGGAAGAGTGTGTTCTAGGCCTCAGGGACAAAGGCACAGTGGCAGGGATAAGGACAGAGGGGAGATGGGTGGTGCCATTGGGCTCTGCGGTGATAGATGCAGCAGGTACAGTGGAGGAGAAGCACACTGGTGAGTTCTTGGTACTTTGAGATGCTGTGGGCATTCAGGAGCTGAATCACAGTAGCTGTTGGCTGTGAGATACAGATTTGGGAATCCTCATCCCAAGAAATCACTGTAGCCAGCAGAACAGAACAGATGACCAGGGTGGGTGTAGAAAAGGCAAAGAGCAACACAGATTCTGAGCCCACAGATTTGGGGGACCACCACCTTTGGTTTCTGTTCTCCAAGGAGATCTCTAAATTTGGGTGTTTTTATTCCTCCTTCCTTATGAGTAGATCAAACGTCCCTTTTCCTTACACCCATTCAGGGAGCAAAGCCTCCATCTGCATGAGCACCTTCCCGGGGCAGTAGTCCACCTTTCTCTGCCCTGGCCAAGCCACCCTGGAAGAGTCCTACTTTCAGAGCTGCCTGAAACCATCTGCATGCTGCTGAGTGGTTGGTGGGGGGCTCGGAGTAGCTTTCGTAGATGGTGTACTTAGTCCTGCAAGCACTTTGATGACTGTTCTACGGACATAATGTCACTGAAGCTTATGACAACCTGCTGAGGGAGCTGCTCTTATTAGCCCCATTTAATAGAGAGTAAAAACAAGGCTTAGGGAAGTTACCGAACTGGCCTGAAGTGCTGCAGTGACCAGGTGGCGGAGCTGGGGTTTGAACCCTAGCATTCTGACGTGGGAGCCTTAGCTCCTGCCTGCTCTGGGGTGCGGAGGGCTCCTGAGGCCAGGAGGTGTCGGGAATGGGGAAGAATGGTGATGCTTTGCAAACAGAATCAGTCTTAAGCAGATCAGATAGCATTTGCATATTAAGAAGTCTTTGAGCACCACAGGACAGATCAGTCGCCAATGTTCTGGTGGGCAGTTGTCTTTCTGTGGGGCAGGGAAGGAGACAGCTGTGTTTACTAAATGGGCTCTCTGAACCTGAAGCAGGCCCCACTGTTAGGTGTTCGAGCAGAAGTTCAGACTGTAGATAGGAAGCCTGATGGGAGGGGATTCCATTATTGGGTGAGAAGTAGAATTATATGCTTTATAGCATTCCTCCCAACCTTCACGATTCTGTATGTTTGGAAAGGCCAGGATGCTCAGTGGTGAGGAGTTGAGTATAATTCTACATAGTTCACTTTTTTCTCACAGGTGAATTAAGGAGGATGATTATTGTCCCTTAATATAATTTATTATCAAAGATCATACAGGAATTCATTTGTTATGATATCCCGCTGACTTTTTATACAGGGGATCCTTTCCTTTAGTGAGTTTAAATTTTGAAGCCCTGGAATCTTCTAGAATTCCACATCATCTCATTAAAAAGTAGTAAAAAAAAAAAAAGAGCTAGCATTGAGCAGTGAAAGTCTGCCAGCTGCTGTACTAGGCACTTTTGATTCACTATTTCATCTCTTCCTCACAGCAAGCCATTGAGGGAAGTACTATCCCCATTTTACAGATGGAATGAAAGCAGAGAGGTTTAAGTGCGCCGGGGTCCAGTGGTGGGCTCATAATAACAGGTGTGCACAGTAAAGGCTGGAGCTCTGGAGGTAACCACCCAGACTTTTCTCAGCTGACTGACTCAGTTTGGTAGCAGAGGGCCCTGGGTGTCTGCACCGTGTTTGGTGTCCTAGGGTCATGCACATGGCGGGTTGGCATCAGCTTTGTTTTTTTCTTAGGTACTCCCCAGCCATTGTGCGAGCGACACAGGAGCCCTGGGTACAGCTGTGACCTTTCTGGCTTAGATGGTCCAGGATCAGATAAATAGGCAGGTCCTGCACCCAACTTTGGCACAACAGGAAGTCTAACAAGATCCTCCCAGGCTTTTCACTCTGCTGCTGACTTTCCATCTCCTCCCCTTCAGTCCCCAGAGGCCTGTTGTGTTGACTTTCCTGGTCTTTGTTTTTCCTTGCAGGACCTCCCTGCTGATTGCCCCAGGACGCTCCTCCTCTCTCTTTAGCAGCCTCCTTTTCCTCCACTTAACTACTGGTAGGTGAGAGGAGACCTCCAAGGGATCCCAGCCAGACCAGGAAAGCTTCTGTCCCGTCCTTTGTGAAGGAACTTATCATTTGAGACTTTTAGGGAAGAATCTGTCCCTGCCTCTCCTGGTTGTTTTTAAAAAAATTGGGACCCCTGGCAGATTTCCCAGTCAAGGATCATTAACTGTGGTGGATATACTGATCTCTGTTTTCTGGAGGAATTGTAAAATACAGTTAATATTTACTCATTCAGTTGTGTACTTAATAAGTGTGTTGGTTAGGAAGAAGATACTTAAATTTCTTCTTCTGACGTATCAAAGTGTTATGTGGCCACAGTAGAAAAATTAGGAAATGGGATTATGCATAGACAAGAAAATCAGTTCTCCATAATTGTAGCACCCAGAGGATAAGAGCAGTTGACATTTAGCCCAAGGTCCAGGGATCACTGTTGATGAAAAGCACTGCTGAACAGTCCAGCGGACCTGGGTTATAACCCTGGCCTTTCTGCTTGCTAACTATATATGATGTGAGCATGTTAACTTCTTTGTACCCCAGTTTCCCCAACAGTAAAATGGAAATAATGTTAGTGCCTGCCTTGCGCTGTGGTCCTGAGGATTCAAAACCCCTTAGCACAAAGGTAGACTTGATGATGCTTGACAAATGTTAGCTATTATTATTAGAAATGGTAATCATACAGATCCATGCTGGAGAAACATCATATCAAGCTATCTATTGCTGTTATCAACTACGGGCAACATTGAGTACGCCAGATTCGGTCATTACAGAGCACCGAATTGCATCTGCTTCTTTCCATTAAGAGCCGGAACCTTTTAATAACATAACCAGGTGGTGAAGAAGGTTAAGAAAACAGTGGTCACACTGCTATTTCCTGGCCTGGTCTCCCTTGGGACCAAATGCTCATTCAAAGGGCAGGCCTAAAAGGAGAAAGTTAATCACGCTGGACAAGGCCCTTTGCCCTCTTGCCTGCCCATGTATCTGCTCTCCTGCTGTCCTTCTGGGAGGCCACAGTATGCAGACTGGTTTCACTCAAAATTCAAACAAGACTTGTTTTCCAGTAATCAGTCTCAGAAGTACACTGACTTCCTGAGCCTTTATCATAAGGCGTTTAAATATGGGCACATAAGGGGAATATTAATGCCCCTTAATGTTTTTCATCTGTGTAGCTTCCTTGGGTGTTGTTTAAAGCATGGGTTTGCCTTTAGGTCTAAAATACCCAGTTAGGAACGAATGACATGATGATAGACTCAAATCTCAAAGTGGGACTTGGCAAATTGTCCTCCTGTCCATGTTGGTGTGTCTGTCCACAGGGTCTAGAAATGCCAGTTCTTGTGCTTGAGAGTTTCTATTCTCATTTGCTGTGTCTCTACGTGAGTTCGTGTTCAGTGATACATTCTTTATCTTTCTTGTCATGTCTCGGTTGTTGGGGAGGATAAATTAGTTTTTTGTTGCAGCTTCTCCAAAGCCGCAAACTGAGGTTCTTTAACGTGTTTTTAGCACCTAGCACTCTCACTAAGGTAGGAGAAGGTTTGCTGCTGAGCGTTGCCGCATAATTCTTACAAACAAAAAACTCGGCACCCAGGACACGATTTCAGGAGAGAATGCTTTGCGGCACCGCTTTGCTTCCTATGGCTTTGCGGGTGAATGATTTCTGGCAGGTGAACGTGAGGAAAGAGATGGGAAAAGGTGTTGAAGGGGGTCTGGGTTTGGAGGAGAGGTCTTGGGCAGACGTGGGTCACCATGTTCATCTACACACATCATAGGAAATGATGCGAACTTAGCATCAGTCCACACCAGCATGTTGTCTTCCCGCATAACCGAGCCTGCTTTTTAAATGTCAGTTTAGCTTTTTTATAATTGGCTCCCACTCCTCAATATTTATGGCCCTGATGAAAGCTGTTTCTATGAGTCATGTCAATATTGTTGTTGATATTTGTGTGTGTGCAAATGTAATGATTTCTGGGCTGTGTAGAGATTTCCTGGAACCGAAGAGCCTTTTCTAGGACTGCCCCTGACTGGTTATGTGTTTTCCTGACAAGGGTTCTTAACCAACCTGAGCCTTGTTCTTAACTGCATGGGGAAGGGTTGGGACCAGGAGCTGAAATCCTTTTTTCTTCTGTTTCTTGGTGAAGGTTGAGAAGGAAAGACGTTGAAATAGTATTTGGGCAAAGTGCCCGCAGTTGTTGAATTCTCAGAAGGCCCCTAGAGCCTTGTGGTGTTTGGTACTAAGTTTCCTTTTATTAATTTCATTTTGTTGCTTTGCTACCTCAGCCCAGGCACCCGCCAGACCTAAGTTTTATACCAGGTGTTTCCTTCTGACTGAACATTCCCTGGGGCAGATTGAATATGTTAAATGTTTTGTAAGTCAGACTTTCCAACTCCTTAATCACCACGGAGTTCTTGGCGGACTTCCCCGCAATCTTTCTGTTCTCCACTTACTATTGTGGGTTCTCCACTTGTAGAATCGGATCTGGGCGTGGTTTTGTTAAAAACAAGTGCTATTGTGGTTGGAATATCCCAAAATTAAATAATATATGGAAAAAAATGTTGTTGCATATGGCCTTGCTTGGCTCATTTAATTGCCTGCCTGTCACACTCTCATTTAAATTTGACTTTTAAGTGGAGCACTTTGGAGCATCGTGCTAAGCCAGCTCTCAGTGACTTTTTTCCCCTCTGAGCATTTCTTTCCTTCTAATAATGTTGTGTATTTTACTTTGTCTAGGATTTTCAAGAAAGACATGTCTGACAAAATGTCTAGTTTCCTGCATATTGGAGACATTTGTTCTCTGTACGCGGAAGGATCGACAAATGGATTTATTAGCACCTTGGGGTAAGAACATCAATTTCTTGGGTGGCACGATTTTTTTTGATCATATAACATCAGCTTAAAAACTGATTTTTCTAGCATAAGAATGTTACCATCTTGGCTTTTCCAGGGGCAGTTGGAATCACGAATACGAGATCCCATATTAGCTAAGTTTAACTTTTTACACAAAAGTACTGTTTTCCTGCCTTCTCTGGGAAAGTGAAGCTTCATTAGTTAAGACTCTGTTCATACAGATTTTATTATAATTTCCTCTACCTTCATATATAAGGGGGAAAGTGCAAAGTGTGTGAGATAAAATTTTAAGATATTTATGGATCCCAAAGAATTACTTTAAAGCTTCCCAGAAGCTCTTACTCTCAAGTGCTGATTTGTTTGTCATATAAGCAAAGACCAGAACTTCTCAGAGCTTATCTGTCTTCTTTGATGCAGAACAGTTCCTGGTTTAAATTGCTGTGTGCATTCAAAAGCCACAAATTGCACAAAGTTCTGTAAATCTGATTTTTTGTTTTTCTGTGCTGTCTTCCATTTTACTCCAACTTTTAATGGTGTAAATATATTCCATAATGTACTCATTTGATTATCTTCTCCCTTCTCCTCCTACTCCTGATGTCTAGAGGAGGAAACGAGAAGTGAAACAGTCCCAAAGGCAGACAAGCAGAATGGAGAACCAAGATGGTTAGCTCTGAAAGAGTCACAAATGGTCTATATTGTCTTGGTGTAGAAAGGAGACCCCGGGTGGCACTGTGACTTTGGCAAGAGCTGGTCCCATGTAATTGGGAAGGAAGGCCAATGGCTTCTTCAAGAACCTCATTCTTACAGCAACCTTTTAATCAGTTGTTATTTAAAGTGTGCTTGTTCTCTGGTCTTCATGCAGAGATGAGTAATCCTACGCTCTCATTCAGGTTACTCTAGCCTCAAGGAGCAAGTTATTTCAGATATAGAATTACAGCTGTTGGCCCTCACCGTATAAAATTTTCATTTCCAAAAGGTGCCCGATAAAAAGAAGTCATCCCCAGCTGCCCCATCACTAAGTCCAGCAACTCTTCCTCAGTCCTTCATTCTTTAACCTCTCTACACGAACGGGCCACCCTTCCCAGTTTATCTCCTGTGCCTTTTGGCAAAGAGGCATTCTGCTTGTGCCTCTCTTCTTGGCTGATGCTTTCCTTTTTTCTCTCCCTCATGGTTGAACCTTGCATCCTCTTCTTATTTTTCAGTAGGAACACCAACAATACTAAATAGCAGTGGTTACCACATCTCTGAGCCCTGGGGGCATTTACAGCACTGTGTTAAGTGCTGTTCATACATCATCCCTTTAATCCACAAATAGCACTAACAGTGAGCAGTGTCCTTACTGCTGTTCATGGAGGCAAACTTCTGAGCATCAGAGAGCTCAAGTCACCTGCCCAAGGTGTTGCAGCGGCTGAGACGCACGACCCCAAGGCTGGTGCTCCTAGCAGTTGCTCTTGGTGAGGCAGAATCTCCCTTCCTCCGCTTTCCTGACCGACCCTCTGTGGCTGAATTTGCTCACCACCCTCTTCACTGTCTACCCACTCCTCTCATCTGGATGCCCTATAAAGCCTCAACCCCTCCTTGGCCCCATCTTTCCTCTGTGGCCCCGATTTATTTTACTGGTGCCACTGTCCTGCTGGGCATCCAGACTCACTGCCAGTCAGTAACCGGGCCCACCGTGCCAGCCCCTGATACCTTAGTGCCTCCTTCCAGAGCATCCCTTCTCAGATAGAATTCCTGAGACACAAATTCTTTGCTTTACAAGAATTTTCCTTAAATATTATAAACAACTTAATGGTAATACCCCAGCCCCTGCCCTTTTCCTTTCACATGAGGATGGCGCTTTTTAAAATTTGGGTATCCAATACTTCCTTCAGATGAGTATTTTATTGCCTTGGTTCCCCACATTTATGTGAGGATAACTAGTATAAAAATGGATTTGGAAAATTCAGTTTGACCCTCTTTTTTCTCTTAATATTCTTAACATCGATGGAGCCCCTGTGGTGGGTGACAATGAGTGACTGCCAGTTTTTCTGTAACTCAGCATCATCTGGAACCCGCTTCCATTTATGTTTGGCAGTGGTTACTTCCAAATGGCTGTATTGGCTCACGAACATTAGAACACGAGTAGGACCTTGAAGAGTGTGTGTGTGTGTGTGTGCACATGCATGTGCTCAGTATTGGTGATATGCTTCTGAATCATCTGCAGAACTTGGTAAAAATAAGGGTTCTTGAGTCCCCTCCCTGAAGACAGCCTTAGTAGACCTGGGGACCATGGGGACCTGGTATTGATACTTTTAGAAACAAAAAGTCGAATGAACATCTACCTGCTTGAGAATCCTTGAGACCAACTCTTTGATATTACAGATGAAAAAACCAGACTTCAGGGACCATCACTCACAGGGGCTCATGGTGGGGATTTTATAGGTGCACATTCTACTTTTGAATTTTGTGTTAAAAATTCATGCTGTTGGCTACACAGCCCCGCTTGATGGAGAGAGGGCTTGTATCTTGGAGCCAAAGGAAGCAAACAGCTGGTGGGCTGCTCTGGACACTTTGATTTGCCCACCGGATAGCTACTGAGCACATTGCCAGGCTGGGCAGGAAAATGTACTAGTTCTGGGCATCTCTGGGCCACTCAGAGGGCAGCTGTCTGCACCCCTGGAGCATGCAGCCTACTCACCATTTGTGCATCAGCCCAGTGAGGTTCAGAGGATGGAAAGGAGAGGCAGAGAGTGCCTGGAGGAAAGGCTTAGGGGCTAGAGGGGCTTCACGGAGAGGATGGGGGCTCTGAGTCAGGGCCTTGAAAGTCAGGACTTTTGAAGGCCAAAGGGATTTTGGAGGAAGAGGTGGAATATTTAATGGTACTTTGCTTTCTGGATAAGAGGCAGCAGCGCAGACTAATGGAAGGGACCCTGGAAAACCCTACCGTATTAGCTGAGAGCAAGTTCTGTGGTCACTTGGAGAATGAGCCAATCCTACCAAAACTAGTTGCAGGAACTTGGACAAGTCATTTAAACTTCTCAGAGCCTCAGTTTCTTAATCTGTTCAAAAAAAATTTTTTTTTAATGTGGTTCTTCTGAAAGAATTGTACAAGTTAGAATGGTCACTGAGGATTTGAAAGACTGCATCTTACATAATTTTGGGCTGGTTACTTATTGGTGACTTTTTGCTTTCCCTACTGTTCGCTTGTGAAGCTCCAGAACCCTTTCTGATTTCCACGCGTCTGTCCTTGCGGTCCCTTCCACCTGCAAAGGCTCCCCTTGTCTTCATCCTCCCACCTCTGTTTCAACTCCCAGTAGTTCCCGTGTGATCCCTTCCACCAGCCCCTTCTCGGATGGCCTCAGGCACATTTTGGCTGTATTTTGTTCTTCCTTCTCTTAAACCTTCTCTTAAACCTTCTCTTTGCCATTTTACTTTTGTGGCTTCCGCCCTAGTCTTGGGCTCCCTAAGGGCAGGGGCCTGCCTCCTATGCAGCCTCACATCCCAGGGCCTAGCACACTGCCTGCACAAAGTGGACCCCTCAGCTACCGTTAATTGAATGCACTGAGCCCTTGCTGTGCCTCGCGACCACAGTGATTGCATGCTGTGCTCCAGTTCACCATGGATGTGGTTAAGGGAAAATAGCCACAGAGAACAGTAGCTGTATGTGTGCTTTGTAGGAGCAGAACCCTGGGCTTTTGGATTAGATTTAGCTCCCTACATAGGACTCCTCTAGGGAAGACAGGTCCCTGGCAGGAGAATATGGCAGTCTTAAGTTTTGCACAGGCACAGCCCTAGGTATTTGACTTTTATATAGTGTTTAGGTTTCCTTTGCTTAGGCTTGGCTTAATATAACATTTATTTTTGTCTTTGCAGCCTGGTTGATGATCGTTGTGTTGTACAGCCAGAAGCTGGGGACCTTAATAATCCACCCAAGAAATTCAGAGGTAAGTTGGTGACTTTGCTTCCCTTGGAAATTAATGAACCGTGTTGCTGTGTATGGGTTGTTGTTATTATTTTTTTTGTAAATGAGCAATTGTGGGTTTATTTATTTATGTATTTCTTTTTTAAGTATAATTTCATTTCTGACCTTATGACCCCTTGAAAATACAGAAATAAGTTCAGTGTCAAGATTGGGATGGCTTTTATTAGGGGCTCAATTTGTGTATTGAGTACATGTTGGCAAGAGCTCATTCACTTTGAAGCCGTCGATTTGTGCAGCTATGTGTCCAAACAAATAGGATTTAGAGATGTAGTCACAAGGGACATGTGCTATTTCAGCAGACTTCGCTGTGCCTTTGGGGGCTGTGATAGTCTTAGATAGCTCAGCCTAGGATGAAAAGTTCTTGATGATTACACTAATTTTTTGAGTTAAAAGACATAGGTACAACAGCCTTCCAACCAGGGGCTTCCTACCAGGATGTACCAGTGGTGGCTTTATTTTTAGGCCTCTTGCATTTGACATTTTCTCAGAAGGTAGTTTCGTTTATTCCAGGAGGTGTTTAAAATACAGTTGGTATCTTAAGATGATAAACATTTTGTTTTTATTTTTTGTTGTTGGGGTAAGTGGTTCTCAGCTCTAATTGCATAGAATTATCTGGGAGAGATCTTAAGAAGATGCTCAGGGCCCCACTCCAAGAGAATCAAGTGACTCTGGAAGCCGGGGTCAGGGCAGCGGCATTTTTTAAGGCTTCTTGAGTGATTTTTATATACAGCTGAGGTTGAGAAATATAGGTCATTTGACCAGTGGTCTCAGTACCAAAGGGCTCAATCCTTGCCACCGTTTGTAGATGATATCATTTGAGTTATACGTTCTTATTGTTAGGTGATTTAGAAACTTTTTTGGATAAAGGTTAAAGAAATTACAGTAAAACAGAAGGCAAGCTTTCAGATGGAGAGAAGCCGTTTGGAAGAGGCTTGGCAGTGAGCTGCATCCAGCTGACATGAGGCTGCCCAGGGACTTTTTCCCTTGGGGTCAGGGGACTGTTTAAGAAAAATTATTGACACAAGGCCTGTGTGATAAGAACCTGAGGCATCTGTTACCTCTGCTGCCTTTTCTTCTCAATCCTTCTTCTACGTCTTTTGCCAAAACAGAACCTTGATTGCAGATTTGGTCCAATGGTCATAGTCCAGTCAGTCACTCATAGATTGAATTCCTTACTCTGAATTCTATAAGGTACTTCACTTTGTTTTTCACAGGGCCAAGATCGATGGCCTCAGGGCCAGGCACTATGCTAAGTGCTCTGCATATCTTGAGCTCATGGAGTTGTCTTCGCCACCCTATGAAGGCCTCAAAGCCCTTGAAAGTGGGGGTTAAGGACCTTGTCTGGGGTCACACAGCTGCAGTGCTTGGAGCAGGAGCTGTCATTCACAGCTTTGGCTGCATAGAGAAATCACCTGGGACACTTTCAAAAATACTGATGTCTGAATTCCACCCCCAAGGATTCTCATATAACTGGGTATTGGGTTTTTTTTTAAAGTTCTCTAGATGGTTCTCCTATGCAGCTAGTGTAAACCACTGCTAACAGAGGCTGGGCTATGAACCACCAGCTTCATTATCACTTAGGGATGAGCTGGTCCCAGTGCGGCTTTTGCAGGTGGGACCAAGTAAAGGGATGTGAGTCAGGAGCTCATTGCTTTGGTCCAGTGTGAGCTTCTACCCCATTCTGCACACAGGTCCTGGGAGCCGGGAAAGGGACCTGGGGAAAATGTTAAGGCATGGAACAAAGTTAGTCAGTGGCTATTCGGACACAGATTTAGAACATTTAAATAAATAGGACCATAGCCAGGGGTGTATGTTTTCTTGGCACTAGGTTGAAAGTGGCTGGTGTTTCAATGTGTATCCAGTGGCTGATTTTGAAAGGGCCATCTTGAGATAAACATGACAGTCCGAGAGAGGCCCTTTGGAAAGAACCTAACTCTGTTTATGGCCTGGTCTGGGTCTTCAGATAGTCACATGATGCGGGCTTGATGTGATGACTGACTTGCCCAAAAATTAAAAATAAAGGTTTCTAGGTTGTGAGGTGCTTTATACTTGTGGGAAAATCTGGCTGAAAACAAGCTTTGCTGCAGGCTTTGTGGATGTAGGTCAGGACTGCCTACGTGGCTCTTGCTGACCTGGAGGGACCTCGGCACACAGGTGAGGGGCTAGGCGGGTCTCCCTTTGAGAGCTGCTGCAGAGCACCAGGAAGAGCTCTTGCACCTTGGAACCTGGGCAGTGAGGATTCAAACATTGTCCAAAGCAGCCCTTCCATTCTAGGGAAGCACGCTTTGAAATAAATGTTCTCTAAAACGAAGAAAAAGATTTTTCCTTTGGAGGGGATTATTGCCTTTCTAAAAGCAAGTGTGTTTTGAAGTTAAAGTCCTTGTGATGTTCAGCAGTTGTGCACAGGGCAGTTGGGCAATTTGGAGGCATTTCTAGTCCATTTCCTTGCCATGCCATTGCACTCTGGAGTTTAACAGGCATATGGAAAAGTGAGAGGCTGGCAGGCAGCCAGATGGGGTGATGGAGTCTATCTGAGCATCTGCAGAGCTCCATTCAGTCATTTGGGTTTGCTCTGCTCCCATTGTTTCCTCGCCAAGTTATTTCCTATACTGAAAACCATCATAACCTATTCTTAAGTAAATGGAAACCAAAGGCCTGTTTATGTTATACTCCCCTGTGGCTTCTGATTTGGGGTTTTTAATTTTGTGAGATCCTCTTGAAATATACCACCCTAGTGGTTACTGATGTAGACCCTAGGATGGGGCTTCCTGGGCTCAAATCCTCATTCTGCTATTTCTTAGCTGGGCGACCCTGGACAAATTGTTTAACATCCATGAGCCTTGGTTTTCTCATCTGTGAAATGAGAGATGATCATACTCCCTATCTCCTAAGGTTATTTGAAGAGTAAATGTGTGTGTTGAATTTAGTACTGAGGCTGCTAGATCCTGAGGTAAGGGCTCAGTGAGCCTTAATTATTCATAGCTTGTCATTCCTAGTACTTAGTAGAGAGCCTGGTACTCAGAAATGGTGGCAGAGGGAAAGGAACTCTATGTGAGTCCCTTAATGATGAGAGAATAATTATATATTGTTTCACTTTCTGTCTGTAAAGCTTTTGTGGGTGGGGATATGCACACAGACCCCATGGGCCTAGATTTGAGGCCCAGTGCTCCTGAATACAGGTTGATTGACCTTGAAAAATTAATTTTTCTGAGCTGCTTTTCTCACTTAAAAAATGGGGGAAAGGAATTCCTTCCTTATGAAGGTAATAAGAATAAAGATAAATTGGGTAAAGTCCCCAGTGGGGTACTTGGTACAAGAGAATAGCCCAGTGACTCATAGCTGTTATTTTTCATAGTAGATGCAGAAGAATTAAACTGTTGAGCACACTTGCTTCTTTCTGATGGGTGAAAGTACATTTCCAAGTGGATTGCTTTTTTGGTAATTCCCTTGAATCTGTCTCCTGTCCCTAACTTCCTCTGTAGGAAGAAAAGATTGCGTTGCATATAAGCCAAGTCTTTGTCATTACTGCATGAATTTTGTAGTGTCCCTGTCCTCCAGGTGATGAGAAGGGCTAAGATGTAGACTAATTCATTTACTTCAGGCCTTTTGTTAATGCTGGTACCATTTTAAAGCACCAGTGTCCATGGAAGGTAAGGCAGAATCTCTGTTGACTTTGCCCACAATTGAAAGAATGTGGAAGGCAAACATCAGGTTGAAACCAGGAATAAAAACATTGTTAGGGAATTCCTTGTTCTATATTATATTTCCTTCTTCCATTTCCTCCCACCCATCCCTTCCCCCTACTACATATAATGGCATCTTCTACGAAGAAAAGAGGGAAACTAACCACCAGTCTTACTATGATCCAAGATCTCAGCTGTTTCTAATGTAACCTCTGGTGTTGCTGGAGAAACACAGACTGTGGCTTTTGGGAAATAAGAGGCATCAGTGTTGATTGTGCCATCTGTTGTCTTACCTCCTTTTTCAGATTGGGGCAACAGTCAAGTACTTGTCCCCCAAACTTGATCATCTCCCTTCAGTTCAAGAGGCCAGCCTGAGCCCCTAATTCCTGATCTTGGACAGTTGATACCATATCAACGTCATCACGGTGGGAGAGGTCTTTTACTTTGCAGGAACCCCTTAAGTTCAGAAGAACAGGAGTTTGAAAGGAAAATCAGTTTAAGATGGGGAGAAATTTGGGCAGGGAAAGGTGAGGAGCAAGAAAGCCTCGGGGTCATTCAGGGATCTGGGAAAGGGGTCAGAAGTCAGGCCGAGTGTGGCTCTTCCAGCTGAGTGTCTTTCTTGTCCCCTGTGTCTCTTGCTTCCCACAGCCAAGGTGGTTTCCAGCTCGGTGTTCCATCAGCTCTCATGTATGATGAAAATCAGTGTTCAGCTCATCAGGCACGGAGGCCCTCCTGTGTACCAGTTGCTGGCCTTGGTGAAGAGGAGGCAAAAGGAGTGAAACACAGTCCCCCGTTGCTTTCAAGAGTCTGTCTATCTGACTTTCTTTTCTTGCATTCTAGGTTTCATGGAGAAACAGACCCACGTTTTAAATAACAGCAGCCAACACAGAGCACTGTCTTTGTTCAGAGCACCTACCATGGATTCTCTTTCAATCCATACAACCTCCCTACGAGGAATATTTCCTGAGGTTCCCATTTTGCAGATGAGGAAATGGAGGCTTTAAGGACTTGAGTTACTTGCAGCACTCAGTTATTTGTCACTTCTTAAAATGATTTCATTCGTTCCACAAATATTTATTAGACGCCTCCTATGTGCCAGCCATTAATACTTCAGGGAGGAAAGGGACATGCTCAAGGACGGCAATGCCAGTACACAGTTAAACTCTTTAAGGAACATGTTTAATGTGTTATCCACACGACAGCTGTTTATATGCAAGTTGAAGCAAAGCAGGTGAAGGACCTTCTTACAAAGTGTAAGAAGTGCTGCGGCGGTCTGGTGGATTGTGACACATTTTACGTGCATCCTCCCCTTTAGCTCTGCAACACCCCAGCCCGGGCAGGATCTGTTTGATGCCCGATGCCGTTTGGCTGATAAGGGTTGAGCACACGGCCTGCTGCATGCCTTGTGAGTGTTAGAGTCAGGCCAGGATCCTCTTCTGAAGGCCCCGGCCCAGGGCTTTTCCCCTTCTGTGCCCCAGGGATCCTTTTCCACATAATGCTCAGGGGTCCATCAAGCCGTGGCCCCTGTCACCTCATCTCTAAATGAGAACAGGCCAAGTTATTACTTTTCTGCTCTCTGCCAAAGCTCTTTCCTAGCTTTAATTTAGGACCTTTTAAATAAGAAAGAAAGCCAAGAGGGAAGACGGAAGCCTGGGACCCTTTTGACTTAATGCATTTGTAACTCTCACCAGGACAAGCTGTGGGGTAGGCAGTGTGTTCCCTACAACATGATTTGAGTCCTGTTGGTAGTACGAATGAGGGCCTGGTCTGCGGCGGTAGAACCATGTCTGTGCACACCTCCGTGTCAGCTGACAACTCCTGGCTGCTCAGCATGTGTCCTGCTTAAAACAATGACAGTGGAATTGTGGTCTCAGGAGGATACTGGGAGGACAGGTATTGCTTGGCTATGACAAGCCACACTTGGACCTAAAGCATGGCCATGAGTTTGAGGATCAGGCCTACTATTTTTCCTGGGCTCGTCTTCTCTCAGTCCCAGAGTGCTTGCACAATGTCAGCCCACCTGTTGGGGGGCATGGATTCACTTAGGATGACTTGGTTGAGAGAGAGCAACAAGGATTTCACATCTCATGCAAGCTCTTTGTGAATGGGCCTTGAACCTTCCAGGAGCTTTGAAAGGAGTCTCAAAGAAGAAGGGGATTTTTCTTGATCAGTGTTAAGTATTTGAGTACCAGCCACCTACTTCTCTAATGATAGCTTTGCCTGCCTTTGGGTTGAGATAGGGAATGGTTCTTCGCAGATGCAGGAAAACAGCCAAGCCTGGAGTAAAGAGCATCATCTGGTATGAGAGCTAGGATCCAGCCCAGTGTGTGCCACCAACTGCTCTGATACTCTGGGGCAGTCATTTCATCTCTATGTGCCTCAGTTTCCCCATCTGTTAAATGTAGTTCAGGTGAAGTGAATTCCAAGATCCCTTCCAGCTTGGAACATTGTGATCCATGTCATAAATAGACCAGTTAACATTTCATAAGAAAGCATTGATGGTTAGGAGCCCAGAAGTAGGTTTTTATTTCTTTGGGAACAGGTCTTTGTCAAGATAAGATGCATGGATGGGAAAACAGCCAAGCCTTGCTTTGAGGCCAGATGGGGACACAGCCAGGTTCTTGGGTCATGCAGGTCATCGGAATCAGGGAGGCCATAATGACCTCACTGACCTCACTTGCTTTCAAACTACCCTCCTTAGTGACAGGTTGTCTTCACTGTTGCTAAGCAACGTTAATTCCCCCTTTTTTTTTTTTGACAAGGCATTGAAGGAAGAAACCCATATCTTATTTAGCTTTAAATACCCACATGCAAAGGGGAGGGCCTAACTTAAGATTTGTTTGTTATTTTTATTCTAATCCATTAGGGGGCTTTTACAGCGAGGGTACAGGACTTCGTTTTTGCCTGTCTTGTTAAATAAGGCACAAACATCAGTCTATTTAAGGTGCCTGTCAAGTGTACGCCCCAAGGCATATTGAAGGTTTTCTGTGCTGGCAGTGGCTTTTGTAGGAAAGTCTCTTGCAACTTGTTCTGTATTCAAAAAATCAATTCAAATTTAATAAAAAGATTAGTAGGTTTTTTACAATCTTCATTTCAGATTTACCAGCTTATCTCAATCTTGCACCAACAGACTCCCTTTAAAGGGCACAGCACTGTAATTTAAATCAATTTCCTGGGCAACGTCAGATGCTCGCAGTGTGTTACACAGTCACCCGGTTGATGCCTGCTGCTTGATTATGCTGGAGTCCCACACGCACTGCTGCGTGTCCCTCGCTGGATCTCCACCTACTTGCTCAAAGCTGTGAGGTGCATGTCTGAAGGCTCCAGACATCCTGCACAGGAGCAGCAGGGAGGCTATGCTAAGTCTGATGCCCTGGATAGCTGCCCTTCCAGATGGATACCTGAGTCACCCATGAAAAGTAGGGCCTAGGCCCCTGTTTAACATTCATTTGCTAATGGAGAACACGTTTCAGCTCTATATGCATAAAATGCTTCCAGTGCAACAAATGTGTTTACCTTGTTGTCTAATTGAATCACAGTCTTGCTGTTGTGGCTTCCTCCATTGAGGGCAAAATTGGTCTGGACAGCGGGCAAGTGTAGTCGGGTCATGTTGTCATACTGTGACGTGCTTCTCCTGAAAGCAGAACATAATAGTTGATTAAGGACCTTTTTTTGGGCAAAGGCTTTTATAATCCTGTCTGCAGAGTATTGACGAAGATGTGTGGTGAATCACTTGGGCTTACAATAATTTTTCCCCTTCATTTTTTGGCAGACAAGGAAGTTAGATTGAGGAAATCTCCTGGGGCTGAGCAATTCTGTGTCACGATCTGGATTAATTTAATCTATTTAATTTGCAGTTCCCTTTATATACATTTGTTTAACCCTCATAACAACCCCAGAAAGCAGCTATGGTCCTTTTAAAGATGAGAAGACTGACGTGCAAGATGTTGAGCGTTTGGTCCAAGACTGCAAGCTATGCATGGCAGAGTCAGGATTTGAACCCTGATGGTTTGACATCAGAAACCTTCCTCTTAACACTGACTCTGAACTGCCCAGAAGTATTCCTTTTAATTGGTTTCCTCTTCCACTACCCCAAATTATGTCATTCTGAGATGCACTGACATAGGGGCAGATGTCTCTGCACTAGCCATAAATGCCAACTGCCTACCTAACCTTGAGTATAGTCTTTATCACAGCTGTCTCCTATTTTTGTCTCCCCAGCTAGATTTTCGAGCACCTGGAGGGACCATATCTTATTTTATACTCCTGGCTCAGTGCCTGGCATAATGGTGGTCCTTAGATAAAAGCCAGGTGAAAAGGAATTAACATTTTTTTCTAGAATGGTTTTCACTTTTCCCAGTTCTAGTAGTGTCTACTGATGACATTTCAGATCAACTGATGACTGAATTAAAAATTTTTTTTTCACAGATTCCTTATACTCTCCTGTAATTTCTCTCGAAAGTACCTGAGTCTGGCACTTCTGAAAAGATGTCTTGTATTTGTTTCTCCCTGGAAAGTAGACTGGCCTCACCCTCTGAAGCTGTTTTCTCCTTGACCTCCAGAGTTTGGTCTTTTTTCTCTCTTTTTTCCCCCAAAGCTTTGAGATTCCTTGGCTTTATTCAATACATGATGATGAAAATAATTAAGTACCATCCTCCTTTGTAGGGTTATGGCATGCCTTTGCTCTTGACGGTGGGAGCATCTGTGTGGTACAGGTGGTGGCGTTATCCCCATTTTAAAGTTGAGCTCCCTGAATCCCGAGAGGATCAGTAAACAACCTGGATCCGGGATGTGTACCCACACAAAGTCTGTACTCAGGCATTTAAGTAAACTAATAAACTTCTGCTCAGGAAACATCTGGGGCCTCTTATCACACTGGGCTGCACATGTAAGAGGCATATTGCTCAGTGGGAATAAAGCTAAAGGAGGGTTACTAGAGGTTAGGTCTCAAAATGATTGCATTCGTGGTGAGGGATGAGTAGTTGACAGAATTTGAGACATTTTAGAGTAGTTGGAGCAACATTTCTCAACTCAGTTGCTGCAGTGGCCTCCTTTGCAGTTTCTGCTTTTCCCCCTTTGCATCCTTTATGCCTGAGTGTGGGTCCCCCTCCAAACTACTGTTCACTGTGGCCAGAGTGCACAATTGGTGCAAATCTGGTATCACTTGGCTGCTTGAAGTCCCTGGTGGTTCCCCCAGTGTGCTTTGGACAGACGAAATGCTTTCAGGATTCGCAGGCCCTGTGAGTCACCCTGCTTACCTCTCAGCCTCATCTGCGGTCCCCATGCCATGTTCTGTGCTCCAGCAGATTGACTGATTTCCCGCTGGCAGTTGGTGTGGTCATTCTGTGCTCTGGGCCTTTGCATGCCCTTTTCCTTCTCTCTGAAATGACCTCCCCATCTCTATCTTTCCTCCCAGGTCCCTTGTATTTTTAATGCACACTCATCCTGTAAAGCCTCAGAGTCCCCCACTGGAGCAGCTGTGTTGACCCCTGTGTGCAGACAAGCTGTCTTTCCTTTGCAAAAACTCTGAAGCCACATGGCTTGGCTTTTTGCTGATCATGTCACCTTGGGCACATCATTCAGGCTCTCAGTGCTTCCGTTTCCTCATCTCGAAAACAGGGAGATTATTATATGCACCTCACAGCGTTTTTGTGAGGTGCATATAAAGGATCAGAGGAGCCAATTTACTTGGCCAATCAAGTGCCACAAAACTGTTTGCTATTATTGCTGCTCCATGACGTCATTATTACCCCACTCCAGTTACCTATCAGGTCAGAAATCATGCCTGACTTCCCTGAAGCTTTGCACAGGCCCTGGCCTATAGCAGCTCTTAGATATTTCTAGAGTGAATGAAAGGAGATCTCTAAGGCATTTAGTCTGAAACATGAATGTGCACAGGACCCATCAGGGATCTTGTGAAAAATGCAGATTGTAATTTGGTAGGTCTGGGCTAAGGCCTGAGATTCTGCATAGCTGATAAGCTGCTATGCCCATGCGAGGCTCTGAGGAAAAAAGGTTTGCTTCTCTTATTTTAAGGCTGTCATATGGAAGATGTATGTTTTGAGCCCAGGACAATAGAGAACTGGTGCCAGTGGATAAAAGTGACCAGAGGCAGAGTTTTAGATTTCAGCAACTTGTGTCTGACTAAGTGGTGAGCTAGTGCTCAGGGAAAAGGCCTTCTTCCAAATACTAAGTTTCCCCTCACTCAGAGTGGGGGACTAACCAATGTCAGGGGGTTTGGGGAGGGAAAGGGCTCTGGGGACAGAGGTTCGGTGGCTAATCCCATTTGACTGTTAAGTGTCTGTGCTTTCCCACCAAAGGATCCAGCTGTTTCTCTTGGTTTTGCTTCCTGTGGAAGCCCTACCGTGGAGGGCGCCAGGTCACCAAACAGCTGTGGAGAAAACAGATACACTCTGCAGACAAGAAGCTCTCAGGAATCCAAATGTGTTCAATCCCATTGGTGGAGAACATTGCCAAATAGTAGACAGATGGACTTACTGGCTATTTGAGAAGGTCAACCAATAGAAAAAACAAGACCCTTTCTAAGTCAAGGTCCTGCTGCATCTGGTTTTTATGAGTCGGTGATACGGCAGGGGGAGGCTGGGGAACAGAGCAGTTAGGAGGGTTGGCGCAGAAGTGAGACATAGGGTCAAATCCCTGTCCCACCTCCTATTGGCTGTGTGACCTTGGGCAAATTGCTTAATCTCTCTGCACCTTCAGTTCTCCACCTGCTAACTATGGTTAATGATGGGTTGTTTGAGGATGTGGTGGTGCACATGTATAGACAGCACAATTAGCAACATGCCTAGTACAGCCTAAGCTCTCAACAAATAGTAGCTGAGTAGTTATTTTGACTAAATTTGCAATTAGCAGCTTTCAGCACATCTCTTAGGAAGATCAAGCATGGCTCTTGCCATCTTGTAAAGCACTGATATGTCTGTTTTAAAATTTCAGTACATGGAGTACCCAAAAGTGTCTGTAGCTAGACATGCTTTAAGCTTTCTGAATTTCTTGGATTTTCTTGAGTGTGCCTTTTAATCAAGAGGGAGTTCTAGAGCTTGTGACTTTGAAGAGAAGCCACCAGGCCTTTTTCTACTTGCACATGCCTTGATCAGATCCTCAGTTACAGTTGGAGCATTTGCTTGAGATGGTAATCCTGCCTCCTGTATAGAATTACAAGCCTCACTGAGAGAGGAAGTTGTGTTTATCTTAACCCAAGCAGCAGGCCTTCCAACCGCTCTTGACAGGAGGAAGATATTGCCAATCTGCTGCTTTCCTGACAGCTCCTCCTGCCCTCCCACTGTGCTTTTTGTAAGTTCGGAGTGGCTCCTGCCAATCAGACTGCAGAACAACATTCTCTACCTTACTATGGGGAGAGTGGAACTTGCAGGAGAAGGGATGTCCAGTGGCTTACCTCCTTGGTAGGATGGCCCAAAGTGGAGGCCAGCATAGCTCCTGTAAAGGCAAAATCTATTCTGTGTCCATTGGCCCTGGTCTGGGGAGAGTGTGTGCAGGTGTGGGGAGATGAATAAGTCCCTTCATCAGACTGTCTTTTTTCCTTTACAAAGCAGTAACTAGAGGTGAGTGCAGAAAAACTCCAGTTTGAGCAGTTGCAATAATTGAGAAAGTAAGTTGGGCAATTATTCCTCTTTTTGAGATGGAAAAGTTCCTTTTTTCATCTGGTATTTTTCCGGGTATATTTGAGTTCCAATTTGGGTGTTTCTGAAATGTCTGGATGTTTTGTGCTGCTAAAATTACTTGTGTCTAAAAATGTTATCAGCAATGACACTTCTCTATAAGCTCACTTGGACTTACACTGGCAAATTTCTGTGACTGAGGCCCTCCTCTTCCTCTATCACCGTTCCCAGAAACACAGCATTTCAGGTAAAGGTAGAAAATAGAATAATCGAGCCTAGGTTTAGCCATCAAGTGGAGGCCTTAACTCTTGAGAACTTTGCTTCAGTTTTGTCAGCAAAGAATCCTGGGGTTTTGTAACCATAGTTTCAGTGAAAAATTTGACCTTAGCTACAATAACATACAGTTAGAAAGAACTAGCTAATCGGTTTTCTAAAATTAGTGTTCTCTAGTACATAAACCAGTAGGAACAGAGTATTTAATTAAATATTATACAAGGATATAAAAGCCTAAGGGAATGTAGTCCCTTGATCTGGGCAGGGGGAGAGAGGAAACCCATAATCGACCTTTATTGGTCTCTTAAGCTAGGAGAACTTTTCTTTGTTTCTTTGGGTTTTTTTTTTTTTAATGTTAGCATTGACTTTATTTTCAGATCTCTCAGGAATGAATATATAAAGCTTGTTGAGAGAGCAAAATAGAACATTCAACATCATTGCCAGTTGTCCCCTACCAGGTACAGATGGACAAGGCAAGATGTGAACATGCCGTGGGGCTTGGGTTCTGACAAGGACCCTTGGTTGATCTTGTAGCCTGCTTGATGAGGGGAGGCTTTTGAAAATGGTCTGAAATCTGGGCATGTTTGAGCAACTAGGTTCTAGATTCTTGTTCCTTCACATGCTTACTGTGCAATTAAGGGTCCAAACCTCCTAGCTGGCCCCAGCTTCCGGTTCTGAGCACAGGTTTGTTTGCCTTCCCTTGACCCCATAGTACCTTAGTCACTGAGGACTGATTTAGCCCCAAGTAATGATCTGCATGCAGATTATGTAAAATTTGGCATCTCTTGTCACTTACCTGCTAAGAATCCCCTGAAATAGCTTGTCTGTTTGGTGATGGCTGAAAATGTCACCGATACTGTGTCAGCCCAGAAAGCTGTGGAACCATTTCAGGGTGAAGTAAGTTTCAGGTTTTATGGTTTCAAGACCATAGTCAAGTCCCTAGTTGACATTTTTGTCTAATTTTTCCATCACCTGCCATAAACGCTACAGAGGTGCAGGTGAACTCAGCTGTTTGCTGGCGTTATTGCTGATGGAAAACATTGCTCAGGCTTTTCTGGAACTTTCGTTGCTGTAGTTCCTTGTCAATTACATGTTGATAAATATTCTCCATTGCATTTTAATGATTTCAGCTTTTTTTCTTTCACCTTAGAACAATTCTTTAAAAGAGTCTGGAGGGTGAGGTATATTTAAGGATTCCCACTCTGGCCATTTGGCTTTTTCACCGTTTTGTATGTGTCTGCATTGGCATCTTCACTATTGCAATGGAAAATATGTGTCCTTGGCGAGACTTGGAAACATAGTCAGTCCTAAAGGTCATTGGATTTTGCAAGGATTTTGCAAGCTTCAGACTATTTAAAAGGTCCTACCTGAATGAATAGAAACGGTCCCTGCCCTTAAGGAATTTGCAATCTTAGGAGAGATGAGTGAGAACTACTTTGAGGATTATTCTTCCCGACTGTTGAATCCTAGAGTGTTGTTCCCCAATGTTCATTGTTTCTGTCTATTCCATCAGGTCACTGCCCAATTATTTTGAACTTCATCTTAATAATAGCTTAAGAAAAAATGCAGTTAGTTTGCTGGGAAAGTGACAGCATAACTTTTAAAGTACTGTGGTTGACCTGGCTTTCATTACCCATATGCACTCAGGCCCTTGCATTCATATGGATAATAGAGTGGATGATAACTTACCAGATATAATCGACAAGATTGGATGTGTCAGACTGATTGGTGGAATGATAACTAGTCAGGACCCTTGATTCTGGGTGATAGCCAACTTGAACTACAACAAAAAGGAGATTTTGTTGGCTCAAAGAGTCCTGGCTGAACAACTGAATTGCACGAAGGACAGGGATGTAGCATGGGATCAGGACCAGACCCATTGGACATGAGCAGCTAGGTCTCTTCTTCCTGCACATCTCTTTCTTTTTCTTCCTGCACATCTGCTTCCTGGTACTCTTGTCCTGTTCTAATGTAGTTTTGGTGTCAAGGTTATACTACACTCTTAAAATGAGTTGTGAGGTGTTCCCTATTTTCTGTTCTCTGAGAGAGTTTCTGTAGCATTGGAGTTATTCCTTGTCTGTCAGATGAGTAAAATAGTCTCAGCCGTATGTTTTCTTTATGGTAAGATAACTACTGATTCAATTTCCTTATGTCTTTAAAAGGGTATTTCTTCTTTGGTCAGTTTTGTAAGTTGTATTTGCTAGAAATTTAGCTGTCTACTTTTTCAAACCTCTTATTGTGAATCCCTGGAGTGTCTGGTTTGGTTCCTGTGGTAGGCTTAAGAATGCCTCCTCCCTGCCATGATGTCCATTTGTAATCCCCAGAACCTGTGACTATATTACCTTATTTGGTAAGAGGAACTTCACAGATGTGATGAAGTTAGGGATCTTGAGATGGGAAGATTATCCTTTATTTCTAGGTGTGTCTGATGTAATCACAAGGGTCCTTACAGGAGGGAAGCAGAAGGATTAGAGGTAGTGTAGTGGGAGATGCGAAGCAACCAGTGGCAGTGATGTGGATATGAGCAAAGGAGGATAGGAAGCTGAAAAGACAAGGTGATGGATTCTCTCCTGAAGCCTTAGGAGATAGATTTGTGTTGCTTTGAGTGACTTAAGTTTTTGGTAGTAACAGCATCAACAGGATTATAATAATAATCCAATATTATTTATTTGTGCGTTCTCTTTTCTGGATGAGTATTATTAACACATACTTCTCTGTCTTACTAGTCTTCAAAGAAACAAATTGTGGCTTCATTGATTTTGTTGTAAATTGGTTTTGAAGTTAGTTAATTTCTGCCCTTAATTATTTTCTTCATTCAACATTCTTTGAAATTGTTCTGCTTTTCATTTACTCTCTTAGTTAATCAACTCCAAATTGAGTCATATGTTGGTCAGATAATATGCTGTATCATATCAGTCCTTTTTTTAAAACTGTAGGGGCTTTCTAAGGCTTAGCATGTGTGACCAATTTTTATACATATTCCATTGTGCTTGAAAGAATATGCGTTTCCCATCCTGGGGTGCAATATCCTGTATATGAATTCATTAGTGGGTTTTGTTTTTTGTCTGCTTGATCTATCAGTTGTTGAAAGACATTTGTTAAAATTTCCCACTATTATTTTTTGGGGTTGTGAAACTGTTCTATATCCTGATTATGGTGGTGGTTATACAATATATGTGTTAAAACTCAGAACTCTATACTAAAGCAAAAGGTGAATTTGACAGCATGTAAACATTTTAAAAAGGTTTAAAAATTTCCTGTGACAGTGGATTTGCCATTTTGCCTTGTAGTTCCTTAAGGTTTTTTTTTCCTGGTTTTTAGCTTACTGAAGTTATGTTAGTAAAAGCTAACACTTGTAAAATTGTTTAATACTGGTGAAAACTTTGTGGCGAACTAAACATATTATCATTATGTAGGGAACATTTTATCTGTTTCATGTCTTGAAATGTTTTGTCTGTTACTAATATACTCATATATCAGAATTGTTTTAGTGTTTACTTTCACTTCTATCTGTCATGTTTTAGAGATGTCACACGTAAACTACATATAACCAGACTTTTAAAATGATTCTGATCATCTTTGTCTATTTTTGCCTATTAATTGGAATGTTAAATCCATATACATTTGTTGTGATTACTGATGATTCTGGTTTACAATCTTGGTTTGTATTTTTCTTTTTTACCTCAAAAACTTCTTTTGTATTTTTTTCCTTTCTAAGTTTCAGGTTTGAAGGTTTTTGCTATTATTTGCCATTCCATTTCTTCCTTATCCTAGCTTAAGGACTATACATGTTCATTATAGCAGTTACCCAATAGGTTTTAACATGTGTATTTAATTAAGCCTCATGTTAATAACTGTCTTTAATAACTGTCTTTATTTTCTGTTACAACACAATGACCTTAGAGCATTTTAATTCCTGTCACTCTCAGTATATGCTCTTGTTTGTAACATTAGTACTTAATATTTTTACTTAAACTTGATTAGGTATCATTTTGTTTTCTGTTACCATTTTTCCCTCCTGACTTAAATATTAGCAAGTATTTGCCAGACCCGAATAATTGTTTTTCTGACTCAAGAACATCCTATAGAATTTAGAGGTTCTGTTAACGCTAAATTCTCTTTTTTTGTTTGCAAATACTTATTTTATTTGTCTGAAAATTTCACTTTTATTATTAAGTGGTAATTTTGCTTGGTATAGAATTGTAGGTAGATGGCTACTTTCAGCATCACCATTTTTGTAGGTTCCATTTTTTTTTTTTTTCTGTTAAAAGGAATTAACAGACTATATTTTTCTGTCTGGTTGACTTTATGATCTTTTCTCTTGCCTTTGATTATCTGCAGCTTTTCCTTATGTGAGTCTAGATGTTGGTTTGTTTCATTCATTTTGAACAATACTTGTTAGATTCCTAATTTGAGATAGTTTTTTTGCTAACAATCATGGAAAGTTCTGAGCCATTATCTATTGAAATACTCCCTTTCCCAGTGTGTCTCTTATCTTCTGGAACTTAAGTTTGGCTTTGTTTCCTAACCTCTCCATCTTTCCCATGTTAGCCCTCTAGGCTGCACTCTTGATAATTACTTCTGACCTATCTTTGTTTACTAACTTTGTTCTATCTAATCAGCTCTTAATTCTTCGAGAGTTTAATTTCAATTAAATTTTTCATTTCTACAAGTTGGCTTTGTGTATTCTCAAAATGATGGGTCAGTCTCCTTCCTCCGTATTTTCAAGCCTCTGTTTTATTTCCTGTTACATAAAAACCAGAGTTTTAAAAAATATTGTATTTCCTAGTAGATGAAATCCCTGCCAGTCTTACTCTATTTTCCGTAGTGGTTGGTTCTAAAAATGGTGTCTTATTTTCCTGTAGGTTTTGTAATTTTGATGACCAACATGTGTTTCTTAGAATTTTTCATCTGTGGGAATTCTTTAAGGCCTGAGCTGAAACTGTTTCTTTTTGCCAATTGCCTGAGGTACCACAACTCAGAACTACTGTAAATCAAATTCTCTGCCTCAAGTTTTCATTACATTTGTTCTGTTTTCTGCTTAAAGTCTAAGGATTTCCCACATAGTGTGAATATGGGTTGCAAACCAGTATGAGGGTCCCCTTGTGGTTGTGAATTATTAGGAGTTTTCTCTCTATACCCAATGCCAAAGTCAAGATAGACAAGTGGCCTTGCCCTCCTATTTTTCAGGATGGGTTTGTTTGTTATTCACCATTGCTTTGAAGGTGTAACTCTTGGGGGTCTAAGCTTTATGTAAAGATCTCCTAGAAGACTTTTGACTTGGAGGAGGCTCTCAAAGTTCTATCTCCTGTACCCAGCATAGGTATAAAAATCAAGGCTTAACGTCACCAGGGTTTCCAAAGAAAGACAGGGTGCTTGCTGGCTTTAGGACTGATTCCCTACTAGCTAACAACTTGAGTAGTTGGTTTAAAAAAATGTCCTAATAATTTCATCTAGCCTTTGTTGTGTTTTAATTGAGGGTCTCATTCAGGGTATCTAGTCTTTGATATTGAAAGAAATAGGAGTGCACACCTGCTACTTTTTGGTTCACTGCAAGCTGTCATGGTCTGTGTGATGTGAAACATGGCTGTCAGTAGCTTCTGAAATTCATGACTTTGCAGCTTTAACCATAGAAGAGAGACTTAGCTCTGTTTTAATATTCAAAAATTCTAAGAGGACTGGGATTAAGTTCAGATCAGATTTCTTCTTTTGTATCAACAACTTAGGCTGGAGAGCTAGGGCTACCTTTGTTTTCTTGGAAGCACCCGAGAAAACTCTTTGGGCCAATATTTGCTCCTAAAATTGGATGTGCTGGACATATAATCCAGGTGTCTACTGTGGTGGTAATCAGGCAGTAAGGGATGATATTTCATTTGGTTAGAAATGATTTTGACTGTGAATAAGAGAAAAATCCACCTAACAGTGGCTTAAAACAAAAGACACTTATTTTTACTTAATTAGAAATCCAGAGATAAGCCAGAAGGTATAGTGAAAGACTCCAATGTCTTATCTTTGAGCGCCACCTCCCCAGGGTGGACTTTTATGAACTTTTCTTTTTATGGTCTTTTCACCTCATGGTTGCAGAATGGCTGTTGTGGCACCAGGGTGGAGGCAACACAGTGAGCTGTGCTGTCATTCCTGTCCCTTTTATTAGGCAACTGAAGATTATCTTCATGCTCCTCAGCAGTCTTCATTTACTTCATGGGTCAATATTAGCTTCCATATTTAATAGGAGTGGCAAGGAATTTGGGGGAACGTGATGCTCTGTCTTCTTAAGCCTCTGTATTAGGTAGCATTCAGGGAGAGAGGTGTTGGAAGTGCCTTGGGTGAACACTAGGATATCCATATGGTGGTATATGGAGTGCGCAGAAGAGGTCTCTGCATGATTTCGTTTCCATCTAATTTCTAGTGTTTTGTGATTATAGAATACTGGCTTATCAACGGCAAATAACATAAAGAACCTATGCATACCTTTTTTCCCAGGCAAAGTTAGCCATGGAAATGCATCTGACATGGATGCAGGTAACCAAACGTGTTCACCAGATGCCAGTGCCCACCATTAATAGTGTGGCTGTTAGTGAAGGCAGATACTTCATGAGTGAGAACTACTTGGTTCGTATGATGGGCTTGCTTGTGAGAAGTATGCCCCACGTGAATCATCTCTGCTTTCAGTTTGTAATTCCTTAGTTTGGCTAGATAAGGGGGGCTAGGTGAACAAAAGCATTTCCTGCACACGACTGCATTTCTGTTACATGATCTGAGAGACATCCATCTCAGTTATTTTGGAACAACACTGCCAGTTGGCAAAGGGAAACGGGTAGTCCTGGACCTTATCTTCATCTGTCATCCCTCTCACGTGATGGTGATGTCGGAGGGCCCTTCTGTGAGCTTGCCTGTAGGTCTGCTTTCCTTGGAACAGTGGCTTAAGAACCAAAAGCTCACTTGTGGTATCCAAGACAGTTTGGTTAATAACTTGTTATCCTCAAAAAGCTGAAGCTTGAGAGGAAAAGCCCTAAAATAAATTAGATGATTTATTTTGAATTCATATTTTTTTTCCCTTTTCATCTGAAGGAAGAAGTAATTTTTCCTAGAAAGTGGTAGGATAATCTTTCTTTTCCTATTTCTAGGACTTGTGTATGGAGGCTGCATATGGTATAGTAAAGAATCTGGCTCCAGAAGCATCTTTATTGGGTTCAAATCCTGACTAGTATGATCTTGGGCAAAATGTTTAATTTATCTGTGTCTTGATTTGCTCATGAGCCAAACAGTCACAACTTCAGAGGGGTTGGGGGTGCTAAAGGGTAGAATAAATGCCCTTAGAGCAGTGCCAAGGACATTGTAAGCTGGTAGTTAATGCTCAAGATTATTATTTTCATGATGATAATAATGGAAGCTTTTTCCCCTCCTTCTTTTTAAACTCTGCCTCTGAGTTGGAGAAGGAATTCTCATTTTCTTTAGCAGCATAGAGTTGGAGAGCAGAAAGTGTCTTCTCAGGGCACCATAAGAAGATACTAGGATTGCTGGTGCATCAGTGTGTGTGTATATTCAAATCTTTCATTTACCTTTATATCATTTGATCCTGGTTTCAGCTTTGTAAGGTTCATGGGTTATAGGTGAGGGAAGATGACTTTGTAAGTCATGGATGGAACTTGCTTGGACTCAACATTCTGCCAAATGTTAGAACAGGGCTTAAAGCTAACAGGTAGCTGCACAAGGTCTCTCCTGGAGCCCAGGCATTGGCTTAAGCTCACTCCGCCAGTGTTCCTCTGTCCACTCAGTAGCAAATTCGCCCTCTGCCTTCAACCCCCTGAATCTGAAAGCTGTATGATACTGTTTGTTGTTTCCTCTTAAACTTCATCTACTTAAAAGGGTTGTGTGTCTGTCTTGGGAGTGAGCAAGTAATTCAGTGGCAGAGAGGCAAGGTGGTGCTTAAAATAGTGACAAGCAAGCATTAGGAGAACTTTGGGTTTTTTTTTCCCTTTTGAATTGTGGTGTTCTGTGTTCTATAGTAAATCTTGACAGACCGCCTCTGGACTTCATGCTATGTGAAAAGTATGGGCGTGTAAGGTAGGACAAAAGGTTGAGAGGGCTAACTTGGAGTGTCCAGAAAATAGGCCAGGTTTAAGAGTTGAAGGAACTGTGTCCCAGCCTTTGCTTTGTCCCTGCCTAGCAATGTGACCTCCCGTAAATTCTCTTGACCTACCTGGGCTGTTTCTTCATCATCTGTGATATGAGTATGTTGGATTGGATAATGAAATATAGCAAAAGTTTTATTGAGTGTCTACCCACACAAGGCATGAGTTAGGCACAGTTTGTATTACTGTTGTATTTACAAGCTCTTAAATCATTCAAGTCCCTTCTATGTGTCTGATTAATTTTAATATTTTTTTTTTGTGAAAGATTACGTCTAACATTGTATTCTTGCATCTCAGTTGTAAGCAGCACTTAAGAATCCCTCATATTTACCACCCATGCTTATTTATATGAATAGCATATATGCATTTATTAAAACCATTTGACTAAGAAGTTATAATCATATCTAAACTCATCCATGATGAAAAATTTAACATAAGCAGTGAAAAGACTGATCTTCAGCCACCCCTGGTGTTATTGCTCCCGGATTCCCTACTTGGCAATGCCCCCTAGATGACATGACATGGTTTTCTCTCTCTAAATCGTACCTCAGTCCAGCATGGCTTTAAAGGACTTCGGCATGTTGGCAGACAGAGTGGCATTGTGGCGATATGAAACTCGGGTTCACATACTAGCTTTGCCATTTATTATGTGCTAAGGTCTTTGAAGCTCAGTTACTTAAGCTAAGAAATAATAACCCCATCAAAAAAGATGGTCTGTTTTGTATCTTTAGGCACATGGGAAATGTTTGTTCCCAACCCCTTTCCGATCCACTTACCCTTGGGGTGTAAGTCACTCACCCAGATCTCAGGGGCTGAGTTTAAGTGCGCCAGAATCATCTTCCTTGCTGCTTCCTCCCAAGACAGTAGTGGTGGTGTGGTAGGCGGAACATGAAACAGGACACAAGCCCATTGCTTTGTGAGAGGGCCTTAAATATCATTTATATCATTTTATTTTACTCTATTAAGTTCATTTCTTCTTTGCCCACTTACGGAACACAGCTATAAGACTGGCACAGTCTGGGTGCCTGACTGTGACTAGACTATCCTGCTTCCTTCTTTCCCTTGTTGAATTAATGACCAGACTGGTTAGGATTGTATAGAGTGACTGGTTAAGTACTGGTTGAGAGGTTGTTTGAAAACATCATTTTTTAATTCCTCTGAATGCAGCCTGTCTCCAGCTCTGCTGAAGTTTGCTTTCAATAGTGGATGAAGTTAGGAATGCCTCACTCTGACTGTAAATGGAAGGACACTGCCCATATTAAATTGCAGTTGGATGAAAACCAGTGATAGTGAATATGGTTAATTAGAGAATTAAGTCTCAGTCAGTATCCACCTTCAGTTTTTCACTTTTGTTTTGTTTTCCCTTTTGTTTGTGCTGCCCTCAAACTTCCCTTTTGTTTGGGTTAATCACACCTTTGGATTCCTTTTCCATGACATTTTCTAGCCACATTCTCCAAGAATGTGTAAAAAAGGGGGATGCATGTGTCTGAAGCTATGATCTTGCCTTTCTAGTAAATACTGTGTCCTTGATTTCTCATTTCTCTGATGGCATTTAGGTTGAATTTAGTTAATCAAGTTTAGCAGCTGTGTAATTTCCCTCATGCAGAAAATGAATTTCAGCACCTCTTCCTTCAGCCCGTATGCCTCCTCATTAAAGGTACAGGTAGTGATGAATGAACCCTTTGTCCTGTCGACTGGAGTTGCCCGGTGGCCCTTTTCTCTGGTCACTTCTCTTCTTCCAAGGTGACATGAAAGACATTTTACCTGGGGTGGGGAGCAGTACGGAGTGTTGCACTCAAGTCGTAAGTTTCATTTTGGGATTAGTTGGCTAAGCCATCTTTATTCTTAAAAAAACTTCTCAGAAGTCCACATTTTCCGCAAGTCAGAGAAACAAGTTGCAGGTAGGTGTTTGCGCTTCACATTTGAAGTTTTCTGTTCTAATTCTCATCTAATCTATAACCATATTAAGAAAATCTGAGTTGTTAACTCTCCCTTCTCAGCAAAAAAAAAAAAATGACTTGAGACAGAACGCTGATGTGTGTTCTCAAGTTACTCAGGAATCACTTTTCAAGGAAGCACACAGCTTGTTTTTCTTGGTCACAAAAGGTAGATAACACCAGAGCACTCTTGGTTGTCAAGTTAGCAGAAAAAAAATCTTAGGTCTTGATTTTCTGATTTTTAGAAATTATTAGTTAATTAGAGAACTCAACATGAAGATTTTCTAAAAAACAAATGCTGATTTATTCTGTAGTAAATAGTTTAAAGATGATGCTCTGCTTTTTCATAGTTCACAAATGCACTGATGCAGTGATTCCTCTCCATTTTATCACAGAACTATTTAAAATTGAAGTCACAGAATACGTTGACTCACCAGGGCTGTTTAAAACGGGCTTGAAATTATTTTTCTCCTGCAAAGAATGAAAAAATTAAAAATAAAGAGATTTCCAAGCCTCTAAATCCTGAGAGCTTCACCATGAATGAAGCATTAAAGTGCCTTGTTCATTTTTCACATCTGTCTTGAAGTTGGGGAGTTTTTTTTTTTTAAACATGGAACATTTTGTTGCCTTTTTGAACACAGGATTTGCCCCATGCATATGGCGCATCTTCCATCTAGAAGGTGCAGCTGCTCTACTGTCCAGCGTGGGAAGTGGGGAACTACTCTGGGTGCAGGCAGGGAACTGAAGTCTTTAATCCCTGGTCTTCTGTTTCCAACCGTAGCCTCTGGCTTCTTTTCCCCCAAAAGTATATGTTGGATTGCTGAGAAATAGCAAATTGTCAGCATTAATAGTTTTTTCCTCCTGGCTGTTTTCACTGTGTTTTCTCCCATGGGGTCGAGTGTGTCTGGGAAACACCCCCTGCCTTGTGAGCACTTGGAGGAAGGAAATGGAGCAAAGAAGGGGACGTGGGTATTTCTACTAACTGAAAAGCCATGGGTGGTAGTTTTTGCCCTGCCCCAGAGAAAACAAAACAAGATTTTCTTCTTGAGACCACCCTACAGTGCCCCTGTTTTCTTTGAAGGACTGTATTTGCTGATGGAATCAGTGTCTACAGCCTGTCCTGTGGTATCCGGCTCGCTCTTTATGGTTATAACAGTCACCTGTCATGGAATATGTAAACAACTTGGCACAGGCCAGAAAGGCAGCCATTCTTGGATGTTGATTTCTAACTATTTAAAGTCCCACAAGCCCCATAACTCTCTGAGCAGGGCCATATTGGAGATTACTAGTACCTATGCTATTTAGACCCTGGTCCAAAGGACCACAGCATGCTTCCCGCATGTACTAGGGACGCTATAGGTGCAGATGCTCTCTCTAAGCACAGTGACAGCAAAAGGAAAGTGTCTGCCACCAGCATGCATGGTAACATCTAACCCGTTGACCTGCTGGCATCTACCTCATAGGGCTGTGGTGATGATTTTACTGGCTGCTTCATGGAAATCATGTAGTGCCTGGTACATAAGAAATAGTTGTAAACTATTGTTTTCCTTATGCTTGGCATCTAATAAATGGTCCTAAACTGTTTTTAAAAAATTCCCTGAGTGCATAATTCGACTACTTATCTTTAAGTCAGACTTCAGCCATGATACTAGTGGCATGCTTCCCAGCACGGGCTTGAGGAAGGAATGCTGATTTCTCAAAGATTAGGATGATCCCAGGAGGATTCAAAATGGCTGGGGAAGGGAGGAGAAGGGAGGAAAGAGGACTGCTGTCTGGGTCTGTGTTTACATCTCACGAGCTGCTGCCCGGCCGCGTGGGGCGGACCGCGCAGAAGTGCCGTGTGCACGTCTGGCGGGGGCGGCGTCTTGGGAGAGAAGATGCCCACTGCGGCTTCTCACGGCGGGGACGTGGTGGTTTGGAGGCCAAGGACGGGACTGCAGGGGAATACCTCTCTTACGGCATGTGTTTCCTTGGTTTCATTCTGGTTTTGCTTCTGCATGCGATGACAGCAGCAGAAAAGAGGCCAGCTGGAGTCTAGAGGGAGAAGTATGGAGAACGGGGATTGAGGGCCAGAATTGCGCCAGCAGCGCGGTGTTTACCGGGTGAACTCTCTCACTTGCCCTGCCTCACTGTTGGTGCTAAGACGGAGAGATGTGAAATTCACGGAACGATTCAGACGTGTCTCCTTAGAAAACGCTGTCTTCTGGTAGCTTCAGCCTACAGGGCTCTTTATGAGGACAGACCTTTCTAATTTCTCAGTATTGCCAAGAAATGCCCATGCTGCTTCTCTGGAGAGTTTATTCCATGTCTTAATTACAAAGGGTTGAGTAGATGTCTCGGGATTGATGGTGGTCCTTGCCTGTGAAAGAAGGTCCTAACAGATCTGGTCCCTGACCTTGGCCAGAGATTTAGCCCTCATTGAATAAATATTTCCTAAATTCTTTGTACATTCTAATATGTGCTAATTGTAGTGGGGTAGCGGCAAAAATAATATTACATGTGCAGTGTTCTTAACAGTTTCTAGAAGGCTTGTTCTCTTATACCAATGAGGAATTTGAAAATCAGAGAGGTTCGGCCAAGGTTATATTGCTGGTAAATCAAAGAGCAGTAGTGGCGACTGACCTCGTCTTGTTCTTTCTCTCTTGTCTTTGTATCTGCTGTCTAAGACATGGTCCCTACCCTCAATCAAGCTGACTTTAAATAGAAAAGATTATTTAGTTGTGACTCAATTGCAGTGAACATTTACTAAGTATGTTTTGGAGGTACTGTGTTGAAACAGATTTGCCTTTAATCTGCATCTCAGGGTAGCAGAAGTGATCCTATTTGTATGTATATCTGTTTTGTTAAGGGTGCTTATCATAATTTCAACGAAGAAATTATTTGAGTGATGACTTATATGTTGTGTATTCCTCCCTGCTAGACTGTGGGCAGGGACTGTATCTCGTTGACCTCAGCATCCCCAACACAAAATGAAGTGCCTCTCACAAAACAGGTCCTGAACACGAGCTTGTGGATTGAGTCCATCCTCAAGAAGAGGTGAAGTACTGTTTTGTGGATGTGTAACGTGTCGTGGGAACATAGAAGACGTCTGCTGGTGGGGGTTGCTGACAAGAGTAGGGAAGCTTACAGAGGTGACATACGAAGCGGGACTGTGAGATGGGTGGGTTAGAAAGGAGTGGAGTGAGAGGGGTGGGATGGGTGGAGGGGAGGGGAGGTGCAGTCCCCGGGCAGTGACTTGTAGGACCAAAGGCAGCTTGTTTGACTGGGGGTGTGATGTTGAGGCTGGAGTGGTGGATTGGTGCCAGAATTTGAAGCCCCTGATTGACCAAATAGAACATTTGGAATTTGTTCATACCTTTATTATTAATTTAAGGCAATATCTCTCACTGTGCTGAATGCATTATACCATCTTCTCATTTACTAGTGAGGTCGGTCCTGTGAGCTAGAGTGATGGTGTCCCCTTCCTCTAGGAGAGGCACTTGATGCTCAGTGAGCATAAGTGATGTGCCCCAGATTGCACAGTCCTCGTCTCTGTTCAGGTTCCTGTAATGAAATACCACAGACTGGGTAACAAAACAAATGTGCTTCTCACAGTTCTGGAGTCTGAGAAGTCAAGATCAAGGTACAGGCAGACTTAGTGTATGGTGGTGGTTTGTTTTCTGGTTCATAGATGACACCTCCTGTCTGTGTCCTCACGTGGTGGAGAGGCAAGCTCTCTCAAGTCTCTTTCTCCTAAGGGCACTAAACTCATCCTTGGGGCTGCACCCTCATGACCCAGTCCCCTCCTAAAGGCCCTCCCTCTTAATACCATCACACTGGGCATTAGCTTTCAACATATAATTTTGTGGGGTGGGGGACACAAACATTCAGACCATAACAGTGAGTCACAGCAGAGTTGATGGTAAATTCTACTGCCTCTCACTGAACTCAGTGAGCCTACGCTTCTCTTGGGGGTGGGAGTGATACGTCATTCTCTGTATCCTCAGGAATGAGCACAGTGCGGGGCACATTGTAAGTGCTCCAGCGTATGAGAGAACAAAGCATTGCCCAGTCACAGACGTACTTGGTACTTTCTCTTAGGAAGATTAGTCTTGTAATGCGATGTATTGGCTGAGTTACTAGAATTTTTGTGTGTGTGGCATGAATATATTGCATTAATATTTTTGTGCTCACTGTTTGCAGGCACTGTTTGTTGTAGGGGCTGTGGACCTATGGTGCTGAGCTTGGTGGTAGGGAGGCAGTCAGGCCAGGTGGGGAGGAGTGAGGTCACTGGTCTCAGCATCAAGAGAAGCTGGGCAATAATGGAGGCTGAGGACCGAGGTTCCAGTTCACTGGACCAAGAATCGGGATGGGTGTCAGTGACAGAAAGTGTCTCAGTGGCCCTTGGGAAGATGATGGGAACATGACTGATTTAAAAACGTCAGTTGCTTATCTTCCTGCTTGTGTGTAGATTAATTGGGTTACATCTGTCTGTGAATGATAGTAGAAATATATTTCTGATGACAATCCAGAGAAAAAGCTAATATGGCAGTAAAAGCACCGCTGCTTATGTATCAGTTGATAAGTAAATCTCCTCTGTTATAACACATGGCAGCAACGTGGGGGCTGGGAGTAAAGAGAGATTTTGTTACTGAGAGCATGATCTAGGGGTGGAACTGTACCCACACAGAGTGTGTTCCATCTGCCGCAGGCTGTGCTTTTGAAACAATGCACCCTGTTCCATAGGGTTTCTAATAAATCCAAAGCAGGATGGAGTGTTAGAGAATGAGTGCTTTTATTTATAGAAAGAACCAGAATCCCATAGTCGAAGCCAAGTATTTGGGAGACTGGAATTGGTTGGAGGGATCACTGAATCCACTCATCCCTAACTCCCTTGTCTTTTAAGATAAAGGTACTATCATGGGGTATTTCCTGAGTTAGGTGACTTAGCCAAGGTTGTGCAGTGAGTTATTATAGAAACAGGACCGGTACCTTGATCTTCAGAGGTAACTGATCATTTTTAGCACTTGGGCATGTGTCTTTCCAGAATGTTTCCTACTCACTTGAGGGCATGTAGGAATACATATGAATGTGCATTTATATGAATTTTCTTAAGCCTAGAATTACTCTCTGTAACTTCCTTTTTCCATCTGACAATATTTCAACTCATTTTTTTAAGTCACTGCCTCGCTCTTCTCAGCAGTTGAGGATTATTCCATATATGTCAGAACATAAATAACGAATGATAAATATGTTTTATTTTACTGTCATGAACAAACTGCAGTTTATCAAAAAGTTACATAGCCCCTATTTGAGCCAGATGCTGTTTAATATTAACTAATTTAATCTTTGTAGCCGACCAATGAGGCTTACCTGTCTTACAAATGTTGAAACTGAGAAAAGAAGTCATTTGCTTAGTGCCACATGGCTTGAATGCAGCCATCCACCTCCAGCCAGAGCCTGTGTTCTTAACCACTGGGCTGTGCTGCCTTTTAGTAATAAGTATGCCTCATGTAATTCTGTGTTCACATGTGCAAATATTTCTGTAGTATGGGTAGCATAGAAATAGAATGATTGAAGAAATTTTTAATGGAGAAATGGCCAAGCGTTCAAACACCAGATGGCTTCTAAGTGTGGATAATATCAATGACTTGCCTTTATTTAACACTGCTAAATTCCTTATATATTTTACCACACTTACTCCTTGTAACTCCTGGTCAGTCAGAATCTCTTTAAGGAAACTACAGTGTGGTAAGATTTTGATGCCCCGGACCACTCATTCGTTTATTTATTCAGCTTTCTTGAGATAAAACTGACTTAATAACACTGTATAGGTTTAAGGTGTACAGTGTGTTGATTTGACATACTTATGTATTGCAAAATGATTACCACCAAACGCATTATCTAACACATCATGTTACATTATCATGTTTTTTTTGTTGTGATAACAATTAAGATTTATTCTCTTAGTAACTTTCAAGTATATAATTGAGTATTAACTATAATTACTGTGCTTTACATTAGATCCCTAGAGCTTATCTTAAAACTGGAAGTTTGTACTCTGAATAGCATCTCCCCTTTTCCTCACCCCATGAGCCCTAGCCCTGGGTAACCACCATTCTGGTCTTCATATCTATGACTTCAGCCTTTTCAAAGTACACATCTAAGTGATATTTTTTTATACACATATATATATGGTATTTTTCACTTAGCATAATGCTTTCAAGGTCCATCCCTGTTGTCCCAAATGGCAGGATGTCTTTCTCATGGCTGAATAATATTTCATTATATATATGTGTGTGTGCCACATTATCTTTATCCATTCATTCACTGATAGATGGCTATTTCCATATCTTGGCTATTGTGAATAATGTTGACATGAATATGGGAGGACAGATGTCTTGCAAAGGTACTGATTTCAGTTCCTTTGCATATGTAACCCAGGAGTGGAATTGCTGAATCATATGATAGTTCTGTTTTTAATTTTTTGAGATGCCTCCATACTGTCTTCCATAGTGGCCGCACCAATTTACAATCTCACTAATAGAGATCATGCACTTGGTTCAGTGACAGTTGATGACTTCAACCCAGGTTTTTTTCAAATCCAGAGCCTCAACTGTAAACACTGTTTAATTTCCTTTTGACTATGTCAGTTGGGCTTCCATTTGAAGAAATATTTTAGCTAAAGCTTTGATTGGACTTATACATAGTCATATGTAGCTTTCTAACTTTAATTGTATTTCTTTAGCATTTGGAGTTAAGTTTATAACATAGAGTAATTCTGTTTGAAGTTTTCCCTTGAGATTATTTTTTGCGGATTTGGTGGTTTTCCCCCTCTGTCCAAGTTATGTTGTAAGGATTTGACTCAGAAGCCCACAAGAGGGTAGGGGTGTTCCCAGTTATTCTAAATGTAAACGTGAATCGGGTTACATGTGGATGCATATCTCACCTCTATAAAAATGTGATTATTTCAGCATATTGTAAATTCACAATGGTCATAAATTCATGGCATGAATCCATCGAGTTTTAAAATAAGTTTTATTACAACCACATAAGCTATTTCTCTCCCCACCCCATCTCCTTTCTTACAAAAACATCCTCTGCCCGCTCTGAATAAGTTTGTGCAAGTGTTTGGACAGTCATCAAACCAGACAACTTCTCAGTTCAGCTTGAAAAGTGGGAAAATATGCTTTGGAGTAGATATGCTGAGTGAGAATTTCTTCTGTTATCTGACAGGTTTAGTATATGTGAAACATAGCAGGAAAAAAACCTTAATTGGAAATACACCCATCCAAGAGAATGCATGATATGATGAAGAGTCTGAAGAAAGTTGAGGATATACCAAAGGCAAATAGAGCAAGGAAAAAAGAGCAGTTAGAAACTGGAGGAAACACTAAACCTGAACTAAAAAGGAAATGTATTCATATTACATTATTTGATATGCTTTGAACAATACTTACATGGTCATAATAATATAAGCAGAATCAATTTATAGACAAAGCAAGAAGCTCATGGTTAGAAAACAATATTGCTAATGAACCTAGATGATTTTAAAAGAAAAATTATGTAAGGCCAATGGTTAGGCATGGATAGATCTGGAAAAATGAAGGAAGACTATAATAATCTCTAGGTCAGGCAGTTAAGAGCTTCTGTCGATAATGAAACAGGAATTAAAGGGGACTGCTTTTTTAAAAATAAAAAGTTAAAAAAGAACCTGGGCAGGGAAATAGCAAGATAATCTTTTTAAAAGAGAAAAATAAGTAACAAAGAAGAAAGTTATGAGCGTGTCCTCTCTGGAGAGGCATTTGGGAAAGGGGTTTCTGGTGCAGGACAAGGGAACATTACTTTCATTTTAAGCTAATTTGACTTTAAAACCCTTTTTTCCAGTGGGAACTTGCAAGTCAAAAAAGAAAGAAATACAGTGAAACCCCCCCATGGACTTATATACAAGACTCAACAATACTCCAAATTTTACTATTTTTGTTTCATCTTTTTTTTTTTTGCTCTTGTACTTAAAGTAGCATGCCATTTCACCTCTAAAGACTTTGAAGTGCATCTCAGAATGAAGAATACATCTTATTAGATAACCACAATACCATTATCACACCTCACAAAACAATTCCTGTCATTACCATATTGAATTTTCTCTGATGATCTGAAAAAAAAATTAAGTGTAAATATGTTTAAATGAGGTTCCAAACAGGTCCCCTCTTGTATTTGGGCATTAATGTCTCTTTAATCTTTAAGTCTCTTTTAATCTAGAATATCCCCCTTTCTTTTTTATCATGCTGTTGGTTTACTGAACAGTATTTGGTATTAAAAATGTGTGCTTGTTTTAATTTTATTAAATTTATTAAAAACTTTAAAAGGTTTAAAAGTACAGATGACTATATTTGCAAAAGCTTTCTTATGTTCTCCTTAATTTTAAGTATATTTTAATACAAATTCCTCTTTAATGCCTAAGTTTAAACATCTCTAATGCGGAAGCATTTATGTATCAACTATTTTGATCAGGATTCTTCACATAAAAAGATGAATAAAAATAATTGTTCTCCTCAAGGGTTTTTCAGTCTAGTCATAGAGGGCAGTTTGTGGATGTCCCTGGTGACACATTTGGCCATATGGAACTGTAATGATTTTTTTAAGCTAACAGCCAATGGAGTCTTTATTAGGTGCCAGCCACTAAGTGCTTTAAATGTATCCTTTTTTTTTTTTTTTTTTTTTTAAATAATTATTTTTTATTGAAGGGTAGTTGACGCACAGTATTACATTACATTAGTTTCAAGTGTACAACACAGTGATAAAACATTTATATACATAATTCTAGGTTCCAGCTATCACCCTACCAAGCTGTTACAATATCTTGACTATATTCCTTATGCTATACATTATTTTCCGGTTACTTATTTATTTTACCATTGGAAGTCTGTCCTTTTTTTTTTTTTTTTTTTTTTTTTGTGAGGGCATCTCTCATATTTATTGATCAAATGGTTGTTAACGACAATAAAATTCTGTATAGGGGACTCAATGCTCAATGCACAATCATTAATCTACCCCAAGCCTAATTTTCGTCAGTCTCCAATCTTCTGAGGCATAACAAGTTCTTACATGGAGAACAAATTCTTACATAATGAATAAGTTACATAGTGAACAGTACAAGGGCAGTCATCACAGAAACTTTCGGTTTTGCTCATGCATTATGAACTCTAAACAGTCAGTTCAAATATGAATACTCATTTGGTTTTTATACTTGATTTATATGTGGATACCACATTTCTCTATTATTATTATTTTTAATAAAATGCTGAAGTGGTAGGTAGATACAAGATAAAGGTAGAAAACATAGTTTAGTGTTGTAAGAGAGCAAATGTAGATGATCAGGTGTGTGCCTGTAGACTATGTGTTAATCCAAGCTAGACAAGGGCAATAAAACATCCACATATGCAGAAGATTTCTCTCAGAACAGGGGGGGTGAGGTTCTAAGCCTCACCTCTGTTGATCCCCAATTTCTCACCTGATGGCCCCCCTGCGACTGTGCCTGTCTTAGGTTGTTCCTCCCTTGAGGAATCTTACCCGTCTCTGGCTAACCAGTCATCTTCCGGGGCCATACAGGGAAATGTGAAGTTGGTAAGTGAGAGGGAAGCCTTATTGTTTGAAATGGTTAGCTTTTTACTTCTTTGCATATTTATGCCCTGTGGCTTCTATGCCCAGCATTTGTCTTGAGGTATCTTTACCACTTGGAAGAATTATGATACTCGGTAAATTTGATACGAGGCACGAATTCTATTTAAGGGTTGTAATTAGGAAGGAAGAAGAAAAGCTGTAGAAGTAGCAGGCGGAAGAAAACATGGGAAGATTGATTATTTCTTTGACATATCTTCTTGTAGAGTAACTTCAGCATGTATAGGTTTTAAGCTACTACTTAAATTGCACACACACATTAACATAATAGGAGTATAGTTACATAACCAAAGCATATCTGTAATTACCAGCCATCTCCAGTGAAACCAAGAAAACCAGTTAGGCACCTTAGGCATTTGTGAAAACTTATCTATGATATGGTGGATATTGTCCAACTGAACTTGAACAGTCTGCGAGAAATCAGACAAATTAAAACAACCCATTCCTGGGGAATGTTCACATCCCTTATGTTCTTTTAACAGTAAATAGTCTGTAGTTGTAAGATTTTGGAGTGCTACAATTTGCACTTCTCCTAATTCTTGGTTGAGTTCCAACAGTATAGATCCAGTCAAATTTGTTGTTTTACTGTATGCACAGGCCAGCTTAGATATCTCCTTCCTCATTCCCATGGCAAGTCCAGGAACTGGTGGGATGAGTGCATCTACAGCTGTAGCAGTGCGTGGATCTTTGTTGGGGTTTTTTGATGATCATTTTCTGGCATGAGTCTTCCAGAGAGTGCAGATGTTGGAAGTTCTTTTTCATATCGTATCTTAGTTCATTTTCGGGGTAGCCCAATTAGGCTTTGATCCTCTGTATAAACACAAACAGACCCTTTGCCTACACGTTTATATGCCCTTTATACCCTTGTGTAGAACTCATTGGAGGTTACCACACAGGAACTGCCCTTTTTTTTTTTTTTTTTTTTGCTTTGTTTTTGGTATCACTAATCTACACTTACATGACGAATATTATGTTTACTAGGCTCTCCCCTATACCAGGTCTCCCCTATAAACCCCTTTACAGTCACTGTCCATCAGCATAGCAAAATGTTGTAGAATCACTACTTGCCTTCTCTGTGTTGTACAGCCCTCCCTTTTCTCCTACCCCCCCATGCATGTTAATCTTAATACCCCCCTACTTCTCCCCTACCCACCCATCCTCCCCAGTCCCTTTCCCTTTGGTACCTGTTAGTCCATTCTTGAGTTCTGTGATTCTGGTGCTGTTTTGTTCCTTCAGTTTTTCCTTTGTTCTTATATTCCACAGATAAGTGAAATCATTTGGTATTTCTCTTTCTCCGCTTGGCTTGTTTCACTGAGAATAATACCCTCCAGCTCCATCCATGTTGCTGCAAATGATTGGATTTGCCCTTTTCTTATGGCTGAGTAGTATTCCATTGTGTATATGTACCACATCTTCTTTATCCATTCATCTATTGATGGACATTTAGGTTGCTTCCAATTCTTGCCTATTGTAAATAGTGCTGCAATAAACATAGGGGTGCATCTGTCTTTCTCAAGCTTGATTGCTGCGTTCTTAGGGTAAATTCCTAGGAGTGGAATTCCTGGGTCAAATGGTAAGTCTGTTTTGAGCATTTTGATGTACCTCCATACTGCTTTCCACAATGGTTGAACTAACTTACATTCCCACCAGCAGTGTAGGAGGGTTCCCCTTTCTCCACAGCCTCGCCAACATTTGTTGTTGTTTGTCTTTTGGATGGCAGCCATCCTTACTGGTGTGAGGTGATACCTCATTGTGGTTTTAATTTGCATTTCTCTGATAATTAGCGATGTAGAGCATCTTTTCATGTGTCTGTTGGCCATCTGTATTTCTTTTTTGGAGAACTGTCCAGTTCCTCTGCCCATTTTTTAATTGGGTTATTTGTTTTTTGTTTGTTGAGGCGTGTGAGCTCTTTATATATTCTGGATGTCAAGCCTTTATCGGATGTGTCATTTTCAAATATATTCTCCCATACTGTAGGGATCCTTTTTGTTCTATTGATGGTGTCTTTTGCTGTACAGAAGCTTTTCAGCTTAATATAGTCCCACTTACTCATTTTTGCTGTTGTTTTCCTTGCCCGGGGAGATATGTTCAAGAAGAGGTCACTCATGTTTATGTCTAAGAGGTTTTCGCCTATGTTTTCTTCCAAGAGTTTAATGGTTTCATGACTTACATTCAGGTCTTTGATCCATTTTGAGTTTACTTTTGTATATGGGGTTAGACAATGGTCCAGTTTCATTCTCCTACATGTAGCTGTCCAGTTTTGCCAGCACCACCTGTTGAAGAGACTGTCATTTCGCCATTGTATGTCCATGGCTCCTTTATCAAATATTAATTGACCATATATGTCTGGGTTAATGTCTGGATTCTCTAGTCTGTTCCATTGGTCTGTCGCTCTGCTCTTGTGCCAGCACCAAATTGTCTTGATTACTATGGCTTTATAGTAGAGCTTGAAGTTGGGGAGTGAGATCCCCCCTACTTTATTCTTCTTTCTCAGGATTGCTTTGGCTATTCGGGGTCTTTGGTGTTTCCATATGAATTTTTGAATTATTTGTTCCAGTTCATTGAAGAATGTTGCTGGTAGTTTCATAGGGATTGCATCAAATCTGTATATTGCTTTGGGCAGGATGGCCATTTTGACGATATTAATTCTTCCTAGCCACAAGCATGGGATGAGTTTCCATCTGTTAGTGTCCCCTTTAATTTCTCTTAAGAGTGACTTGTAGTTTTCAGAGTATAAGTCTTTCACTTCTTTGGTTAGGTTTATTCCTAGGTATTTTATTTTTTTTGATGCAATTGTGAATGGAGTTGTTTTCCTGATTTCTCTTTCTGTTGGTTCATTGTTAGTATATAGGAAAGCCACAGATTTCTGTGTGTTGATTTTGTATCCTGCAACTTTGCTGTATTCCGATATCAGTTCTAGTAGTTTTGGGGTGGAGTCTTTAGGGTTTTTTATGTACAGTATCATGTCATCTGCAAATAGTGACAGTTTAACTTATTCTTTACCAATCTGGATTCCTTGTATTTCTTTATTTTGTCTGATTGCCGTGGCCAGGACCTCCAGTACTATGTTAAATAACAGTGGAGAGAGTGGGCATCCCTGTCTAGTTCCCGATCTCAGAGGAAATGCTTTCAGCTTCTCGCTGTTCAATATAATGTTGGCTGTGGGTTTATCATAGATGGCCTTTATTATGTTGAGGTACTTGCCCTCTATTCCCATTTTGCTGAGAGTTTTTAACATGAATGGATGTTGAACTTTGTCAAATGCTTTTTCAGCATCTATGGAGATGATCATGTGGTTTTTGTCTTTCTTTTTGTTGATGTGGTGGATGATGTTGATGGACTTTCGAATGTTGTACCATCCTTGCATCCCTGGGATGAAGCCCACTTGGTCATGGTGTATGATCCTTTTGATGTATTTTTGAATTCGGTTTGCTAATATTTTGTTGAGTATTTTTGCATCTACGTTCATCAGGGATATTGGTCTGTAGTTTTCTTTTTTGGTGGGGTCTTTGCCTGGTTTTGGTATTAGGGTGATGTTAGCTTCATAGAATGAGTTTGGGAGTATCCCCTCCTCCTCTATTTTTTGGAAAACTTTAAGGAGAATGGGTATTATGTCTTCCCTGTATGTCTGATAAAATTCCGAGGTAAATCCATCTGGCCCGGGGGTTTTGTTCTTTAGTAGTTTTTTGATTACCGCTTCAAGTTCGTTGCTGGTAATTGGTCTGTTTAGATTTTCTGTTTCTTCCTGGGTCAATCTTGGAAGGTTATATTTTTCTAGGAAGTTGTCCATTTCTCCTAGGTTTCCCAGCTTGTTAGCATATAGGTTTTCATAGTATTCTCCAATAATTCTTTGCATTTCCGTGGGGTCCGTCGTGATTTTTCCTTTCTCGTTTCTGATACTGTTGATTTGTGTTGACTCTCTTTTCTTCTTAATAAGTCTGGCTAGAGGCTTATCTATTTTGTTTATTTTCTCGAAGAACCAGCTCTTGGTTTCATTGATTTTTGCTATTGTTTTATTCTTCTCAATTTTATTTATTTCTTCTCTGATCTTTATTATGTCCCTCCTTCTGCTGACCTTAGGCCTCATCTGTTCTTCTTTTTCCAATTTCGATAATTGTGACATTAGACCATTCATTTGGGATTGCTCTTCCTTTTTTAAATATGCTTGGATTGCTATATACTTTCCTCTTAAGACTGCTTTTGCTGTGTCCCACAGAAGTTGGGGCTTAGTGTTGTTGTTGTCATTTGTTTCCATATATTGCTGGATCTCCATTTTGATTTGGTCATTGATCCATTGATTATTTAGGAGCGTGTTGTTAAGCCTCCATGTGTTTGTGAGCCTCTTTGCTTTCTTTGTACAGTTTATTTCTAGTTTTATGCCTTTGTGGTCTGAAAAGTCGGTTGGTAGGATTTCAATCTTTTTAAATGTATCCTTTAATTCTTACATACCCTGTGGGAGAATCCCCAGTGTGGAGAAAAGGAACTTGAGACCCAAGGAGATTAAGTAACTTTGTGTAGGGTTACCTAGCTCGTAGGTGGCTCAGCCTGGGTGTGAACAAGGTCTTTCTGATACTGGATCCTGAACTCTTATCCACACAGGGCTTCCCAGTTTTGAAGTAGTAGCCATCCCTCCTAATAGGCAACAGCAGGTACTGGTTCTGAGTACAGACTCTGGAGCCTGACTGCCTGGTTTCAATCCTGGCTCTGACACTTAATCATTCTGTGGTCTTGGGTGACTGACTTAATCTTTCTGTGTCTTAGTTTCCCTGTCAGTAAAATGGGGATAATAGTCCTGCATCATAGGTGTTTTGTGGATTAAATGACCTGCTATTTGCTAAAGATCTTGAAACAGCACCTGGTACATACATAAACAACAAAAAATTAAATAAGCGCCACCTGGAAACACTGTCCCTGGCATGTATGTGGATGGATGGATGGATGGGTGACGGATGGACAGGTGGACAGAGTGGAAGCAAGTTGTGGACCATTTTTCCTTATGTTTCATCAGTGACAGGAATCCCTTTATGTCATGAGACTCGCTATCAGGTCCCATGATGTTTTGTTGATAGATTTCTAGATGCTTAATGTTCATACCACCTTTGTGACCCTTCCTTTTCAGTGTGTTTTTCTCTCTTCTGAATCATCTGGAAGCATAAAAGGCAATGATAATGTTACATTTTCTGTGGGAAGAAAGACAGCTGGGTTTGGGCTTTCCTCTCAAGGAGAAAGAAAAAATGTTAGTCACATTACAGCATTGAGGAATCTCGAGTGGTACTGGAGGGACAGATGGTCTTTAATGCATGGGGAGGAGATGCAGTAGTTTAGCCTCTACCATGTGATCTGTCCCCAAAGGTGTCATGCAGAAGAGCAGGCATGACAGTGGATTATGATCATGTGACTGAGTAGTCAGTGATGGCTCCAAAACTCCTTGTTTGGCTTGACCAGCTCTTTTTAATAACTTCTTGAACTTTGCTTAAACATAATTATAATCTAGGAGGCAAGAGGAACTGGGAGACCAGCAAACTGCTTCTGAGATGGCACTTTGCTGTTTTGAGGAAGCAGGCTGATGTGATTTGGGTCATGCACTGACTTTCCTGGAGATATACACAGAATGAGGTAGAGAATCTTGTATTTAAATTCCTCATTATCGATTTTTAGCAGCTGACCTGGTTGGCTGTGATTTGCTGATTACTCTGGCAAAATAGGTGTTAGTAAATGCCAACTAGTTTTGGACAAATAGTCTTGGATGAAAGAACTTGATCTGTTTGGCCTGGTCACTGATTCTTCCTGTAAAATTGGTAATGATGTGAGTGAAGTTTCATCTTAACAAATGCAGCAATTGCCCGAATTGAGAAGGATGATACGCAGTTTCCCGCTGTCTACCCACATTCTCTGAATAACATATGATCAATTCTAGTGACCGTGATGAAGTACCTGAGTGGTTAATGATGGCTCTGCAAATCTTAGCTTGGCTTGACTTTTTTTTTTTTTAACTTTTTGAATTTTGCTAATACATAATTGTTTCGAATTTGTGTAAACTCATTAAAATATGTTTTTAGGTTCAAATTTATTGACTTTTTTGGGTCCACTCTGATATACTGACCAAAAGGGAAAAAAGGAGAAAATAAGAAGGTATGTTAGTTAATTTTATCTCTTATTTTTGAGTCTGGAAATGAGTTTTGGACACTGTTACCTTTGCTTAGGGACTAGTTTTTTCTTTTTTTAGTCATAGCATTGGCTTGTAATATTCAGGTTTGTTTTTTAAATGTAGGATAAAAGGACATGAGTAATAGACCTGACAATAACTGTTTTAAAATGTAACAGATAACTGTTTATTTTGCTCTAAAGGTCACATTCATGATTGAGAGCGTATGAGTCTTACGATGGCTGTTTTTCTTAAGGAAATGATTTAGACGAGTTGCATAGCTCCTAGGTCTTTGGCATTTATTCAATTTTGTTTTTAATGGTTATTCACTTTCTAAACATGTAAAACGTTGGAATTTAGATACATATTATCAAAATATTTTGATATACTAAAAAGTTCTTAATTCCTATACTTAACAGGAAAACTTGTTAGTTTGAAATGTTTAGCAACAGCTAGCTTTGCAGTTTGAGTTGTGATAGTCCCTAATTGTATTAAAAGCTTGCTTTGTGGTAACCATAGAGTTGTTTTTTTTTTTTACTGTTTGTGAAAAAAATTACTGAGTGGGTGAAGCAGTTGGACTAATTGTTGAAGCCGAGATTGCTTAAGACATATCTGACATGTTTATAGTACACTGAGCAAATTGTTTATAGTAGGGATCATTTACATATGTATTACCAGTATCTGAGGTTTTAGATTTGCCAGCTCTGTATGTTGAGACTCTCCAGAATCCTATAATTGCGCCAGCTAGTGATTCTCCCCTGAATAGAATTGCAGGACCTTGCACCTGGCTGAAAAGAGTTCAAACTTGAAGATGATACTCATTTGTTCATTAAAAAAAAAAACCAAAACAAACCAAACAAAATTAAGTGCCTGCAATGCCCTGTGCACCATACTAAGCCCTGGAGATTTAGTACTGAAAGAGACAAATTTAGTCTCTGCCCTCAAAGAACCTACATTCATTCTAGTGAGGTTAAGGCAGACACTGAGCAAGTAAAACAATAAATAATACACAAGGTGCATCAAGGGAGTGATCAATCTGTGGAGAGTATAAGGTGAGGTGATAGGAAACAGTGTGTGACGGCTGGAGTGGTGTGGCCAGCACTCAGTAGGGTGGTGAGGGAAGTGTCTTGAGGAGGTAACATACACATTGACACAAGTCTGTAGGGAGTCAGCCGTGTGAGCCTTGGGGGTGGTGTGCTTGGCACCAGGAAAATCAAAGGCAGGCCAGGGCGTGGTTGTGTTGAATGATGGAAGACAGGAAGAGAGCTGGGTGTTTGGCCATCAACATGTCCCAACCCACTCCCACCATGGAGCGTGGTCAAGACCATGTGAGAAGTGCTTTGACCTCTCCAGTCAGATGTTGAGAAGCATTATGTAAATTGGGCTTTGATAAGCCATATAAAGTTGAGGTTAATAGGTTTGATTTCCAATACCCCTGGCGATGAGGATTTCCAGTGCTCCCTTTCCTGTTTTACTTTTTCTTTGGCAAGGAGAGGAGGCTGTACTGGATTTATTCATTCAGGATGTTTTGGGGTATCTGTGAATCGACAGACCCAATATCTTTGTGTTTGAAATTGGGTGGGTTCATGGTTGTTTGCTAAACAAAATTGACCTTATGTTGTGGTTGTATTCATTTGCTAGTGCTGCCCTAACAAAACACTGCAAACCGGGTGGCTTAAACCACGGAAATTTATTGTCTCACCTAAATTAAGGTGCTGGCAGCCTTCTGAAAGCTGCCAGGAAGAATGTATCCCCAGCATTTCTCTCCTAGCTTCTGGTGGCTGGCTGGCAATCCTTGGCTTCCTCTGAGCCACCCTGCTCTTGGCCTTCATCTTCATATGGCTTTCTCCCCTACCATATGTGTGTGTTCATCTGTCCAAATTGTCCAAATACCCACTTTTTATAAGCACCAAACACACTGGATGCCATGCTACTCCTGTATGACCTCATCTTAACATTATGTCTGCTGTGACCCTGTTTCCAAATAAGGTCCCATTAGACTAGGCATTAGGACTGCAGCATTTGAGTTTTGGGGGGGACAAACTTGAATCTGTAACGGAGGTGTATGTAATTCATCGTCTCTCACAACTGGAAAAATGGGCATTGCCTGCAAATTTCCTGAAGCTGTTAACCCACTTTCCAACTCGGATACCTGGAAGCCATGACCTCCTTTCCAGTTGGTAACAACCAGTGTTTATTGAGCATTTACTAGGCTCCTCTGTATTAAGATTTTGGCAAGTGTTACCTTGTGGGATCACTATATGCCTGCTCTGGAGATGGTTCTGAATTCATCTTCACCTATCGCTGAGGAACCTGAGGCTTAGTTCTACAAGGGACCTTTGGCCTTGTTCCACTACTTATCTCAATACTATTTCTCATGTTGATTGTAAACTGCTAGAGTTTGTGGAGTCCTAGGTGCCTGCCATTAATAGCACCTCCAGGTAGAAGGGATTTCTTATCGTTGTAGTTTCTTCTGAATTCTACTCCCTGGCCATTCGCTGTCTCCCTTGCTCTTTACCTTGAAAGATCTTATGTCATTGTGTAGCAGCACTGGGAAGATTAATTAGTTAGTATTAGCGAAGCACTCTGAAGATGAAAAGCTTATGAACACTAAGTAAAATTAAGTTTTGTCTCCTGGTGCCAAAAAATAAACAGTTTTTTCTTTCCCATTGCTTAGGGGTCAAAAGCTGCCTTTAGCATGCAGGAGAGCGTGTCCTCAGAGCGAACGATTATCTCCCCAAGGGGAAGGTCCAATGGTTACCAATTCCCTTAACCTAGATTTGATTCTGCAAACTATTAAACAGTTGTCTCTCTGCTAAATAGAAGTGTGATTGATACTGAAACAGGTTTTGCATTTTAACTTCTAGGGAACTAAATGAAGTGCAACCTCAGAAATTCAGAGATGAATGTCAAAACGGTTTGAAAAGTGATTCTGATGTTGGACTAAGTATATTAACACCAAAAGTGATATTAATGTTTCAGAGCATTAGGTTGCGATTGTTTCCTTATCCTTTTCATACGTTGTCATTTTGGCCAAAGGTTTGTGCCAGGAAGTTCAAACGTCTTGCTCTTAATAAATCTAAGTGGCATAATGTTGGCTTTGTCTTGCCTGTTGCTGTTCCTGGGAGCCAAATCCCTATACAATGAGCTGTAGCATATCCTCAAATGAACTTCATGAAAGTGTCCTGGAGATGGGGGAGAGAGAAGATAAATCCACTGCACAAATACATTAAAAAATCATGACTGGTTAAGAATTTGTAAGCCAAGTTGGGAGCCCGGTTGGAAACTGAATCTTGGGTTTTTAAAAGATTATATTCTTCTCTTCTGTTGAATCAATCTTCTAAGCATTGCTCTCAACCCCTGAGGTTAACAACTGCTTTCAAAAGGACAGTTTCTTTATTGAACGCTGACTTTATATATAAGCAATGTTTTGTTGTACAGGAGTTGTTTTCCCAACATATAAGACCTTTATTCTAGTCTCCCCTATGACCAAGCCTCTGCTAAATTCAGCTCCCAGAACTTCAGCTGTGAATAAATAGATAAGGAAAGGAAACAGTCACTTAGTTCAGCCAGGAGTGAGGCCAGGTCAGCTCAGAGGTCAGAGTCTGGTCAGAGCTGGGAGTGGAGAGAAAGAGCTAGCAGTGTTTGGCCCGAGAGAGATGCACACGTACATACTCACACACAGCAAAAGTAGAGCTGCTGCCCATGTTTTTAATCTCCTGAGCTCAGCACAGCAGCCTCCCCCTTGCCTCTCTCGCCTTGTACCACCTGTCTAACCTGTGTGCCACTGGGCAGGAACCTCGGCCCTGGCCACAACCAGATAACCTCCTGGCACCAAGAGCAGGCAAGACCAGTTTCCCTTCCCTTCGTTTCTCATCAAGAGTCAAGCGTCTATTAGGTTCCCTTCTTTCCCTCTGCCTTCCTCCATTCCCAGCTGGGATGACCCTCCCTTCAGCTGTCTTTCTCCTCCACGTGCACCTTGGGAGGAAATACAGTGTAGGCTAACACTGCATGAGTTTAAATGCTGACTCTGCCACTTACAACTTTTATGACCTTGGGAAAGTTATTTGGTCTCTCTTTGTCCCAGTTTCCTTGTCAGGAAAATGGGGATATTAATAATGCCTATTTGATCACAGTATCTTGAGGATTGAATGAATTAATTGTGTCAAAATCTTAAGGTGTGGCTGGTAATGTGTTCAATTAGTGTTAATTGGAAAGGAAGTGAATTTCCATCTTTATTCTTTCAAATCTTACCTAGGTAACATTAGACAATCTGTTTTTCTTTAGTTCTTCCTCTTTCTTATTCATTCTTATAGTGGTCAGAGAAAATTCGTTATCATAGAAGAAAAGACTTAATTGCTGACAGATCAATTCCTTTTTGAATTTTTGTAATGTTCCAGGTTGGAGGTGAAACAATCAAGCATAGCAAGATAAATTCTTTCTATGGAACTTAAAGTGCATTAGGAGAGGAGACGCACCAACAAGGGATTACATTGTAAAGTGTAGAAGTTGCCAGGCTCTACACGTATAAGCCAAGATTATAGATAGGATGGAGGAAGACCATAGTTAACTATATGGAGTAGGTGTAGGGGCCAGGGTAGATCGTGGGGGGCTTCACAGAGGAGGTGATACTTGTGCTACTTCCTAAAGGATGAAGAGGCATTTTCCAGGCATACAAAATAGAAAGAGGAGTTCCAGGAAGATATAACCTGACATGAGAAAGAATGGAGAAATAAACAGCATTAGGAGGACTATGCACAAGAGGTTCCCCGTGGCTGGAGGAAGGGTTGAGGGGCCATGCTGCAGGGACGGTGAGGCTGGATGAACAGACCAGGCTCATGGAGAGGCTTACTGGCAGTGAAGCAGCTTAGACTTCACCTTTAGTCAGGGATGTCATGGAAGGGATTTAGCAGAGGTGTGAGTCTGGTATATTTGCCGTTTAGAAGGACAGCTCTGCCAGCATTGTGTATAAAACGTGTAGTGTGGAGAGGGGGTAGTTTAGAAAGCCAGTCAGTTATTCTGCAGTCTGGGTGAGAGATGGCAAGGAACCTGGGCTGAGGGGCAGTAAAGAACTGTGGGAATGGATGGGACAGAAAAAGAAAAGTGAAAGATTAAAGCCTGGAAATCTAAGGAACACCAGCGTATAGGGGACAGGTAAAGGAAAGGGAGAAAACACAGGAGCAGGGGACTGGGGTGTGTAGAAGAACATCCAGGAGAGGCTGTTGTGCTGGATGTCAGGCGGGGCGAGAGGTTCACCACCACTGACACCCTTGAGAAGTCAAATATGTTGAAATGAGCAAGCTACCCACTGGATTTAGTGGTTGGGGGTCACTGGGAGTCTACGCCAGCCATTGCAGTTGGGGGGAGGCTGGGGAACCCTAATGCAGGGATCCGAGGAGAGGAGATAGAGTGTCTGTTCTTACTACAAAGTTGGGCTGTGAAGGTGATGGTAGTTACTGTAGAGTTCCACGATAAAACTTTTTGGTGCTAGTGATGTTTTAGAGAAACACAGAAGACAAAAGCCCATAACAAGTCTTGCTGTGAATTGAGACATAGTAAAGACTAGCCACACTCTCCTGCTGAGATCCTCACTGTCTAATATACTTAGACTACTGGCTGTCCAGGGACTGGTATTTACTGACATTCTTGAATGACTTTGGAGTCACAACTCTAACAGCTAAGGATTATATCACTATTCACTCCCTCTCTTCTCCCAACTCTCCTATTGAGCTACCCTTCATTTTGAGCACAGTGTATTTCACAGTCCAACTTTGAGATTTACTCTTTCAATGTACGGTGGAAATAGAGTTGCTGGGAGAAACTACAAGATTGCAAACTTGATCAGAGGCAAATGTGAGCTTGTTAGTTGGCTTCATTCAAACTTCTTAAGCTCCTACGCCTCATGTTACCAGATTGGAACTATAGACTATTGAAATACTGATTTCAGTTCTTTGAAAAGTTCTGCACTTCTCATAAAATAACCAGCTCTGTGTTCACAATTTCTGACAGCCTATGAATAGCATTTATGAGAACTGTGCTAACTCCATGTAAAATCATTCTCTAAGTAATGCTTTTGGAATCAGTGTGCAGTTTGACCAAAGTATGAGAAGACTGTGTAACCACTCAATGGAGAAGAGGTTTTGACACTGGAAGATTTAAAGATTGTTTCTTAAAAGAGACTGCTTGTTGAGTTTTCAACCACCTGTATAGCAAATCATGCAAAGAAGACTCTGAATGCCTGCCACACATTATTATAGACTTGTTTATTTATTTGCTTACTTACTTTATAATAAACCTTAAAGCTATGTATAGCTAATTCTACACTGGTTGGGGATAATTCAGCCAGATCCTTTATCAATCCAGGTATTTTCAAAGCTCCCTTTTTGCTCTGTCAATTACTTTTTGCCCATATTTGGCTGTATTTGGGGGCCAGGTTAGTCCTTACTTATCAGTGGTAATAACTGTATATCAAGGAAGTTGATCAAATCCAACCAGTGTTTTTATATATGATATATCTGTTGTCTTTGCTACATAGCAGGTTGCAAAACCTCAGGAGTACATAAGAGTTTGTTGCTCATGTGTCTGGGGTCACTGCAGTTCTGCTGATCTTGGGTGAGCACGCCCATGTGTCTGGGCTTTGGCGGGCTGGCTGTCGGTTGGGGTGAGATGACTGGGTGACTTGGCTCTGTTCCCCATGTCTCTCATTTCCCTGCTGTTGTGGTAATAGGCAGAGCCTCTAAAGAGCAAGCCCCAGTGCACGAGCCCCTGAAGCCTCTGCCTGCATCATCTCTGCTCACCAAAACATGTCTCTCTGATCTGAGCCCACCGTCAAGAGGCAGAGCAGACCACCCCACCCACAGTACGTTGGCCCTGCAGAGTTACATGGCAAAGGTCATGGATGCAAGGGGGAGTGAAGAATGGGGCCAAATGATGCAATCCTCCATGTAAGATGTAGAATTTTTAGTGAGAACAATTGATTCCACTTCTTACCCACTCTATATATCATCTCCTTTCTTTAGGATTTAATCCGAGATGACTTGGTGATAAAAAACAGAAACCCACTCAGGGTGGCTTGAGGTTATTGTAAACAGAACAGGCAAGATCGCAGATAGACATGTAGAAAACTGAGAATAGGTAGGTTTCACTGGACCTGGGACTGCTACATGTTAGATTTGGAGGCTGTTGTCTCATCTCGACTTGCATTTTATCTCAGGCACCTCAAATTTACAGCCAAAGTGGATCACTTGGTTTCCCACTCATAAACCTGCACGTCCTAGTCTTTTCTCACTTTCCATTTGTTTAAGCCTTAGAGTTTTTTTTTTTTTTACCTGTTTGGTTATATGTTTTTAACTTACATGCATATACTACAGTGCTAATATAGTCTATTATTATAAAATTATAAAAGAAAGCAAATTAAACACAATAGATACTTAATGTGCCTTAAACATGAGTTTTATTTTTTTATTGTGGTAAAAAACACTGAACATAAAACTTAGCATCATAACTGTTTCTGAGTGTGCAATTCAGTAATGTTAACTATATTCATGCTGTTGTGAAACAGATCTGAACTTTTTCACTTTGCAAATCCAAAACTCTACACCCATGAAACAACTTTCCTCTCCCCCTCCCCCCAGTCTCTGGTAACCACCGTGCTGCTTTCTTTTTCTATGAATTTGACTACTTTTGGATACCTCATGTAAGTGGAAACCGTACAAGTATCTGTCTTTTTTTTGACGGCTTGGTTCCCTCAGCCTAGTGGCCTTAAAGCTCATTCATGTTGTAGCATATGACAGGAAGTCCTTTCTTTTTAAGGCTGAATAATATTCCATTGTTTGTATATACCACATTTTGTTTATCCATTCACCCTATGGGCATTTGGGTATTGTGAGCAGTGCTGCTGTGAACATAGGTGTGCAAATATCTCTTGCTGTTCTTTTGAATACACACACACACACACACACACACACACACACACACACCCAGAAGTGGGATTGTTGGGTTGTATGGTAGTTCTATTTTTACTTTTTTGAAGAGCCTTCACACTGTTTTCCATTTGCACCATTTTACAGTCGCACCAATAGGACACAAGAGTTCCAATTTCTCTACATCCAAGATTTGGAGTCTTTGTAACTTTTCTCTGCCTTAATTTAGATTTGCTTCCTAATGGAATCCGTCAGTAAATCCTCTTTATTTATGTTCAAAACATATCCCACATCTGACTGCTGCTCAACTTGTCCATCCCTGTCACCCTGTCCCTAATCACCATTGGATCTTGCCTGGACCATTACAGTAGTCTTCTAACTGGCTGCCCTGTTGCTAAACATGCCTCCTACAGTCTGTTCTCCACAGAGCAGCCAGAAAGGCAGTTTTAAAACATAAGCCACATCTTACCATGCCTCTGCTCAGACCCTTCTAATGGCACACATCACACTGATGATAAAATCCAAAGTCTCTCCCTGGTGTATAGCATCCAAAAAATTCTCATCCCTTTACTCATATGGCATGAGACACACTAATGCCTTAAACAAAGTAAGATTGTTCCTGCCTCAGGACCTTGGCTCTTGATATACCTTCATCCTGGGTGGCTTTATTCATGGACATGGGTGTGTGATTCTCTCCTGTTCTTAATTCAGGTGTCTGCTCATTGTGACCTATTTAAAGAAGCTTTCCCAAACCAATCAAAAAAGGCACTCAGTGTCAACTTTGAGCACTTACCAGTCTTTTACATCATACTTTATTTGTGACTTTAGTAATAGCTTTCTTTTTCAAGAGAATGTGAGTACCCTGAATTCTATCTCAGCATCTGGAAGAGCATGTAGCACTTTGAAGATGCTCAATAAATATTTGTTGAGTGAATGAATAAAAGAATACTTATACTGTTTTTGCCTGAACAGCTTTGGCCATGGTGTCAGGTACCTAGGGTGCATTTGGCATCCTAAGTAGGGGTGGCTTCCAAAGATAATGGCTGAAGTGTGTCTCCCTCCTCCAGCTGTTTTCTCCGGCCCTTATTCACTTGTGGGCTGTTGCTCATGATTTCTGAGTGGGAAAGTGTAGATGCCTCATCCAACCTTTTATTAAAAGAAACAATTCAAGGATTCATGGGAATTGTTTGCCTCTGTCTTCTTGGCCCCAGATTGCCCTTCCTAAATGAGTGTTGGCTGCATTTTATTACCTGCAATCACATTTCTTATTGTAATGTGAGGGCAATGCCTCATTTGTACAATGAATGCTTGAAATGGGTTTTAAAGCATAAAGCAAAGCCAGAAATTCCTCCTGCAGGGGAGGCTGTAACTTGACATGTCTGTGAATTATATAATGGAATCTCCTCTTACCCTCCTTATAAAAGATACAAAAATATCAAAAACAATGGGCTTTTCTTCCCAGTTTGTTTGGAATATTCCTGGCACTCTCCTGCCTGCTGTCCTGTACTTGAGGGGCTCTGGGATCAAAATTACATGCAATGGCTTTGTTTCTCCTCCCCAGCTGGGTTTGTGGTAAAGGTATTCTCATGGGAAGTATTCAGTTAATTCTAAAGGATCCGCAAATGCTTGCTGAACAGAGCACTTCTACCTTAAATGGTCTTCCGTGCTGTGGAAGTCACGGTGGTAATGTCACAGGGTTGGAGCATCGTCTCTGCCTGTTCACACCTCCTCATGGCCTTGAGAAGTCTATTTCAATCTTACTAGTCTCTTAGAAACCATGATATTTAAAACAGGTCTGTACTGAGAAGTGACTGGTGATTACCTTGGGCAAGGAGTTGGGGGTGTGGATGAAATAGGTGACTGGGGTAAAGAGGCACAAATCACAGTCATCATATATATGAGTCACAGGGATTAAAGTACAGCAGATAGAGTATGGTCAGTAGTTCTGTAACATCTTTCTAGGTTGACAGTAACTATACTAGTTGGGGTGAACATTTGATAATACATAGAACTGTCGTATTACTGTCGTATACTTGAAACCAATACTATATATCAGCTATACTTAAATAAAAAGTGTATCTGAATAAATACAGTAAAATAAAATAAATGGTTGGTAGACTTGTGGGGTCTTAGGTAACCAGGGGTGCATCAATTGCAAGAGATGTAAGAACGGTTGCAATCGTAGTTTTTGGTTTCTCAGTCTGTGTGCTGATTACACAAATATGTTCACTCTGTGAAAACTCAGGTTCTCTAACTAGTGATGCGTATACTTTTCCGTATGTATGTTATTCTTCGGTAAAAAGACTTTCTTAAGAAAACAGACCAACCATAATTCCTACCTGCAAGATCTCCTCCTGGTAGAGAGTATATATGGAATAGAAGATCCCATGCTCAGACTAGTGCTAGGATTAAGGAAAGCATATTATAGAAGCACCAATAGAAGGGATTAAATTAATCTTTTAAGAGGAGGATAGAGAAAAACCAGTAGATTTAAATGGCATTTATCACCTTTTCCTGACTTCCTCCATATACGTTAAGGATTTATGTAAAGGAAACTTGAATAAAGTAGGTTAGGTTCTAGTTCTGTGATAGCATGCTTAGAAGATAAATATTGCCTAAAAAAGCCAAATATTAAAAATATCATTACCCTCAGGGAGCTTCTGTGTAGTCTCCTCAGACCTATCTCACTTTTGACATGGGTAACTACATGGATGGATGAATGAGAGTGAAACCCTTACTATCCAAGCCCCTGTATTGGAGGAGAGTGGTGTTGCTCTACTGTGTATGAGGGGCAGTAGGCTAGTAATGGCTGCAAAAAATCGATGTCAGTATTTTTAAAAATATTGCTGACTATGAAAGAGTCATAAATGAGACTCTAAAACTGAGCCACAAAATGCTTTTATTGTCTTTTAATCAGGATTGAGCTAAATTGTCATAGGCAGTAATTAGCAAGCATTGCAAGGCTGTATGAAGCTAATTTCTGTAGTGTAAATGCATTGAGATCATAGAAGGAGCTGATGGGTAGGGAAAGAAAGTGCTGGACAGTTGGAGTCATTAGAGTACATGGTATCCAAACTGGTCTTTGAACAGTGGGTTCCAGACTTGTGGGTGCATATGAAATACGTTGGTAAGAACTTTATGGTGAGGATTCCTAGGTCCTGCCCTAGATTCTGTGGGCCTGGGAGAGGCCTAGCGCTATGCTGAGGTAGATGATTCACAGACTGTGCTTTGAGGATGATCGGAAGGTAGGGTAGGTAGGTAAGTAGAGAACTAGTGGCAGGGAGAGAGGGAGGAGGTCTGGTGGAAGGCAAGTGCTTGGAAGTAAAAGACAACAGCATTCAGTCCGGAGGTAGGCCCTGTGGCAGGCAGCCTCGAGGATCAGAGAGACTGATGTCGGGACACTAACAGCAATCAGACCTGCTATCCTTAGAATGCTGTGGTCTGTACTTCATATTTTTATTTGAAAGTGGCTTAAGAATGAGGTTAATACTTAAATTAAAATGTTGTTCTAGAGGAATTTGTGTCTTAACATGTCATAGCTGGAACTAATCTCAGAGAGTAGCTTCCTGTTCTAATCTGTCATTTAAGAGAGGAGAGGACTGGGAACCCCAGAGTCAAAGGAAGTGATTTGTGGAGAGTCCGAGCTTTGGCTAAAATCCAGAAATCTCCGATGAGTAATCATTGTACTTATTTGTTCATTCATCAGACACTTAGTAAGCACCTCCTATATGCTCAGTCCTGAGCTAAGCGCTGAGGTTCTGCTGTTTAAAAAAAAAAAAGTCTGTATAGTCCTTCCCCTCATGGAGTATACAGTCTAATGAAGGTGTCAGTTGTAGAACCAGTAAAGGAATTTTTCCTTCTGTGAGTTCATTTCCCCATGATGCTGGTTAAATATAGCAAGGTGGTTTTATTAAGAAACAAACTGCATTATGCAGACTCTGGCTGATTACAGTATTATTGAAATGGGCACCTGGGTAGGTGATTAGCCACGCAGCTCTCTACATCGCTGCACTATTTGAGGGGCAGGTTTCTAGATGGCCCTGAGTTCTTTCACTTAATAAAAACTTCTGTGAATTATTTGCATAGTGTACAGCTGTGCTTCTTGAACTTTCCTGTGCAAGGTTGTCACCCAGAGATTTTCTTACAATGCAGATTCTGTGAGTTTCACAGTGAGGGCTGAGCTCCGGTGTTTCCAACAAACTCCCAGGGGTGTTCATGTTGCCAGCAGGTGACCCCACAGAGGAGCAGGCGACTAGAAACCTGGGGATGGTAGAAGGAGTGCTGAGTCACTGAACATCCACCCCATGATAATAAGTTTTGGTTGTCATTAGTTTTGATCAACTGACTTGTTTTTTTCCTTGTAATAGGAAGGTGCACTATAGCTCCAAAAATACTTTTACTGTTGAAATTTGTCCAGAAAAACGACTTCACCATAACAAGTCCTCTCTTTTCTAACTCATTGAAAAAATTATAACATCATTTTGGGTAAAACAAGATTTCTTGAGTTCACCAAATACCTCAGAATAGACTGTAATCACAAGTGTGAGAAATGTAATCAAGGAAATGGGAAGGACACCAGAGGCGTCTCTGTCGGGGTATTCCGACTGCAGTATGTTTGGATAGAAGCCATATCAGTTTCTTGTTCTCTCCATCCTGTATTAGTGCATAAGACAGCATATCCTGGCACAGAAAATCCTTAAGGGTGAAAGCATTATTACCTGAAGCTTTTCCAGCAACCGGTGCCAGCGAAACTGCACATTTCATACGCATCTTGAAACATTAGCCCTTTACTTCCGGCTCACAGTTTATTTATAGCAAGCCAAAGGAGAAAAATTATTACTTTCAGATTGCTATAATGCTTAACATTATTGGGCTTTTAAAGGTCATAAGTGAATACATTGAGCTTTTTGTAGGCGTGTTTCTTTTTTTAAATTTTTTGATACGAGGTTTAAACTTAATTATGTAAGATTCTATATAGAAGACAGATTCTTCTCTGCCACCTTTTTTTTTTTTTGAATGATTTTTTTTCCCATCTTTTGAGTGACAGTATCAAAGACTACAAGAAATCATAGGAGGGAGAAGTTTGGCTCAGCCTACTTGATGAATTTCCTTTCATTGTCTGTGTCCCTCCATGTTCAAAGCAGAAACTTCCATGGCTGAGAAGGTCGTTTATTTAGATGTTATTCCAAGTTCCATTGCTACTTAGGACTGTGAAATTTCTGCTCTCTGTAGAGCGAGAAGGGCTCTTGGTCTTGACCCAGCCCCGTGGTTCACGTATCCCTCCTCTCAGGGCCCTTGTGTTCAGTGCTCTTCCAGTCAACATTTGTGCATGAGGTCTGACCATTTTTGAAGGCTCTCCTGATGGCCATAACGAGCGTGTAGAGTTTCCAAGGAGCATCTGATGAATTATAAATAACCTCAAAAAGTTTTTCTTATTGTGGCTTCTTGTTTAATGTCCTCTCTACTCTCACTGTGTGAGTGCAGAGTCTTTATTACTGAGCGGTGGTTAGAGAGACCAAATGAGGTAGGTAACAGTGAACTTTGCAGTGTTGTTGAGATGGTAGGTCTCCAAGACTCAAGGCAGCTTTTGATTTTGACTTGTAATTTTGAGGTTTCTACAGTTCTGACTTGAAGCAAAATTTAACCCACGAGTTACTGCCGATTTTGACCTATCGAAATGTTTTTTTTCCTTTTACCTAACCAATTATATGAGTTACGCCATGGCTATTGTGGCCTGAACATTCTGATATAAAGAAGCTCCCTTTGGGCAGTGACTTTGGGTGGCCGGCTTGAGGTCAAATTGCCTGGATTTGATTTCTAGCCCCATGGCTCCTTCTGAAAGATGAGTTGTTTTGATGATGAAATGAAGGGATAGTGTGAAGTCTTGTATGTAGTACCTAGAAATTGTAAGCACTTAATAATAGCAATACAATTGAATATTTGTTGAGTTTCATAAATACTAGTTACTGTATGATTATAATATGTTAATATCAATAAAAATCTCTTAGTATTTTATTTGTTTCTCATGTCTATTGCATAGCTTAAAAGTTTAGAATAGTAGATTAGAGGAAGCATAGTAGCTCCTATAAGTTGACCAAGAGCTGTTTTCGTGGAAATCTGTTTTCTCCTTTCAGGATAAATGGTTGTGAATGGTTGGCTGCTGGCTTGGATGTGCTTAGAGTCAGTCACCACCTGCATGCATCCGTGTTTGGTGGTTTCCCTTTAAACAGAAAATCTATTACTGATGTAGATTCCTTTCTATAGGAAAGTTCATATTAGACAGCATTGAGCTAAGAGTTTTTGTTTCCTTTAATGATAGAAAATTGAAAAGTGGCATTCCCAGATGGTGTAGGGGGTTCTTTCTGGCGCTGTATGAAATGAGGTTGGACCCAGACTTTATGTGGAATTGTTTAACTCCTTTGCTTTTTCTTTAAAGCACATCCCGCCATGGGCAGATGACAGGCATGTTTTATCTGGATTGGATAATTTGATATAACTGCATTTTGAATGTTAAATCAAGCCGCCTTTTTTTTTTTAATGGTATGATTTGTTGAAAGACCCTTTGATGGAGAATATTAACATTATTAAGCATTCAGCAGTGAGGAGGAAGGACAAGGTTCAGGTTAATTAAATAAGGAATTAGTTGGCTGGTGATTCAGAGGAGTGGTTTTTCAGAGTTATCCAGCTATTCCCTATGACCCATGTCACCCTTTCAAAGGGGAGACAGAACAAGAGAACCCTGCAAATTACGCACATTTGACTTTGTAAACACTGCCAAGCCAATTACTCAAATCAGCATAGTTACCTAATCTCCTGATGTCCCTGGCAGTGAGAACAAGTGTTAAAGAGAGAAGCTAGGGATGAGCAAAATGGGGCTGCCCCTATGTCTTAGAGCTCACTGGTACAGCACATGATGGATGTGGCTGAAGCCCTGCTGTCCCATGGGCTTGTTAATAGTCCCCCATAACTGTCCTTATCCCCAACCGCTGGCAGGGACAGAGTTTCCATGGCGGAGCTGCCCAGAATAGACCCTCTGGGCAAGCAGCAGGGGCTCGACTGAGCATGCCTAGCCGTCTCCAAGCCTTCCAGTCACTGAACAGGACCTCCTCCCATCAGAGGATTGAGAGGGCTGGAGAGAGGGTAGGAGTGTCATGTTTGGGCACAGTCCCCTGCCAAGGGAAACATCAGGTAAGGGGAATGAAGGTTCCACTTCCTGCCAGCAAATATTGTTTCTAGAAATACCAAGCACCGTGTGAGATGCCAGAGCAGCTAATTAAACTTTGTACCTCTAGGCTCCTTAACCCTTAGGACTTCACTGTATTGACTGTGGCATATAAACCAGTCATTCCCACCCCCACACACCAAACTCAAAACATTTCAGAAACTTAATAATCCTACCTGTCTCAGGTACTGGTAGAATTTCAAAGAAGTTCCCCTAAGACCACTTAGACATGACCCCAAACTGTCCTGATACCATGGCCATCTTGGAGCATGTTTTTGCTGAGGCAGATTAGGGATAGAGGAAGAATGGCAGGTGTCAGCCCTGCCTGTGCTCCTGAGAAGCCCGTGAGATTCTTGTCTAAGAAGGCTGCCTGCGTGGATGAAACGCATCTACTGTGTGACGCTTTGGGCTCAGGTACTGAGTTTACCTCCCAGTTGGAGGGTTCACAATGCCCAGGAGGCCTTTTCGTTGTTCCCAGAACAGTGTTGTATATGTCGGTCACTTTTACATAATTGTAGGTTGCTTGCCATATTCTATATAAATCTCTTGTAGGAAAACTTAGCATGCTAGTGTTAGTCTATATTGGGATCCAAGCCTCCTCAGTATTAAATGAGTCTAGGACACCAGCAACGCCCACCCCATTGCAGGTTTTATATGAAGCAAACATCTATTTTTTGCTTTGTGCAGAATCCAATGTATCAAGGGCTAAAAATAACCAAATGCCCAAAAACCATTTGCGATAGAAAAATGACTGTAGGGGGAACTATGTTGTTTTCTGCCCTGGTTGTGACTAAGCAGTATAGGCCAGAAATTGTGCCCTAGAACCAGTTTTGCTAGGTTATCCTGAGGTTCTTCTGGTGTTGGAGGACCTGCAGTTTTCCCTGTGAACTTGAAATGTCATCTTGCCTGTATAAACTGTTAAAGAGGCTTAAAAATAATTTAGACAGTAGTCTTTTCCTTCTTTTCTTGATTGCCTAGAAGTGGTCTATTTGGATCTTGAAGACTTTGAAAGTTTGTTTGTTTGTTTGTTTTTTAGGACTTTCAAAAAGAGAGACATGGAAATAAATAGACCATAGGTTAGAGTAACCAAAAGACAGGGCTGTTAATGCCTTTTAAAATCTTCACCACATTTTTCTAATGCCAACATCATTTCTTAAGCTATGCCACACACAAGATGTGAACACTCTGGTAGTCCTGTGCTGGCCGGAGTCCTATTACCAAGAAGTATATTTGCTAATGTCATCAAACTGGCATCAGCTATCCAGTTCTGAACTCAGAGGTTAGATGCCTCTTATTTTTCTCAAGTAGGCAATTTCCCTTTCTTTCTGGCAAACAAACAAGCCTGGGGATGGGGATCCAGAAACGTTGGAGAGTGCCAACAGGAGCAGCTGGTTGTTTTAATGTCTACAGGCTGCACTCCTGCTGCATTGATAGGACAGTCCTCTCCACCCAGTCTGAATGTGTCCAGGGTGAGCCCAGCTGACCCACTTCTCAGTGTGCTGTGAAGTCACCACTGCCTGGCCACACCCTCCCACAGATGTGCATGTATAAAGATGAATGTGGTCTTTCGCTTCTCCATACCATTGTGGTTTGTGTTATGTCCAAACTTCAGAGGAAAAAACACCAAACCCAGGATGGTTAGTGACTGATCATGTTGCATTAAAAGGAAGCAGACGGGGAGGATGCACATTCAGGATTTAAAGGGACTAGCAGTGGACTGGACTATGGATTTTCTCTGAGCCTCTTAACCCTTCAAGTGCATCCCTTCATGTTGGGAAAGTATCTTACCATCTGTTCGATTTTTCTGTAAGATGATTAACATTCAGAAACCTAAATGACTCAAGAAAAGTGAAAGCAGTACTAGACTTTGTGGAAAAATTTGTGGAATGTGTTGTCCTCTCCCCAGCAATGTGGACTCTTAAGGGAAGCAGCCTCCCCTGTTGTCCACAGCCTTTGGCTGGTGGCATGTCTGAAAACCTGCAGAGGACACTGGCGAAATCAAACTAAAAACCCCAGAGAGTTTTTTTTTTTAATCCCTAGATTTATTGGAGCAATCTTTCTCCCCAGTAATTTAAAAAATTTGTGACATATGAAAGACTCATTGGGTAAGGGGAGAAGGATAAGATTTTCTAAAAATCAAGCCATTTCTCTTATTAGGGAGATTTACTAAAACAGGAAATGAGATTTGGAGCTTTTTTGGAGACAAGAAAACAGTTAAATAAATGTTTAAACGCAAGTAGACCCATAAATGTTTTCATTAAAAAAAATGAAAATTCACTGCAGAGCCTCATCTGTAATAATGACTGTTACATCTGAACTTTATGTTCTAAAACTGTGCATATATGACACTGAAAAAAAAAAGGGTTGGAATCGGAGCACCAGCTCGGTCCAGTTTGAGTTACGTGTTTCACAAGAGAACATTCAGCAGCGCAGCGGGTTTGAAACTTCCTGAAAGTTGCAGGGGCTGGGATCAGTACATCACAGGCCCCTCCTTGGCAAATTATTTGTTCTTCTGTAGTTTCTTCCTATTTTTTCTTCCCATTTGCAATCCATGCTAGTAGAATCGGGATGCATTTCTATCATCCAGCTGGCTAGTTTCAGGAAAGATACAGCTTGAGTCTGTGCTTCCTTGGCTTTTAGCTTTCACTTGCCTTATTTGGTAAAGCTGTGGGCTTTGTTGTTCCTGGAAAGGGCTGTTTCACCAGTTTCAAGGACTATTTTCCACTTTCATTAAGTTCAGAGCTGGGAAGCAGAGCTTGCTTGCAGCTCGATGGTGTCTGCTTTGAACTAGGGGAATGGTAGGGCTGGAATATCCTGAAGAATTCTCAATGTATACAGGGCTGATGGTGACATATCCTTCACTAATGAGCTGTTTACACATGGCACATATGAACCATGTAAACTTCCTTTTGAAACTGGGACTCTGCTGCTGGCTTTTTTGCTTTGTCGAGAGCCTGGAATAGGCATGCCCTTCTCGCCTTTCCCAGTATCTCGCTATCTAGATTGCCTTTCCCACAGTTATTTCCTGTTCTGCTTGTGCTCTGTCTCTTTTGGGGCTATTTCCTATCCCTTTTAAGGAACACATCATTTTGTTCACATGAGAGGTCTACATCCCAGGTTTTAATAAAGCTCACAGTTTATTATTCTCTAAGTACTTCTTTTGATGTTATTTATAGGAAAACTTATTCTTATCATGCTCATTTATATATGAAGTCATGCTCTTAGCATCAACTCACCCCCCCCCACACCCACACCTTTAACCAAATGAAATCTAGAATTCTGACAACATATCCTTCTCTTGTTTCCAAGTAGCATTGTTTCAGAAGTAATTAGCATCAATTTTAGAGAGATGAGACTGTGCGGCCTATTTCTTGGAGCTTTTGTTTGTTTTGTATTTTAGCCTAAAAAGGAAGTTCGTAGACCCCTAGTCCTCAGAAAGATGTATTCTTTCTGATAAAAGATGGGGATGGAGAAAGGGGTAAGAGAGGAAGTGAGGTTGATGTAAGCTAATCCTTAGTCAGCACTTTGCCAAAAGAACAGCCGTTTTTTGTGTCTTTTTTTTTTTTTTTTTCAGTATAAGGAAGTTGAATTCATTAAGGGTTTGGAGGGAGGGGGCTGAAGGAAATGTTTTTACCTCCCAGAATGCAGAGGCTGCCCACTCAGTGGGAGAGAATCAGCAAAGCTCCTGAACTCACTTTCATTTTCAAGGACTTGTTGGTGGAGCATTTCTCATCTTTGTTGCATTTCTCTCTCTGAGCTCTGCCTATCACAGAAAGACTCTCTGTTCTTCTTTCTTATCCTACTTTTCCTCTTTGGTGTGTGTGGGAGAAATTAAGGGATGCTAGCTAGCTATCCGTCCAGGACATCCTAAAAGGCTAATGAAGAGGCGCAAGTGTGACATCTAGAAATTTCCTGGGATAGAAGGCTGGAAGGAGAAAAACAGAAGGCCAGCCTCTGAATGTTGAACCACCAGTAATAAAACTGACCTTACCTGCCCAAACCAGTTAGAGGAATGCACCATCCCTGGGTCCAGAATCTGTGCCCTTCCCTAGCTGGACACTTGGCTGTTCAGTTCAGTCTGTCAAGTTTGGGGATCTGTTTCCTCTTAGCATAACAGGCTAGTTTGAGAGATACAAAGCAATATGCTAGGTATGTCATGAACAAGTTATCCTAATGTTGGGTTAAGTGTGTAAACCCAACCCATTATCTGTCTAGGATACACGAGTATCTGGATTTAACTACCTATAGCCCTTCTGTGCTTGAGTTGAATGTCTTTTGGCTGGAGTTAGTTCCTGGCTCCTCCTCCTATTCATTCCTATCCATCCTGGGCACATAACTCCTTGTCATACTAACAATGATTGCTGCTAACACTTATAGTCTCAACTGAATGCCTAAGTGTACCTAGTCCACACTGGAAGGAAGCTTTACACACAGGTCCCCATTTCTTCTGCACAGCCACACTGTGAGGCCAGTGCTTGGGAGGATCTTTGTTTTATTACAGAGGAAACTGAGGCTGAGGTAATTCACATGACCAAAGCAACACAGTTAGCTAGGAATATACTTTCTTGTCAGCTGCTTTGCTGTCCTGTCTTCTGATGCTGTTTAAGTCATATCTGGCTGCCTGGAGCCTTGACTGAATTTTTCTGAATGGATGTCAGAGATCATGGTGCAAAGACTGGCTAGATTAAGTGCCCCTAAGTTATTTGTTGTGATTGCTGTTCATTTCATAAGGTTACCCCTCAGCCTCAATTTCCATGCTTGCTTTTTTATTTTATTTTATTTTATTCCTTATTGAAGTCTCATTGATATGCAATCCCTTATTGGTTTCAAATTTACAACACAGTGGTTCAACAGTTATCCATATTATTAAACCCTCACCCCCACTAGTCGCCATGCTCTCTTTTAAGCTTGATTTCCCTTGTTACCTTATTGTGATTTTCTCTGACTCTGATTCATCTCCATCTGCAGTAGCTCTCAAACCTTGGGGTCCTCTAAAGTATTGGTCCCTGAGTTTGACTGTGCCTCAGAATAACTTAGGAGAATTAAAAAAAACAAGATTTCCGGCCTCCATCCATGCACTTTGGGATAGGGTTTAGAAATCCATATTTTCTACATTTCCCGGGAGATTATGGTGACCAGCTAGCATGGTTGTAAGACAGTATTTCTCAAACTTTACAGGCAAAATATGTATGCAGTGATTTTGTTCCAGTGCAGATTCTGAATCCATCTGCTGATTGCTATCTGTCTCCTGAGAGCCTGCATTTCTCAGCCAGCACCCAGGGATGCTGAGCTACAGATTTGCAGTCTTTGTTTCAAGTAGCTGGTGCCTAGACTATACATCTTGACGCTGCTTCCTTTACTTTTGAATCAATTTAGAGAGTCATGTGTCCCAGTGGGTGGAATTTGTGGCTTCTAACAGCCTATTGGAGGTAATTGCCTCTGGCATAAAGTGAGAAAGAGAAAAATGGAAGGATATTGAAAGAGAAACTGTCTCAGTTTGGAAAGGACTTATTAAAAAGGTAGGCATTGTTAATTAGTAGTTTGGTTATCTAATCTTTGTCACTGGAAGGCTGCAAATCAAGCTTTCTGGAGTCTTCCAGAAGACAGCTTCCAGCTGCAAAGGTTTTTAACACCTAACATCTGACTCTGTTAAAGAGCCTGCTGGAATCCAGAACAGAAGCTGTGCAGGGAGTCTCCCTAAGCATAGTTCAGCTGCTGAGCATGCTCTGCTAAGGTTGTTTCAGTGTTTTTTTTTTCTTGGTATGACATCAGTCATATCACATCTCAAAGCTCTCAAAAGTCATTTGGTTCAGTCTCATTTTTTGATGCTAGAGTCTGTCCCTGTTAGCATCCCCACCTGGTGATCCCTAGACCTGGCTGCCTATCAAGATCATGTAAGAGCTATAAAGAAGTGGTTTTTCCCATTATACACGGGATAGATAAATACACTGTCCTCATAAATCAGTAAGGTATTGATGCAAAGACTTTTCTTTTTGAACCCTTCCAGACCCTAGTTAGCCACTGTTAGCGGATTGCTCTGTAACCTTTCAGACTTATTTCTCTGCATTTACTCATATTTATATATCTGATTTTTTAAGTCTATTATTGAAGGTTTTTTTTTAAGTCTATTACTGGAGGGATATTATAAAGAGGGTTTTTAAACCTGTGCTCAAAGCAGTGATGACATCCTTTTTTCACTTGCCTTTGCAGATCCCCTACTGAGCTGTCTCTCCAGAAGCTCCTGGTGGCTCCTTCTGAGATATTCCTATAGGGTTATAGCATCTTTCTCACCTCTGAATCTTGTTCTGGTCTGGAGTTGGTTCTTGGTTCTCAGCTCCTCTCTATGTTCCCTCTCTAGATTATCCAGTCCTGTGAGGTTAAATGTGCTGGTGACTAACAATGGTTTATCTCCAGTCACCATATCTCCCAGGAACTAAATACAAACACATCCAATTTTCCAAGAAACTCTTCCACTTGAATGGATCTCAAAGGCATCTTAAACTTTGAATCTGCCTCAGACTGGCAGGTTTTTCCTGCCCCAAATATGTTCCATCCCTGGTCTTCCCCATATCAGTGAACTGGTGGCTCCTTTTTCTAAGGCCAGAACCTTGTACCATGTGGTCTGGCTCCATCCCTCACACATCACACCTTAGCCAGCTGAGGCCTTGCTCTGTCTCCATTTATATTCCAAATCTGTCTACATCCCACCTCCTAGTCTACAGCCCCCATCATCTGTTACCCAGACTAGTCTTTCACAGACTTCTTTGGACCTCATAGCAAGAAATGTATTTCATATTGCAATCCAGCAGACATATGTATTTGTATATGTGTATGTATCTTACATGAAAGGTTCATAAAACAGTACTTACCTTTGCTGTTTGTAAAGCATCCTGATATTTCATTTTATTTCATGAAAAACAATAATTTTAGTTGTGATCCATTAAATTGATGGCAGTTCATGATCCGTAGCTTGAAAAACAATGGTGTGGATCCTTGCTAGGGTGATCCACAGAACCAGCAGCCTTGGCATTAATTGGGAACTTTTTAGAAATGCAAAGCTCAGCTCCTCTTTTGGCCTACTGGGTCAGAATCTGCAGTGAAGGAGATCCCCAGCCATGGGCCAGCTTTGAAGTTTGTGTGGCACTCGTCTAGAATGACTTTGTCATTTTCCAGTAGCTCTCTCTCTTTCTCCACCAAGCTCCCACCAGTCCCCACCACTGTGCACACAGCTGTAGGGCTGCTCTAAAACCACTCAGGTTAAGCTATTCCCCTGTTCCCCACCTTGCTTAGAATAAAATCCTCCAGGACATTAATTCAGCCAGGTTTTCAACCCTGGCTGGCTGCACATTAAGATCCCCTGGAGGAATTAAAAAAAAAAACAGAACAGCTACAAAAAACCCCGGTGCCTGAGATGTATTATAAAATAATTGCATCAGAATATTTGCATATGCAAATATGACTGAGACCTGCCATCTGGCCCCACCCACTGCTGGCGGTTGACCTACTAGGGGCTCTCCTGGTTCACTCAGCTCCTTTACAATTCCTTGCACAGAGTGAGCTTATTCCTGCCCCCAGAGCCTTTGTGCTGCCTGGAATGTTGTTCTGTAGTTTTACAGGGCTCATGCCCTCACTTCATGTGTCTGCACAGATGCCCCCACCTCAGAGAGACCCCCTGACCTTCCTGTCTTAGCACCTGTATCTCTCCAGTTTCTTCTTCTGTCCTTCCACCTTGCTTTATTCTTTTTCATAGCAATTGTTATTCCCAAGACTGTATTTTGCATTGTCTCCTTACTTATTTATGCTTTATCTTCTTCCCTAAAACTTAACGCTGTATGAGGACAGAGAGACCACATCTGCTTATCATTGTATCTCTAGTATCTAGAACAGCGTCTGGTTGGCAGGAGATGCCAAGTTAGCAGTTATGAACAAATGAGAGGCAGTAAAGTAAGTGGATGACTGTCAGTTTTTTCTGGCTTGGTACCACTGAAGCTGTCCTTGCTGCTTCAAGACCATTAGGCATGAAGAATGCTTTGTCCCTAGTGAGCTGTAACTCTGGCCCTTTCCAAGTATTTGGGTTCAGTACAATTCCTTATTTCTTCCTAGGTGAAGAGTGTAGAGAAAGAATGGCAGGCTAACCTGATTATTTTCCTGAAGGGGCTCAACTGACTTCAGAATCACCAGATCTGTACCTTGAACTGGTTTTACTTTTTTGGTAGCATTTGGAAGACTTTTGTTTAACCTGGACCCCTCCCTTTTTTTTTTTAAGAGGAGCTTATGATTGAGTAACAGAAACTTACAGAGCTTAGGACTGCTATCAGAGTGTTAAATGTCACAGGTTTTCTGGTTTGGATTTGGAGTTGGTATATTTAAATGATGGCTTCCTTCCACTCTGTGGATTTTTTTTTTTTAAGTCCTCTTTTGGAGCGGTGTCAGTTTAACAGTCAGACCTGACATAACTGGATTACATAATCAGACTTTTTAAGGATTGAAATTGAAAAGGCATTGCACTTAGGTTTTAGAACTTATTTTATACACTTTGAGGATTGGTCTTCTGTGTTTGATCTTTTGCCCTTGATCCCTCGTTCTTCCGTAGATTAATTCAGATCTGGGGTTCTAAGGATTTCTTTGACCAAAAAAAGCAATGCGGTGACAATAACATCCATGTATGACAAATGACAAAATCTGAGAGAGGGCTGGGGACCGTCTTGTGTAAGAGGTATTGCTGATACCTACCTGCCACCCCTGGAGTGCCAAGGAGTGGCTCGGACAGCCGTGGGGAAGGTGCAGTGTGAGTCTCTGTACTTGCCTTGACTGTCCTGTTTTATTATGTTAGGGGGTTAATAATATTTAGTCTCTGTCCTGCAGCTTCTTTTAGTTTCAACACATTGGTGATGGTCACCAGACATTAAGTGTTTGCAGGAAATTTTGCTCATTATTTGTAAAATGTACAGTCTTTTGTATTCTATGAGACCAATTTCTGGCTATTTAATGAAGCCCTTCCTGTTGTTTTCCCTCTGCAGCCTTTATGTTAATCATGCTCCTTCCAGTGCTCAAACCACTGAGAGCCTGGCTCATGCAGGAATTTGTTGGCTCATATTAATGGCTGCAGCCAAGGGGCTGAAATAATGTCCATGGGTCTTCAGGGGGTGTACTCTGCACTTTTTTTTTTTTTTACAACTTTATTGACATATAATTGGAGTGTAAGTTGCATGTGTTTCAAGTACACAATTTGAACAAATGTTAAGTATACACTTAGGACACCATCACCACCATCAAGATAAGCAGACACTTCGATCTTCCCACAAAGTAATCCATCCCTGCTTCCGTCCCCATCCCTAGGTTTGGGGTGTCCTCTGTGCTTCCTTCTGGCTGGGCCTTGTTCTCAGGCAGGTCTGTTTTGGTGTCCACACTGTGGTGTGCAGCTCTGGATTTGCACATTCTCCTCAGCCATGTCAGGGGAAGGGAGGTGTCTCCTCCCAGTTTCTCCTCCCAGTTAAGTCCCACTGACTCTGGGGCTGTAGACTTTTAGTACTGCGGCCGTGGTCACCATCCTCTCTTCCACCAGGGCTGGGTCATGGGCCCTCTTTGGAATAGGAAGGCCAGGTGAGCTTTACCCAAACACAGGGGCTTGGGATGGGCAGAGGCTGGTGCCTGAGGAAATCTGAGTAGTTGTACGGGCCGAGTGGGGGATTGGTCTGGGCCTGCTGATAATAACTGGCTTCACTGGTGTGATCCCCAGGAAGTGCCCCACGGTCTGGTAACTGAGGCATTCTATGTGCTGGCCCGAGAAATTGCCCAGAGTCAGGAGACTTGAGCATCTCTGATGCTTGTGTTGGCTCTTGGTCCTGTCTGACGGCATCTGGGTGATGCTTTTACCCAATGCTTCCACATGTGCTATTTATTTACATATTTTGTGAACTTAGATATATCATTTCCCTTCTCTGAGTAATTGTTACCATTATTTGTGAGTGGGAGACCTAGACAAGGCCACTTTTAACTCTAAAACTTTATGATGTCATTGGTGATGCCATTTCCTCCATTTTCAGAAGAGGAACGTGGAACTCCAAGTGGGTGAGTGACTAGAGAAAGCGGCGGAGTCTGGGTTGCATTTCATATTTTATGTCAGAGCTGAGATGAGGGAAAAGTGAACACAACAGCAAGGGGGCTGGTGACAGACTGTTTTTCTTGATAGCCTTGAACTTGATTCTGCAATACAAATGAAACAATTATTTGTACAGTTCTGATGCTAATTCCTTGGGAGAATTGAAAAATGAGTAGTAAGATGTCCATCCTTCCCTTCAGGCATACGGGATACTGTAGAAGGGCAACTATATACTCTCTTACAGTTCTGTTATAAGGCATGAGAAAATACATACTTAACAGACTTGTGTAAAACACCACAAAAGCCCGAAGCAAAAGGAAGTGTAAGACATGTTGTTAAAGACATGCAGGATAAGGTGGGAGGTGAAACTGGAAATGGGCCGATTAATTTGGTGCTGGTCTGGGGAGCTCAGGCCTTTGTTCTTGTCACTGAGAGCCTGTAAGATGTTTGGGTAGGGAAGGATATGGTCAGCAGGTGTTGCGGAAAGTCAACCCTGGTGGAGAAGTGGGAGGCTAGAGCCCAGGAGGCTAGTGGGAGAGTCTCTATGGGAGACGGTGGGTCTGGAAAGCAAGGCAGAGACCAGCACTAGGGGTTGGGTGGCCATAGGTAGAAGGTAGTTTCACTGCTCACTAGCTTTTGGAAATGTGATGGAGAAAGAGAAGCTGTAATAATTTAAGCATTCTTTCCTGATTTACAAGGAGGATAGTGATGCCATTAATCATGACAGATGGTTAGGAGAAGGAATTGATTTACAGTGGGGACATGGGCAGAGAATGACTTGACACAGGTTCATCTTGCCACAACTATGGGGCAGATGTCAGCTGCTCCTGTCTTTTAAGAAGCCAGATGAGGTATGAACATATGTGGAGGTACATATCAGGTACTTAAATTCTGGTCTGAAGTTCAGGAGAGTCGTTAGTGCTGAAGATGCTAATATGGATGTCTTCAGTCAAGAAGTTGAATTATTCAAGATGAGGTCTGGCTGTTATATAAGAGAAATACTAATCACAGGGACTTAAACCAGAGGAATGTTGCTGTGGCTACTGTCTGTGCTCTGCCTCAATCACCTGGGCTCTCCGTGTGGTCCTTCTGGGTTTTGTGGGTATTTGCCTCCAGCAGCCTGAGCTGCTGGGGTTCATCGGAGGACTGCCCTCGCGCTGTAGGTGCCACCTGGCCTTAAGACAGGGAGAGCCCAAAGTAGCCAGAGTCTCTGCCATTCCCCATCCTCACCAGGGATTGGCTGACAGAGAAGAATGAAAGCCCAGCAGCTCAGCCTCAGGTCTGGATAACAGGAGCCATTATTTGTACTCCAGGACTCCCCATAGGATTGGGCTGAAGTCATCCCCTGTGGAATTTTGCTTAATAATCCACCCTGATGGGATTTTCTCCCTTCCCTGTTCTGCATCCCCCACCTCCTGTAGGTTTATCCTGGGAGCTATTCCTTAATATATCATTTGTACATGAATCCTTGACCTAGCTTTCCCTTCCTGGGGACCCAGTCCAAGGTAAGGGGTTCATCCTTATTTCAGGTAAATGAAATCCAGATAGAGGTATTCTAAGTCTGTGTGGCAGTTGCATAGCTAATGAGAGCTGGTGCCTTCTCTCTTTCTGCTCTCCCAAGCTTAGTGTGTGCCTCTCCTGAAGTTGTGTCTTTATCATAAGATGGCTACTGTAGCTCCAGCCATCATGTTCATGTTCTAGCAAGTGGGAAAGTGGGAAAAATGACGCACCTACCCACTCACTGAGCCACATTTAAAACTCTTAGCCAAAAGCACCTCCCCATGGTCATCTCACTGAGAGACTGGGAAATGTGTGTGTTTAAATCTGTGCGTGTGTGTGTGTGTTTAAATCTGGGCCTGTTCCCACCACCAGTAATGAAATGTTCTGTTAGGAAGAAGAGGGGAATGGGTACTGAGTAAGCTGCAGTCTCTGCCACGGAAGTTAAAATCAAACCGAGCATGTCGATAGTGTTGCTCATAGAAGCCTGGGTGAGGAGGAAAGAAGTGGTTAAGGATATGGGCTCTGGATTTAGACCTGGCTTTACAAGCCCTGCTCTAAAGTTGACCTGATATATATATATATAACTTGGCCAATTGCTAAGCCTCGGTTTCTTCATCTGAAAAATGAGGATGGTGGTAATGATGAAACCTCACTCAAAAGGTAGTAATGTGAATTTGTTAAGGTAGATTTGTATATGAAACTGTTAGCATAGTACCTGGTATATATCGCAGTTAATCTGGGTTATTGTATATGAGGAAGAGGGGTTTTGGCTTTGGGATGTTTTCAAGAGCAGAGAAGGAGGAGGTAGTGGAAAAGTCTACGGAGTCACAGTGAGGCAGAGAGCGGGAGGGTGGAGGTCGCCAGGGACATACATGGTTCAAGGGGAGGGTGATAGAGAGTGTCAGATAGTGCCAAGGTTGGGGAGGATGAGATCTGAAAAGTCAGTTGACTTCAGCTTTAGGTCATTGATGATCTCTGAGAGAATTTTGGTCGCATGGCTGGGGCAGAATATTCTTAGGAAATCAGAAAGGCCAGGTATGTCAGGTATGTATCATCATCACATGGATGAAGAACTTACAGTATATGTTTGTTTTTCTTTGGGATTTGCCTAAGCACACCCTGACCTTCCCACTGCCCCCAGGTAATTAAGATGAAACCAGAAATTAAATACAAATCCCCTGCTAATGGGGGGCCTGGCCAACGGCATTTTACGAAGTGGTGATAATACCCAGTTACAGACAAACACTTTAAAAAGTCTTCCACATTTCAGAGAGTTCACCGAGCTTAAATTGGATCTGTATTTCAGGTAAATCTCAACAGTAAAAGTCCCTTAGGAGCCAAGAATTGAGAACAAGTGTCTTAGGGTTGTTTGTACCTTTATGGTTGAAGACCCAAGTCCATAAACAAACAGATAAACTCTTTCTGTGAGTTTTTCTTCCCTGCTTTTGAAGTATTAGTCTGTAATGAAGTTAACACCTGCCCTTTGTTACATTATCCTGGTTCCAAATCTCGGGCTTAGTAGCTGAGTGAGATAACAGTCCGTAGTCCCTGTAAAGTGGTGTCCATTCTCTTGTTTACAGTGGCAGAGGAAGAACACGGGGTTTATTTATGGTCTGAAGAGCTCAGCAACTGGTCAGAGATGGGTTTTCAGTTCTCCGAATCAGGTTGTTATTGTAATAAAGGTGTGAGGTGTCACCTTCCCGGTTTGGGGTTTTGTGGACTGACTGCTCTTTGCTGGAATCCTTTTAATTCTTAAGTGTGGAAATCTCTCTCCTCCCTACAGCTTTGGCCAGCTTCTTACCATCGGAACTCCTCATTAGCTGTTGGGTCTTCCCACAGCTGTCTTTGTGTACCTTATGTTTAAACCAAGAACTGATCTATGCTTATTCCACAGGGCCAGACGGAAGTCGCCCTGTAGGGAACAGGAATGGGGTTATAATTCACATTAAAGCAAGTTGACTTATATTGTTTCTCTGCATCAGTAGAAGTCGGTAACCTCTTAGAGGCTGATATTCACAGTGCGTTGGTATGTCAACGGGTTTGTGGCTTACTTATATTCAGCAAGCATGGGTTAGGTCTGTAGAGCAATACATGAGTGAATTCTCTCAGAGAGGACTGGGGCAAGCAAGAAAATAAGTGACTGTCTAGTCTGAAAGGGGTCCCTTTACTCACCTCCAGCAACCTGCTGCCATGCAGAAATAGGAGCCCAGTGTTTACCAAATCCTGTTTTTGTCTGTCTTTTAATGAAAAGCTGGAGAGGTGAATTTTAATGTGAAATTGCTTACTTTTGAAATAGTGGCAATTTATGTTAGTTCAAAACATTGAGCAGGCCAGATAGAACATTGTCTGTGAGCTGGATTTGCCCTTAAGCCCACCAGCTGTCCACTTTGGCTTAGGATAATGTTTTTAAGTGAAGCTACTGTTCATTCAGCCAATGTGTCTGCATGTGCAGAGCAGAGAGCGAGGTTTTGTGGGGCTGGGGGTCTATGCCAGTGATGACAATGGTGCTCGAGTTACCCTGGAGCTCACGGTGCAGCAGACAAACGAGGCAGGGCTGTACATGACAGTGCTGTAGGGGAGGGAGCACAGTGACGAGGGATTTCCAGATTGGAGACGTGACTCTGGCTGGCATCACCAAGGAAAGGGGACACTGAGTTCTGGTGCAAAGGGAATGAAGCATGGACCCCTCCAGGTACCGAGAAAGACAAGTAAAGCTGTGGAAGGGAACAGACCAACCTGTTTTCAGGTCAGTGACCTGGTTTGGCTAGAGGTGAAGTACTGGTTACTTTTTATCTGGTGATTCTGACCTGGCATGTTGTGTGACCGTCCTTAGCTGCCGCTCACTGCAGGCCGCCCTGCTAGTGTGGCAGACCACTCGTGGCCCTCTGGGCGGGGCCTGAAGTGCAGAGTCATGGGGGTCTCCTCCCTAGTGTTGATCCCTGGGCTTGGTTTTGCACACATCCACAGAGCCTGTGCTTTGGGAAGCTGAGAGTGTTAGGAGACTGATTCAGAGAGCTGGTCATACTCTTGCCTGTTGTGTGAATCTCAGATTCCCCCCGAGTCTTTTTATCTAGGGGTGGGCAGAAGGCATGAGTTTTCGGCACCTGTTCAAGGTGTACATGGCCGCATGGCTCTGGATAGCAAGTTGTGCTGAGCTGACGTCCTCCTTCCAGGGAAGGTTTGCCCCCGTCCTTCTCACCTCCCCTGGTTGCAGAGAAGCCAGCCCTCCCTTCTGCGACCTGCCATTGCACTTTTCCATGCTTGTCATATGGCAGTCAAATCTCTTTAACTAGGATGCATGGTTCTGGAAGGCAGCAAAGTCTTTTCCCTTCTTGCTTCCATGGTGGGAAACCCTAGTTTGACCAGAGAATTAAGAAACAAAGGCAGGAAAGTTTTAGGAAACATGATTATTACACCCCACCTTTAAGAGGCTCATAAAGAATGGGAATTATACTAAAGGCTCTGTCAGGTCTTGTAAGAAAGAAATAGTTTTTTTTTTTTTTTAATTATTATTTTTTATTGAAGGGTAGTTGACGCACAGTATTACATTACATTAGTTTCAAGTGTACAACACAGTGGTAGAACATTTATATACATAATTCTAGGTTCCAGCTATCACCCTACCAAGCTGTTACAATATCTTGACTATATTCCTTATGCTATACATTACATCCCGGTTACTTATTTATTTTACCATTGGAAGTCTGTCCTTTTTTTTTTTTTTTTTTTTTTTTGTGAGGGCATCTCTCATATTTATTGATCAAATGGTTGTTAACGACAATAAAATTCTGTATAGGGGAGTCAGTGCTCAAAGCACAATCATTAATCCACCCCAAGCCTAATTTTCGTCAGTCTCCAATCTTCTGAGGCATAACAAACAAGTTCTTACATGTAGAACAAATTCTTACATAATGAATAAGTTACATGGTGAACATTACAAGGGCAGTCATCACAGAAACTTTCGGTTTTGCTCATGCATTATGAACTCTAAACAGTTCAAATATGAATACTCATTTGGTTTTTATACTTGATTTATATGTGGATACCACATTTCTCTCTTTATTATTATTATTTTTAATAAAATGCTGAAGTGGTAGGTAGATACAAGATAAAGGTAGAAAACATAGTTTAGTGTTGTAAGAGAGCACTTGTAGATGATCAGGTGTGTGCCTGTAGACTATGTGTTAATCCAAGCTAGACAAGGGCAATAAAACATCCACATATGCAGAAGATTTCTCTCAGAACAGAGGGGGTGAGGTTCTAAGCCTCACCTCTGTTGATCCCCAATTTCTCACCTGATGGCCCCCCTGCGACTGTGCCTGTCTTAGGTTGTTCCTCCCTTGAGGAATCTTACCCGTCTCTGGCTAACCAGTCATCTTCCGGGGCCATACAGGGAAATGTGAAGTTGGTAAGTGAGAGGAAAGCCTTATTGTTTGAAAAGGTTAGCTTTTTACTTCTTTGCATATTTATGCCCTGTGGCTTCTATGCCCAGCATTCGTCTTGAGGTATCTTTACCACTTGGAGGAGTTATGATACTCGGTAAATTTGATATGAGGCACGAATTCTATTTAAGGGTTGTAATTAGGAAGGAAGAAGAAAAGCTATAGAAGTAGCAGGCGGAAGAAAACATGGGAAGATTGATTATTTCTTTGACATATCTTCTTGTAGAGCACCTTCCGCATGTATAGGTTTTAAGCTACTACTTAAATTGCGCACACACATTAACATAATAGGAGTATAGTTACATAACCAAAGCATATCTGTAATTACCAGCCATCTCCAGTGAAACCAAGAAAACCATTAAGGCACCTTAGGCATTTGTGAAAACTTATCTGTGATATGGTGGATATTGTCCAACTGAACTTGAACAGTCTGAGAGAAATCAGACAAATTAAAACAACCCATTCCTGGGGACTGTTCACATGCCACATGTTCTTTTAACAGTAAATAGTCTGTAGTTGTAAGACTTTGGAGCGCTACAATTTGCACTTCTCCAAATTCTTGGTTGAGTTCCAACAGTATAGATCCAGTCAAATTTGTTGTTTTACTGTATGCACAGGCCAGCTTAGATATCTCCTTCCTCATTCCCATGGCAAGTCCAGGAACTGGTGGGATGAGTGCATCTACAGCTGTAGCAGTGCGTGGATCTTTGTTGGGGTTTTTTGATAATCATCTTCTGGCATGAGTCTTCCAGAGAGTGCAGATGTTGGAAGTTCTTTTTCATATCGTATCTTAGTTCATTTTCGGGGTAGCCCAATTAGGCTTTGATCCTCTGTATAAACACAAACAGACCCTTTGCCTACACTTTTATATGCCCTTTATACCCTTGTGTAGAACTCGTTGGAGGTTACTACCACACAGGAACTGCCCTTTTTTTTTTTTTTTTGCTTTGTTTTTGGTATCACTAATCTACACTTACATGACGAATATTATGTTTACTAGGCTCTCCCCTATACCAGGTTTCCCCTATAAACCCCTTTACAGTCACTGTCCATCAGCATAGCAAAATGTTGTAGAATCACTACTTGCCTTCTCTGTGTTGTACAGCCCTCCCTTTTCTCCTACCCCCCCATGCATGTTAATCTTAATACCCCCCTACTCCTCCCCCCCTTATCCCTCCCTACCCACCCATCCTCCCCAGTCCCTTTCCCTTTGGTACCTGTTAGTCCATTGTTGAGTTCTGTGTTTCTGGTGCTGTTTTGTTCCTTCAGTTTTTCCTTTGTTCTTATATTCCACAGATAAGTGAAATCATTTGGTATTTCTCTTTCTCCGCTTGGCTTGTTTCACTGAGAATAATACCCTCCAGCTCCATCCATGTTGCTGCAAATGATTGGATTTGCCCTTTTCTTATGGCTGAGTAGTATTCCATTGTGTATATGTACCACACCTTCTTTATCCATTCATCTATTGATGGACATTTAGGTTGCTTCCAATTCTTGGCTATTGTAAATAGTGCTGCAATAAACATAGGGGTGCATCTGTCTTTCTCAAACTTGATTGCTGCGTTCTTAGGGTAAATTCCTAGGAGTGGAATTCCTGGGTCAAATGGTAAGTCTGTTTTGAGCATTTTGATATACCTCCATACTGCTTTCCACAATGGTTGAACTAACTTACATTCCCACCAGCAGTGTAGGAGGGTTCCCCTTTCTCCACAGCCTCGCCAACATTTGTTGTTGTTTGTCTTTTGGATGGCAGCCATCCTTACTGGTGTGAGGTGATACCTCATTGTAGTTTTAATTTGCATTTCTCTGATAATTAGCGATGTGGAGCATCTTTTCATGTGTCTGTTGGCCATCTGTATTTCTTTTTTGGAGAACTGTCTGTTCAGTTCCTCTGCCCATTTTTTAATTGGGTTATTTGTTTTTTGTTTGTTGAGGCGTGTGAGCTCCTTATATATTCTGGACGTCAAGCCTTTATCGGATGTGTCATTTTCAAATATATTCTCCCATACTGTAGGGATCCTTCTTGTTCTATTGATGGTGTCTTTTGCTGTACAGAAGCTTTTCAGCTTAATATAGTCCCACTTACTCATTTTTGCTGTTGTTTTTCTTGCCCGGGGAGATATGTTCAAGAAGAGGTCACTCATGTTTATGTCTAAGAGGTTTGTGCCTATGTTTTCTTCCAAGAGTTTAATGGTTTCATGGCTTACATTCAGGTCTTTGATCCATTTTGAGTTTACTTTTGTATATGGGGTTAGACAATGGTCCAGTTTCATTCTCCTACATGTAGCTGTCCAGTTTTGCCAGCACCACCTGTTGAAGAGACTGTCATTTCGCCATTGTATGTCCATGGCTCCTTTATCAAATATTAATTGACCATATATGTCTGGGTTAATGTCTGGATTCTCTAGTCTGTTCCATTGGTCTGTGGCTCTGCTCTTGTGCCAGTACCAAATTGTCTTGATTACTATGGCTTTATAGTAGAGCTTGAAGTTGGGGAGTGAGATCCCCCCTACTTTATTCTTCTTTCTCAGGATTGCTTTGGCTATTCGGGGTCTTTGGTGTTTCCATATGAATTTTTGAATTATTTGTTCCAGTTCATTGAAGAATGTTGCTGGTAGTTTCATAGGGATTGCATCAAATCTGTATATTGCTTTGGGCAGGATGGCCATTTTAACGATATTAATTCTTCCTAGCCACGAGCATGGGATGAGTTTCCATCTGTTAGTGTCCCCTTTAATTTCTCTTAAGAGTGACTTGTAGTTTTCAGAGTATAAGTCTTTCACTTCTTTGGTTAGGTTTATTCCTAGGTATTTTATTTTTTTTTTAATGCAATTGTGAATGGAGTTGTTTTCCTGATTTCTCTTTCTGTTGGTTCATTGTTAGTATATAGGAAAGCCACAGATTTCTGTGTGTTGATTTTGTATCCTGCAACTTTGCTGTATTCCGATATCAGTTCTAGTAGTTTTGGGGTGGAGTCTTTAGGGTCTTTTATGTAGAGTATCATGTCATCTGCAAATAGTGACAGTTTAACTTCTTCTTTACCAATCTGGATTCCTTGTATTTCTTTATTTTGTCTGATTGCCGTGGCCAGGACCTCCAGTACTATGTTAAATAACAGTGGAGAGAGTGGGCATCCCTGTCTAGTTCCCGATCTCAGAGGAAATGCTTTCAGCTTCTCGCTGTTCAATATAATGTTGGCTGTGGGTTTATCATAGATGGCCTTTATTATGTTGAGGTACTTGCCCTCTATTCCCATTTTGCTGAGAGTTTTTAACATGAATGGATGTTGAACTTTGTCAAATGCTTTTTCAGCATCTATGGAGATGATCATGTGGTTTTTGTCTTTCTTTTTGTTGATGTGGTGGATGATGTTGATGGACTTTCGAATGTTGTACCATCCTTGCATCCTTGGGATGAATCCCACTTGGTCATGGTGTATGATCCTTTTGATGTATTTTTGAATTCGGTTTGCTAATATTTTGTTGAGTATTTTTGCATCTACGTTCATCAGGGATATTGGTCTGTAGTTTTCTTTTTTGGTGGGGTCTTTGCCTGGTTTTGGTATTAGGGTGATGTTAGCTTCATAGAATGAGTTTGGGAGTATCCCCTCCTCCTCTATTTTTTGGAAAACTTTAAGGAGAGTGGGTATTATGTCTTCCCTGTATGTCTGATAAAATTCCGAGGTAAATCCATCTGGCCCGGGGGTTTTGTTCTTTGGTAGTTTTTGGATTACCGCTTCAATTTCGTTGCTGGTAATTGGTCTGTTTAGATTTTCTGTTTCTTCCTGGGTCAATCTTGGAAGGTTATATTTTTCTAGGAAGTTGTCCATTTCTCCTAGGTTTCCCAGCTTGTTAGCATATAGGTTTTCATAATATTCTCCAATAATTCTTTGCATTTCTGTGGGGTCTGTCGTGATTTTTCCTTTCTCGTTTCTGATACTGTTGATTTGTGTTGACTCTCTTTTCTTCTTAATAAGTCTGGCTAGAGGCTTATCTATTTTGTTTATTTTCTCGAAGAACCAGCTCTTGGTTTCATTGATTTTTGCTATTGTTTTATTCTTCTCAATTTTATTTATTTCTTCTCTGATCTTTATTATGTCCCTCCTTCTGCTGACCTTAGGCCTCATCTGTTCTTCTTTTTCCAATTTCGATAATTGTGACATTAGACCATTCATTTGGGATTGCTCTTCCTTTTTTAAATATGCTTGGATTGCTATATACTTTCCTCTTAAGACTGCTTTTGCTGTGTCCCACAGAAGTTGGGGCTTAGTGTTGTTGTTGTCATTTGTTTCCATATATTGCTGGATCTCCATTTTGATTTGGTCATTGATCCATTGATTATTTAGGAGCGTGTTGTTAAGCCTCCATGTGTTTGTGAGCCTCTTTGCTTTCTTTGTACAGTTTATTTCTAGTTTTATGCCTTTGTGGTCTGAAAAGTTGGTTGGTAGGATTTCAATCTTTTGGAATTTTCTGAGGCTCTTTTTGTGGCCTAGTATGTGGTCTATTCTGGAGAATGTTCCATGTGCACTTGAGAAGAATGTATATCCCGCTGCTTTTGGATGTAGAGTTCTATAGATGTCAATTACGTTCATCTGCTCTACTGTGTTGTTCAGTGCTTCCGTGTCCTTACTTATTTTCTGCCCAGTGGATCTATCCTTTGGGGTGAGTGGTGTGTTGAAGTCTCCTAGAATGAATGCATTGCAGTCTATATCCCCCTTTAGTTCTGTTAGTATTTGTTTCACATATGCTGGTGCTCCTGTGTTGGGTGCATATATATTTAGAATGGTTATATCCTCTTGTCTGACTGAGCCCTTTATCATTATGTAGTGTCCTTCTTTATCTCTTGTTACTTTCTTTGTTTTGAAGTCTATTTTGTCTGATATTAGTACTGCAACCCCTGCTTTCTTCCTACTGTTGTTTGCTTGGAATATGTTTTTCCATCCCTTGACTTTTAGTCTGTACCTGTCTTTGGGTTTGAGGTGAGTTTCTTGTAAGCAGCATATAGATGGGTCTTGCTTTTTTATCCATTCTGTTACTCTGTGTCTTTTGATTGGTGCATTCAACCCATTAACATTTAGGGTGACTATTGAAAGATATGTACTTATTGCCATTGCAGGCTTTAAATTTGTGGTTACCAAAGGTTCAAGGTTAGCCTCTTTAGTATCTTACTGCCTAACTTAGCTCGCTTATTGAGCTGTTATATACACTGTCTGGAGATTCTTTTCTTCTCTCCCTTCTTGTTCCTCCTCCTCGATTCTTCATATGTTGGGTGTTTTGTGCTGTGCTCTTTCTAGGAGTGCTCCCATCTAGAGCAGTCCCTGTAAGATGTTCTGTAGTGGTGGTTTGTGGAAAGCAAATTCCCTCAGTTTTTGTTTGTCTGGGAATTGTTTAATCCCACCGTCATATTTGAATGATAGTCGTGCTGGATACAGTATCCTTGGTTCAAGGCCCTTCTGTTTCATTGTATTAAATATATCATGCCATTGTCTTCTGGCCTGTAGGGTTTCTGTTGAGAAATCTGACGTTAGCCTGATGGGTTTCCCTTTATAGGTGACCTTTTTCTCTCTAGCTGCCTTTAACACTCTTTCCTTGTCCTTGATCTTTGCCATTTTAATTATTATGTGTCTTCGTGTTGCCCTTCTTGGATCCTTTCTGTTGGGGGTTCTGTGTATTTCCGTGGTCTGTTCGATTACTTCCTCCCCCAGTGTGGGGAAGTTTTCAGCAATTATTTCTTCTAAGATACTTTCCATCTCTTTTCCTCTCTCTTCTTCTTCTGGGACCCCTATAATACGGATATTGTTCCTTTTGGATTGGTCACACAGTTCTCTTAATATTGTTTCATTCCTGGAGATCCTTTTGTCTCTCTCTATGTCAGCTTCTATGCGTTCCTGTTCTCTGATTTCAATTCCATCAATGGCCTCTTGCATTCTATCCATTCTGCTTATAAACCCTTCCAGAGTTTGTTTCATTTCTGCGATCTCCTTTCTGGCATCTGTGATCTCCTTCCGGACTTCATCCCATTTCTCTTGCGTATTTCTCTGCATCTCTGTCAGCATGTTTATGATTCTTATTTTGAATTCTTTTTCAGGGAGACTGGTTAGGTCTGTCTCCTTCTCTGGTGTTGTCTCTGTGATCTTTGTCTGCCTGTAGCTTTGCCTTTTCATGGTGATAGGAATAGTCTGCAGAACTGGGACGAGTGACGGCTGGAAGGACTTCCTTTCTTGTTGGTTTGTGGCCCTCCTCTCCTGGGAGAACAGCGACCTCTAGTGGCTTGTGCTGCGCAGCTGCGTGCAGACAGGGTTTCTGCTTCCTGCCCGGCTGCTATGGAGTTAATCTCCGCTGTTGCTGTGGGCGTGGCCTGGCTCGGGCAGCTACTCCAAAATGGTGGAGTCGCGTTGGAGCCGGAGCTGCTGGGAGGCTATTTATCTCCGTAAGGGGCCTTCCTGCTCCCTGCAGCCCAGGGGTTAGGGTGCCCAGAGATGCCGGATTCCCTACCTCTGGATTAAGTGACCCGCCCTGTCCCTTTAAGACTTCCAAAAAGCACCCGCCAAAACAAAACAACGCCCACCAAAAAAAAAAGAAAAAAAAATTTTTTTAATTAAAAAAAAAAAAAAGTTTTTAATTAAAAAAAAAAGGTGGTCGTTCATTTTTCTTTATTCTCCGGTGCCAGCCTCAGGCCTCTGCTCACCGGTCGGTCTTTCTGTCCTGTTTCCCTAGTATTAGGATAGTATTAGGATAGGGGTCCCTATCCCTTTAAGACTTCCAAAAAGCGCTCGCCAAAACAAAACAGCAAAAAAGCAAAAAAAAATGGTCGCGCGCTTTTCTTATGTCCTCTGTCGCCCAGCCTCCAGTGCCTGCTCACTGTTCTTGCTGCCCTGTTTTCCTAGTATCGAGCGCCCTGCACTCTGGCCCGGGTGGCTGGGGCTGGGTGTTCGGCAGTCCTGGGCTCCGTCTCCCTCCCGCTCTGCCTGCTCTTCTCCCGCCGGGAGCTGGGGGGAGGGGCGCTCGGCTCCCGCGGGGCCGGGGCTTGTATCTTACCCCCTTCGCGAGGCGCTGGGTTCTCTCAGGTGCGGATGTGGTCTGGATATTGTCCTGTGTCCTCTGGTCTTTATTCTAGGAAGGGTTGTCTTTGTTATATTTTCATAGATATATGTTGTTTTGGGAGGAGATTTCCGCTGCTCTACTCACGCCGCCATCTTCCGCCAAGAAAGAAATAGTTTTAACTTTGTCCAAAAGGAGTTTTCCAAACATATGCGTGCAAGATTTGGCTCTGGATTTGGAGGCCTCCATTCAGTGTGACCTCATGCAAGTTACTTAACGTCCCTGAGCCTCCCTTTCCTCTGAGAAAATTGTCAAGTCCCCTGGGTGTCCTGATTTTTCTCTCTTGTTATATCCAATTCAGTTATGTTTCTTACGACGTGGCTTCTAAAACCAAAGGTCATTATCTAGATGTGGCCTAATTAGTGCACAGGATCCTTACCAATGAGTTTTCTTTCCTGGCCATCATGTTCTGGTGCCACATACACAGGACACGTTCCACTCACATCCCCCAGACTCCTTCCCCAGGCACATTTTCCCAGTATCTTATTTAGGAAACAAGGGCTTGCCCCTCACATGTTCACCTTCACACTCAAACCTGGTTGACCTGTAATGAGGTTTGTTTTGTCCCCTTCCTCTGGCCTGTTGAAACCCGTTTGCTGTTACCCAGTGTTCTTAAGATCACTCCAAGCTTCATGCCATCTGTAGGTTCAATACAAAAGAGAAATCTATTTTTGGAGAAGTCTACTGAAGTGAGGCATGCTGTCATTTGGAGAATTATGTAATATTTACTGAGGGTTTTCTGTGTGTAAAACATTTTACTTTTACTACAACTCTCCATGTGGGTCCTTTAGTGTCAGCCCCATTTTGCTGGTGAGGATACAGGGTCATGGAGAAGCTGAATCTGTTCCCTAAGGTCATGGCAAGTAAGGACAGAGCTGGCCTTGAAATCAGAGACTGTGTTTGAAGCTGCTGTTTCCATAGTTGCAAGTCAGCAGCCCGTACGATGGCTCCTGCTCAAGCTTCTTTTTTTTTATTTGACTTGCTTGATGTTTTAAACATTGAGTTAGTTGCTTCTCCCTTCCAAAATGCAGATTTTATATAAAAAACACAAATTGCTGGCTTCTTGAGGTCAGACAATCTAGCCATAGTGCATTAGCATTCCCAGATGGCAACTATTGTCAGAAACTGAGTAGCAGCCTTCCCCTGTGCAGGGGGCAAGGTCCCTGCAATTGCTAACATCCCTCTGTGCCCCATGGTCCTCACCGTCTTACTGTTCTTGAGCGGCTGCTGCAGGCACTTGATTGATTTATGAATTCCAGGGTGGAGAGAACCAAGGAGTCCAGAAGTGACAATCACTGAATGAAAGTAATGGGCGGCAGCCCTCACCTAGACAGTGGTGGAACTGTTACAGTCGAATTCCTCGGGGTCTTGGCTTTACGTCCCTGGCACTAGCATGGGTTGCATCTACCCTGCACTGAATCAGCCTTGGACTGGACATATGTATTAGGTTGGCATGTCAGTACCTAGAGTTGAAAGCTGGTGGATGTCATTTTGTGTTGTTTTTAAAAATGGCATTATTGAGGTATAATTGGGATGCACTAAACTCCACATTTTAAAAATGCACAGTTTGAAAAGTTTTGACACATGTATACACCCATGAAACCAACACAATTCTGAGAATGAAGATAATCACCACCCCAAAAGTCTCATCCTGCCCCATTGTTAACCCTGTTCCCTCCTTCCTACCACCGTGTAACCCTGTGCACGTCCACCCCGAAGCCAGCAAATCCTGATCTGCTTCATCACTACGGATTAGTGTGCATTTCCTAGAATTTTACATTTAAATGGAATCACACAGTGTGTACTCATACATCTGATCTCTTTCATGCAGCATACTTATGTTAAGATTAATGTTGTTGAGTCTATCAATAGTCTGGTCTTTTTTTACTGCTAAGCATGATTCCATTGAACTCCTCAGTCTGTTTACCCACTCAAGGCAGATTTGGGACATTATGGCCCCAGTTTCTACCCACTCATCATGCTTCCTTGAAGCTCCCCTGTGGGAGAGAATTGTTGTTGAGGATTTCTGAGGCCTTAAATGATTCTGTGATTCTAAAGAGATGCCAGCCCTGGACATGTTGTGGATGGCCTTGCTGGGGAACGTGCAGATGGGCTCTTTGGAGGTGCGTAAACTGGAGCTCAGAATGAATGCCGTCTCTGCAGACCTTCCGGTTTGGTGTTTTTTTTTTTTTTTGAGAAGAGTTTAAATAGCTTTAATTTTTAGCTTCTAAATTGAGAACATTTTCCTGGCATTTGTCAAATATATGTGAATGTTTATGTGTCGTCTACGTAAAATGATAGTCTGTGGGCTGTTTAGAAATTGTAAATGTGGAGACTATGCTGTGAAGAGTGGTATTCTGGGAATTTGAAGTTAATGGTGGTAGACACATTCCTTGGAAGAAGGTCAAGATTGTGTCACACAGCTAATTTCCGTGACTGTCCCTGTAAGACTGATTGGCTCCTCAAAGGCAAGTTCCACAGAATATCAGTAACCATCTCAACATAGGAATGGAGAGAGAAAAGTATGAGGTCCGCTTAATTTCTTGGTCGAGTTGTACAGCTCATGAAACTACATCATAATTTTGTGGTCTTCACAGAAATTCCTTCAGTGGTACAGTTGCATTTATTCCTGGAAGATAATTTGGTTAAAGCTAGCGTCACCAAATACGGTGTCACATCCATTGTTTAAAAAGTTATTGACAGTAAAGAAAAGCAGCCTGGGAATGTTATCTCACAGTGTTTTGTATGTCAACAAGACCGATTTTGAAGACCTTCCTTCCTCCCCTTATATTTGAAAAGCTAGGTTTTCAGCTCCAGTTTTATCACCTCACATTCTTTCATACTAAAGTGCATTATTGGTGGTGTATTTTGTTGTGTATAATGTTTATGGAACTTTTAGAAAAATCATTCTAATTTAATACATTCAAATGTCCTTAATCATATTTGTAGACTTTCTTGGTGAGTTTCTAAAATAATTTCTTTGGAATAAATAATTAAGAAGATACTTCTTCCTTTAGTTGGGTATGGGGAGGGTTAGATGGACATTAATTAATTAACTGTCAGATATAAAGGAGGAAAACCATTATTTGTTGTCAGTTAATTTTCAACATGTGTACCAAGACAGTTAAATGGGGAAAACAGTCTTTTCAACAAGTGGTGCTGGGACAACTGGATTTCTACATGCAGAAGTTGATCCCTAATTCCCACTGCATATAAAAGTTTAATACAAAATGGATCCAAGATCTAAATATGAGAGCTAAAACTATAAACTTCCAAGAAGAAAACATAGGCATGAATCTTGATGACTTTGGATTAAGCTGTAGTTTCTTGATATGACACCAAAAACACAAGCAACAGAAGAAAAAATAAATTGAACTGTGTCAAACTTAAAAACTTTAGTGCTTCAAATGACAGGAGCAAGAAAGTGAAGAGATAAATTCACAGGAAGGCGGAAAATATTTGCAAATCATCTTTCTGATAAGAGACTAGGATTTAGGATATATAAAGAACTCTTACAACTCCATAATAAAAAACAACACAGTTTAAAAATGGTCAAAGTAAGACAAAAGAAAAAAAAAAGACAAAAAAAATGGGCAAAGGCTTTAAACAGACATTTCTCCAAAGAAAATACACAGCTGGCCAATAAGCACATGAAAAGGTGCTCAAATATCATCAGTTATTAGGGAAATGCCAGTGCAAAGCGCAGGAAACCACTAGGATGACTAGAGTCCCGAGGTGGACAGTAATAAGTGTTGCTGAGGATATGCAGAAATTGGAACCCTTTGTACTGCTGGGATTGTAAAATTATGCATCCACTTTGTAAAATAGTTCAGCTGTTCCTCAGAAGGTTGAACAGAGTTCCCATGTGACCCAGCACTTCCACTCCTAGGTATATACTCAAGAAAACTGAAAACATGTCTGCATAAAAACTTGTATACAAATGTTCATAGGAGAGTTATTCATATTAGCTAAAAAGTAGAAACAACCCAAATGTCCATCACCTGATGAATGGATAAACAAAACGTGGTCGATCCTTACAGCGGGATGTACTCCAGTCCTAAAGAGGAATGAAGTACTGACGCACGCCACGGCATGCAGGAACCTAGAAAAATGATGCTAAATGAAAGGATTTATGTGAAGTGTCCAGAACTGATAAAGACAGAAAATAGATGACTAGTTCCTAGAAGCCAAGGGCAGAGGAGGAGGAGTGAGTGCTATGGGGTATGGGGTTTCTTTTGGGGTGATGACAGTGTTCTGGAAGTAGATGATGGTGATATTTACACCAACTCTGGATTTCCTAAAAGAACTGAATTGTATACTTCAGAAGTGTGAATTTTGTTGGATATAATTTGTTGAATGACATCTCAGTAAGAAAAAGGGTACAATAAAAACTTGCGAGCTTCTTGGCAACAGAACAAGTGAAAATAAAACAGACATACCAAGTAAGATAAGGTTTCAACTTTCGAGTAAAAAACAAGGGAAAAAAGAAAGGGGGAGGAAATAAGGCAACACCTCTTTTAATGGATGACAGTCGTTGAATGTGTCTGGGGATATAGTCTGTATTGTAGTGCATTTCGCAAAGGTCATTGAAGGCGGATGTGCTGTCTAGGCCTTTTGGAACAATGGGATGAATAAGACTCAGGCCCTCTGTTTGCCAGCATTCACAGAGCTGGGGAACGGGGAGAGGGGAGGGAGGTCAGGTAGATAGGATAGAAGGGAGAAATCTCTGCTGAGGCACCAAAACACAAAGGATGATGCATTCCTGAGCATGGACTGGAACATTTGTAAAGGCATTAGCTGAAAAAACTTAGAGCGGGATTCCTTGGAGAGTTGGGTATGTGTTCTCTCTGCCTGGGGCAGGATGGCAGTGTCTGATTCTAACCAGGGAATATGCAGGGGATGAAAGGGCATGCCTAGCTGTGTTGACAGTGAAGTACAAAAGCATTTCCGTTACATTGGCCTCAGTTTGCCTGAGCAAAGAATTCATGATTGTCCCTTTGAGCACCTATGGGTCACGTGTGAAAGAGCTGGGGCAGGGGTCTTCTTAGCTGGGAATGGGGCCTCTGTGGAGGAAAACCTAGGGCTACATGGTGGATCTTCAGTGGCTGAGGAGGGACTGTGTCTGGCAGAACTGATGCTTTTCCTCCCGAAGAGAGAATGCAGAGAAGGGACCTCCAGCTAGAGGAGGCTGATGTCTATTGAAGTACCTACCAGAGCATATGGACACTATGTACCTCCACATGTGATTCCTTGAGAAGGACATGACGCCCTTTATATAGTACTCCAGCTGGAATCGAACCATGGGAAAACATCAGACAAACCCCAAATGAAGAATATACTTTAAAAAAACAATGGAGCACTGTATTCTTAAATATCATAATCATAAAGATAAAGATTAGCTGTAGTGACATTACAAATAAATGTAGCACCTAATCCTAAACTCGGTGTGGTATTGGAAGGGAGAAAGTGCTGGAAAGGACATTGGTAATACACTGTGATCATTAGAGACCATAGAGAATATCCTCCTTCTTAGGAAGCAGACATTGAAATAGGGGCAAAATGTATGCAACTTACTCTCAACTGGTTCAGGAAAGTATTTCATGTGTAGATGTCATACATATGAAATGTCATGCATTATATATGTATCCATAGAGAGAACAAGAATGATAAAGCAGATAGGCAAGATGTTATCAATAAGTGACTTTGGATAAAGAGTTTATGTATTCTTCATATCTCTGGCAACTTTTCTGTAAGTTTGCAGTTATTTACAAATAAAAATGTAAGAAAAAGTGCCCAATGAATGAAGTCAGCTTTAAGTATCTAGCATCTAGGGCTAGAGTATGAAGCCAGCTTAATATCTCTAGCCATGTAAGAACTTTGCTGCTCTCTCTACGTACCCTGCTTCCTCCCAGGTGGGACCCACAACAGGCAAGGTGGGACTGAGCTGTGGGAGGATGGAGGCCTATGACAGAATTCAGGGGAGTGGAATCCGAGCTTGAAATAATTTTTGGAGGTTTAATTAATTCACGGGTCTAGATACATGTAATTTTTGAATTGGCACTGTTACAACTTTGGGTAGTCACTGTCTTCATGTTATCAGAGTCTTGCCCAATTTTTTATCCAGGAGTGGAGGAGAGAACCTTCCTCACTGCTTAAATTTTTAAACAGCAGTGGAAGATAGATATTTTCTGATTAAGTCATGCAAGTCCTTAATGAGCAACATACCATATAAAAACCATAAGGCACTCCTAGAATAAAGGCATTGTTCAGAATCCTGGATGGGGCATAATGACTCTGCTTGCTAGGTGGGGTAGGATGGAGGGCAGGAAGGTTTTCCCCAGAATGCTGAACTTTGAGGTGTGCTTAAAGCCTGATAGATGAAGAGTGGCCTGGGCAGAAAATGGTAATGATGTGGTCAAGTGGTGATGTGGGACTGCAATTTCTGGCAGGGAGAACAACATGGTAAAGGTACAGAAGAGTGACATATGGAGCATGTTTGTGAGAGCTGTCAGTAGGGTGGAATGACCAGAGCAGGACGTTGGTGGAGGAACAATGTAGATAAATGAAACTGGAGAGTTGGATGGCCCATAGGAAGGGCCACACATTCCTAGCTAGCATTCTTTCTACCACACCCGAACATCTGAGACATCTGAATGTTTTTGTTGCTAAGCTCTTTGGTATATGTACCAACAGGACTTGGAAATCCAAGTTGCTGGCAGTGACTCATATCTGTTAGAACCTGGTTATGCACGTTGGTTCTCAGACCAGGACTTCTGCATTGCTTGAGAGCTTGTTAGAAATGCAGAATCTCAGACCCCGCCCCGGACCTGTTGAATCAGTGCCTGCATTTTAACAAGATCCTCAGATGATTTGTCTGTGTGTTAAAGTTGGAGAAGTGCTGTTTTTAGAATTTCTTTTTTCTGCAGGTTAGTATTTCTCAGTGTGGGTGGGGGCCTGTAGATCAAGGAGGAGGGGTTTCCCCGCCTGGGCAAGTTCTTTGTGGATTTGATGAGACCGAATAAAGGCAAGGGCAAGAAGTTTGGGGTAAAGAGGTTACCACGTTTATTCTCACGGTGGTCACAGGCAACTTGGCACATGCAGCTGGCTTGAATGTGCTCGCCAGGCTGGCTACAGGTTCTGTTCCCCAGCACACACTTAATCCTCTTGGCAGTAGGTCTCAGTCTCTCCTCATTCCCTGTCCTCCAAGCTCCCTGCTCCCACGCTTGGGCTTAATTTTCCAGGGGCACCAGGGCTCCACGGCTTTTTCACATCTGTCCATGGCACCACTTCCCTGCCCCTAGCACTGGGAGGGACTCTGTGTGCAGGTCTCCAGTGATTCTTGGATGCCTGACCAATTAGGTATCAGGAACTGAGGGAAGGAAAGAATGGGTGTTTCTTCTGTACCTCTCCACTGGGCCAGTGCTTCTGTGACTGACCAGCTGCTCTGTCACTAGTAAACATCCTGTAAATGTGCAAACATGCTCTTATTATGCACACAGTGGGTGCTACTAAGACTAGGTGAGAATCCTGGTCAGAAAGTTCTATTTCCCCCACAGGGCCATTCATGTTAAAATGACCTGAAGAATGTGTCAAAAATGAGGATTCCTAGGCCTCCAACCCAGGCATGTGTATTTTAATAAATCTCCTGGCGAGGGCATACTCCTAAGTTTGATGACCCTTCTGTGATGTGAAATTCTAAAGGAGCTCTTCTCAATTGAAGTCGCCTGGGGAGGTGAGGCGGGAAACACTGGTGTGCCCCACCTGCACGCCCATGAATTAGAATCTCCAAGGCAGAGGCCAGGGCACTGTTTTAAAAGCTTCCCGTGTGACTGAAGAGTAGCCTGGGCTGAGAACCTGACGAAGGATCCTAGGCAAGGGAGTCAGTTTTAGAAAGCGAATTCCAGCCATCAAGTGGAATTTCAAGCACAGCAAACAAAGCAGCTGCTTTCCAGACATGATTCAGAAGTGTCTAGATGCTTTCTGCCTCTCTCTCTCGTCTTTATCAGGCTATCTTGTCACTTTTAGTAATCTCATGGCATTGAATCTCAAGAAGGAAGGTTTAATCCTGTGGTTCTCAATGGGCGATGATTTTGCCCCACAGCCCCCACCCCCTGACATTGGGCAACACGTGGAAACATTTTTGATTGTAAGAAATGGGTATAAGGGGCTACTGACAAGTGTACAGGCTAGGGATGCTGCTAGCATCTTAGAAGGCACCAGAGGGCCCCCATAAATAATTATAGGTGATGCTAATAGTGGCATTGAGAAACCCTAGTAGAATCACCTTTTGGGACGGAAAGGGTCATTCTTGAAGTGCCTTCCTGGAGACTCTCTGTTGTAATATGCCACTATTTTGGATGGGAATGTGTTGTATCTTTCAGGTAGATGTTCTGGGAAAGAGAAAGATTGACATTGTTCTTGGCAGATATTTTGACTTAAAAGGCTGTTTGATGGTGGGCTATGTTTGTCTGCTAAGATAAAAATTAAGGAAAGGAAACACGTCATGAAATAAATCAAGAAAGTGACTTTTGTCTTTAGGGAAAATATATGATGTCTTTGTCTCAATTTGTTTAATTAGATCCTTTTTGATAGGTTAGGGTCATGAAAGGGCCTCTTTGGAAGAAATCTGTTCACTGAAAGTATGCTTAATATGTAAAAAAATAAAAAATATGTGGAGAGAGTGGCCCAACTCACACATTATAGGGACTGGTTGGGAAATCTCGGGATGGGAGGAAGGACTGAGGAGCTCAGAGTTGGGTGACTAGGTCTCCAGTGGAGGCCAGGAAGGAAAGGAACAGAGAAAGACATAGGGCAGTGTCTCCGTCTGATCACTGGCATCCGTGTGCCTTCTCGTCTGCTGATGGAAAAAGGGTGCAAACCAGCCATGAGGGTGCTGCTCGGTCGACAGTGCTTGCCTTAGACACTGGGTTGCCCCAGGTGGAGGAGGGTGGGGGACGGCTGGCTTGTGTGAGCCTTTCCTTCTGGACCATGGGCTGTAATAGGAGGTCTGACCCACTTCTCAGAAAAGTAAGTTAATTCTGGGGCTGATGTGCTGTGCATAATGCAACAGGCTTCTGTAGAGCCTCATTCTTTCTGTATTGTCCATCCCTCTTCCTCCCCCACCCATTCGCTTAAGCCCTAGACCCTGCAAAGCTCTCTTGAGGAGGCCTTCTCTCACTGCCTCTCCCATGTCTGCCCAGATTGGGTTGAGTGCCCCTCTGCTCCAAACACCCTGGCATTTCCTGTTGGCTGATCTGTCTCCCTGCGGATGCTCAGGGACCAGGTTTTCCTGACTCCTTATCTCTAGTACGCAGGGCTTAAGAAATGTTTGAATGAAGGAGAAATCAAATGAATTCAAGAGAAATAGGCTACATATGCTTTGTGTAACAGGATTTTCTGATGGAAAAATAATTTTTCTCCAAGGGCCCCAGGATGACCAACCCAATAACTTACGTAACTCCTTTCAGAGCAGACATTCCAGACCTTCTGAACACCTTTCTGTAAAAGATGTGACATATCCTCAGAGGTTCATAGGTGCTATAGTTTCTTGAATAACCAGGACCACATACAGCGAAATTTGATGCCTTGAACTCTGAGGGGTGCTAAGGATGTAGAGTTTTATACAGGAAAGCTTTTTCATTTTTCACCCAAAGTCCGTGGTGGTATTTGTTGTTCACAGATTTAACTTAGAGCAGCAGGGCATCCTCTCTCATTTTGTTGTGCACTCCTGTCTGTTGTATTTTTCACTTGAGAAGTCCATCTAGCTATTTCCTCTTTCCAGAATATATTGGTTTTCATGGAGACAGGCAGTTGGACCAGGTTACATATATAGCAAGGTTTCTTTTCTTTATCTTTTTTTTGAAAAAAGTTAGGACTTAAAGAAAAATAACCTTGTTTTGAACTTGGTGAATACTTGTTTGGTTTTTTTATAAAAATTTCATACTTTGAAAATAAATTTCGTAGACGATTTGAAAGACCTTTTGTTACATAAAATGTATATATACAAGCTGAGAGAGTAACGGTATAATGAACCTCCCTCTATGTACCCAACACCCACCTTTAACAGTTATCAACTCACAGCCAATCTTGTTTCATCTCTACCCCCCTACTCCCCTCTCCTTGATTCTTTCGAAGCAGCTATCAGCATAGCATGTTATTACAGTCTACATTTTTAAACTGCTGCCTATTAATGGCATCAAGTTATTTGGATAGAACCAGGGAGTCAGCGGGGGGAGAAAAGCGTGCCTTGGTGGAAGTTGTTCTGGGCATTAGACATTGGGCTAGTGAATGCGCTGCCTGGAGCGTCCTGCGCATAATGCAAATAACCAAGGCCATTTGGGGGAGTCACTGATGTAATTGCTCCCTCTTCTGTCATTCCTCCTGTCCATTTAGACCAGCAAACACCCAACCCCCAAATGCTGACAACACAAAGCATGTTTTCCCAGTGACGGAAATCAGGCACTACTGTTAACCTTTCACATGAAGCGAAAATTTGTTTCATTCTCCTTTTTGTGGGAACAGCTGCTATGGCAATTTCATCTTTTATAGAGGTATGTGCACAAACCTTAAATGCACAGCTTGATGAAATTTCACATAGATGTAGACCCACATGAGTCCCCCCCAGACTGAGATAAAGAGCATTTCCAGCACCTCAGAAAGTGTCCCTTTCCAGGGACTATCCCCCTGCCCTCCCACCATCCTGACCAAAGGCAACCACTTTTCTGACTCCATAGACTGATTTTGCCTGTTCCTGAATATCATAGAAATGGGTTCGTTCACTATAAATGGGCTCTTTTCGCTTTGGTTTCTTTCACTCAAAATACTGCTTGTGAAATCCATCCCTGCTGTTGTGTGTAACAGTAGTTTGTTTCCATTGCAGTGTGCATGAATACACAACTTGTTTACCTACCTCTCCTCCCTTCATGGCTGATGTTTATGGAGTGTCAACTCGGGGCGGGTTCTGTACCAAGTGCTTTAAGTGAGGTAGTTAATATCTTAAATGAGTTTGTGAGGAGTTAGCCATTGTGGTTATTGTCCTTTTATAGGCAAGAAACAAAAACTCAAAGAGATGAGACGATCTCCCCTAAGGTCATACAGCTAACGTGATAGAGCTGAGGTGTGAATCCGGTCAGCCGGATCGTGGTCCGTGTAGACCTGAGCACATCCACATCTGGGTTTTCTGTGAGTTACCTGACATGGAGTGTGTACTTCCACATACTTCGTCGGATCTCAGTACTGTGGCTCCTTAGGGATGATCCCTTTGCCAGAGAAAATCATGCAGACACAGAGAGCTTTAGTAACCTGGCCAAGGCTGCTCAGCTAGAGAGGGGCCAGGGCTGGAACCCAGGTTTCCAGATTCCCTGTCTCCAGGTTTCTTTTTTGGGGCGGGAGCGGGGGGGGCGGATTCTCTTTGGTGATGTCCATTGCTAGCAAAGGGTGACATGTTTTATCACAATAGCCACCTAGGATTCTTGGTTGTAAACAACAGCAACTGACTAACAAAAGCTGAAAAGCAAACTGTTGGGAGGATATCAGCTAGTCCCAAGAATCCATAGGAAGGCAACTCAAGCTAGGCACAAAGGGGGCGGGTGTGGTGGTGCAGCCTGGGTCTTACTGAGGGACCATTTAGAGGGACACTGCTTCTGGCCCAGTGACCTGTCATCTCTCGTTGACAGACTATCCATAATGCTCGTGGCCCTGTGACTCTGCTGTCACAAGCAGTCCTTAACTGGCTCTTGGTCTTTGAATCCATCTGTCCAGATACAGAGGCCAGGGCAGGGCATCTGACTGTCCAGGTGTAGGCAGATGTCTGTGTTCTGGCTGCAGCTGAAACGAACTCTGGGCTCTTCCGTCTTCTTTCGTGGGAGGAGAACTGGACTTTCTAACTAATTTTTTACTGTCAGTCTCTGGGTTAAAGGTGATCCATATTCAATAATTCGTGCAAAGAGGTGGGTAAAAATGTAATTGGCTAAGCTAACTTCGGTCAAAAAGCACTTTCTACACTTGCATTTCCTGTTAGTGTTTGTGAATGATGGGCCTGCACCCGGGAAAGATGATAAAGGCAGAAAGTAGCAGCCTTGGGTATTGTCAGCTTGGGTTTTCTTTCTTTTTTTCCCCTTAATGTGTATTTTTCAAAATTAAAATGTGTTTGACATATAGCACTGTGTAAATTTAAGGTATTTAACATATTTGATACATTTATATAGTATATAATATGGTTGCCATCGTGATGAAAACTAGCACCCCTGTCACACTACATCATTATCCTTTTATTTTTAGTGCTTGGAATAATTGAATTCTAGTCTCTTGGCAAGTTTGATGATGATCATACAATGTGGTTGCTTCGATTCACTGTACTATGCATTAATCCCTCAGGCTTATTTATGACTTGTAAATCTGTACCTTTAAACAGCTGTCCTGATTGTTCTACTTCGAAAAAACACCTGGTCGCCAAAGTGAGAAAAAATCACCTTCTTTTCCATTCTTTCTTAATAACAATGTGCTTTTTGTAGACAGGTAGTGGAAGGTTGACTTGGCAGTCCCAATTGGAGAATGTCACTTAACTTCAAAGGGCTCCTGTCATGGCTTAGGAAATGCAATTAGCATGCAGCAGACACAACAATGTGTTGTACTAGTTTCCTGTTTTAGTGAACTGGAGTTAATTACTTGTTCAAGGGAGGCTTTTGTTGGAAATGTGAGTGGGTTCTTCTTTTGTGAACTGCCATCTTAAGAGTGTTCTTCCACCTTGCTATCCATGCATGTATTCACTGGCCCCATATTCACTGAATGCAGTGGGGAGAGAATAATAAACAGATCAGCCTTACCCCCATGCTACTTTCAGTCTTGGAAGTTTGAGTTGGGAGAGTCCTTAAAAAACACAGCTGTTTTGTATTTCCCTTTCATTGTTTCTTTGAAATCTTAACTCCCTTGGTGGGCAATTACTATATTCTTCCTTCTCTTTTAATCATATTGTCTGTTCTTTCTGAAATTGTTATTCTGTTACCTCTTACCTTTTCAGAAGAAGGAAAGATACGAAAAATCAACACTTAAATTTTCCATATTTGTTGCTCCTGTAAATCCCCCGTTGGTTTCTCCCTGTATAAAATTGCATTTATATATGCTGGCTGACTGAAACATTTTAAAAAAATGATCACGGAGGCAGGTTTGAAGAGCTCAAATTCTGGGACATAAGGGACTGTTTTTGCCTAGTTAACTCCTCCATCACCAGCCCGTGGATGGTGAAATAAACAGTTGACAACTTGAAGGACAGACTTGAGCAGAGGTTGGCTAGGTCCCCAGCAAACTGATTTCTTCTTCTTGGGTGCTCTCTGAACTACATTTCTTAGCTCCTTGTACCATGGGGTCATGTGGTTGGTATCACTGATGACCCGTGAGTGCAAAGTTTGTCGTACTTCTAGGCCAGCGCGGCCAAGAGCAGGTGCGTCTTCTTATGGATCTCTTCCCCAGAACGTCCTCCTCCATATGGAAGTGGGGGGTCTGAGATGTGAGAGAGATTTCTTTAGAATGGGTGCCCAGTAGCAGAATGGCTGGATTACATCTTCCAGGTTCTATGTGTCTACTTACTTTGACTCATGCCAGCTTGCCGTCCATAGTTAACCCCATCAGTCTATGCACCCATCCCCAGGAGAGAGTTTCCAGTATCCCACCGGTCCTCTGCATTTCCGGCTTGTTGCCGTTTGTCTCTCTGTACTACAGTGATAACGGAATAAAAGCTGAAAAGTCATTGAGTACAAAAAGGCTGTTTAAAATTTTTAAATATTTCCATTGTCTTGTGCCCATCCTTCAAAATACGAAATATTGCGGGTAAGGGGTGAACTGTTTCATAAATACAGGGTTTCCTTTTGGGGGATGATGAAGTTGATTTGGAACTAGATGGAGGTGGTCGTATAACATTGTCAGTATGTAAGCGCCACTAACTGTTCAGTTTAAAATGGCTAATTTTATGTGTCATGAATTCACCTAAAAAAAAAAAAGGTGTCAAATAGTGATAATATGTAGACTGAAAATAACAGTTCTATGTCTTACAGCTTTCCAGAGACAATTTAAAATATTTTAACGTTTTTCTACCTGGCATTTACCACTGCATTTCTAGATGATGTGTCTCCTGATGTCTTCGGATTAATCTGTTTTAAATATCGTCTGTGACTTCCTGTTATTACAGATGCGGTTGACTTTCTAACGCTTCCTGCTTGTTGTCCACCCTCCCATTACAGTTGTCTCCTTTTTTATTTTTGGCAAGACTAATATTCAGTCTTAGACTTTTATGACTGTGTAAATATTGTTCACTGTTGAACTAAAGACATACTAGATTTTAATATGCAGCTTTCCCCTGGAGTTAGTAATAATCGTATTTTTCTTTATTTGCACAGCTCTTTCATAGCATTTACAGAGTCTTTTCTCCCTCTGAAGGCCTCAGTGTGTTTCCATGTGCCAGGCGGGTGGGATGAACTGCCCCTCCTGGTCTGCCCCGCTGTGCTCAGCCCCTGGAGCCCTTCGGCCCTGCCCCAGCTTGGGCCCGTGGTGAGCCCTGATGACCTTTGCGGGGCTGGGGCTGCACAGGGCGAGTTGGCACGCCTCTCGCTTGTGTCCCCTGGGCAGACACATAGGCTTCACTTACCTCCTTCCATCTAGTCCACCCCCCCCCCATCCTCTTTCCATCTTCTATTGCAACTTGGGAAGATGGGAGTTGCATTTTGTAGGAGATGGAGTTGGGGTTTTCTGGGGTATATTTTGTGGGGGGTAGGGAAAAAGAAGAGGAACGGTCTTTATTCTGCCCTGTGAAAACTTTGAATCCAGTTCACTTTTGTAAGCCTCAGTTAACACATCCTCAAGATTTGGATACATCTCCCTGGCTTCCAGGGGGTAACTAGTCACATATGTAGTACTGACTTCCTCAGCTTTTCTCTTCAGCTCCCCCATCCTTCTCCTCTTCCACCCACCCACCCCTTATTCCCTTAAATAACTGACTGCACCGTATTTAAACCTGCTAGTTGATGGATGGCCTACTCAGCATTTCAGCTTGGCTGTTCCATGGGCATCTCAAACTAAGCAGGGCCAAAGTAAGCTTCTTGATTTCTATTCCTTTCCCTATCTTAGGAGGCACCATCACGAAAAAGAAAGCTGCCCTAGGAACCTACTCTGGACCAGGTCCTTCTTTGCTTAAAGCCCTTTGGTAGCTTCCCTCTGCCTTCCAAGTGACAAAAATCAAATGCCTCACAGTGCTCTGCACATCTCTGCAGGATGCAACCTCTGTCTGCTTCTCCAGCCACATCTCCCTTCACTCTCTTTTGCCTACTGCCCTCTGGTCACTTTTGTAAAAAATTTTTATTTTTAACCTTGTCAAGATTTTCTTCCAACTCAGGGCCCTTGTACTTGCTGGGCCCTCTGCCTGGAAGGCATTGCCTCCAGATGTTTATCAGGCCTGACTCTTTCCTCCTTGATCTGTCCAGTCATTGCCACAGGTCTGGGGATGCCATTCCTGGTGACCTTGTATGAAGCGCTGCTCCTCTGCACCAGCCGTATTGTGCCAAGACAGGGCTCTCACTTCTGTGGTACTTTTGATTTCCTGCAAGACTGGAGTCTTTGACTAATTTTTCCCTGTCACAAGGGTAGTGTTGAGAAACTTGTGTGTCTCGTTCACTGTTGGATTTCCAGCAGTCAATACTGTGGCCAACACTCTGTAGACACTTTAATAAATAGTGACTGAATCTGCAAATAGATGCCTAGGGGCTGAGAGCTGGACCTGTCTTTAGGGGACATATTGCTTATCACTTCCAGAGTCCTAGAGATTACAGTGTGATTAAATCATTAATTCAGCACTCTCCTGATGGTCCTACTCTACCCACAGGCCCTGGGTTACCAGTGGGTACAAAACAGACAAAAATATCTGCCCTTAGGACCCTTACATTCTGGAGTTCAAAATCCCAGGTATGCAGTCGATATGGAGATAGCAGGATTTCCATTGTGCTGGCAGCCTTTATTCTCTGACTTGGTCCCTGATATGACTCCCTCTGAGGCCAGCTTCTGTGCCTTCTCACTCCCCTTGGGATCTATTGCCAGGGGCTCCAAGCCCACCTGTGGCTCCTCTTGCCTCTGTCTTCTCTTTACTGTGCACCCCAAGTCCTCATTTCCTAGCTAATGCATCTGCTAAGCACTGAGTGTTCTCCCTCCAACCGAGTTCCGGAATGCTGCTTAAACCATGGACGATCACCTCGGGCCTGTTCTCGTTCTCCTACTCGACCCACACAGCTCTGTAACACTCTCCCATTCAGCTAACTTCTCCTTTGCTAGTCCAGCATGGTATCTACTAAAGCTTAGGAATATTCCAAAGACATTTTTTGAACGCTTAATATAGTTTATTCTTCAAAGGCTTGAAATAACCCTTGTCACATGAGATATTCATTGTGGTATTTCTTTGGGGTGAGATTAACCACTCTGTGTGTCGGGGGTGGGGTGGTGTATGCGTACATGTGTATATAGTCACACATATTACCTTCTCCCAAAGGGGTATTACATATATTCTCACACTGAACTTCCTATATATATATGTGTGTGTTTCTATACTTAGCACAGTGGTAGGGTCCAGCAGAACTTTCATTGTGCCCTGCTGTGCCATCCAAATAGCAAAGGGCAATGTGGAGCCACTGAGTTGCAAAATTTGGAACGTTACTTTAACATCACATTTGAATTGCTTAATTTAATTTTCACTTTGAATCAGTTGCTAAGCAACCAGGGAGCCAGGACAAAATCAGCAAGGCTAATTTGGTTCTGGTACTGGCATGCTAGCATGTCTTGTATTTACATAGGTGCTTGGTTGTAAATACACTTAATCCTATGCAATGCTCTGTTTTGCCCAAGGGAAATAGTTGGTGTGGAAGTTCTAGCAAAGTTTTGGTTGGATTGACAGTGCTTAAATTCACACTTTCCCCTTCGGTGAATGGAAAGTTTCTGGAGTTTTGAGCATTATGTTGTGCCCCATTTGTTAAGTGGGGTGCTTGACTTGGCTGCACCATGAACACTTGTAGAATGGTACTTACCACTGCCTGTTAATTAATCCCTTGGCATTATGAACCCAGCCTGATTATTCTCAAAATAGATTTACACAGATTTTTTTTTGGATGCATACCACTTAGCTATCATTATAGAAAGTGTGTTGGAGGAAAAAAAGGACTATTTTACTCTCAATATCTTATTGATGCAATTTGAAATGTTTTGCCCTTTTGGGTCCATAAAGTCAATCCTCTGTCCAATGTTAATACTGGTGGCTTAAATATTTTCAATGTTCTTTTTGTTTTAATTCATGTGATTATTGACGAAGTCATCCCTGCCCAGCCTAGATGCCCCTCTGTGTCCTGGGTCAAAGATAGGACATTTAGTTGCGACCAGTAGTCTCATGGTTGCTTGATTGTTCCTGGGGTGAATGGAGAGTTCACATGTGTCAAACTAGTAGAAAAACTGTCTCTTGATGTCAGTAGGTTGCCACTGTTACAGTAAATGACAATGACCTGTGGTTTTCATAAGATGTGGGGAAAGCAGCCTATCTTCTAATAGGTTTCCTGTTATGTCCTGTGTTCTCTAAAGACATAGATAGTATCTTTTCATATGCACTAATTTTCATAGAGGGGTTGTATTCTTGATAAAGATGGAGATCAGTGGTTTTCTTTTTACATTCTAACTGCTTGTGACTAGATAGAAATATTTACTGAAGGAGAGTATAGAAAGGGGGGAGTACCTTTTATTTCTACAATTAAATGTTTTGGTTTTTTTTGTTTTTTTTCTAAACAATGTCAAGTATTTGTGGTGCAGCATTCGGTAAAAATTCACTGATCCAACTAGATGAAAGGGTCATCTGAATTAGAGGAAAGTCCTAATGTCTATGTACTTGACAGCAGATGAATTTTTCTTACTTTGAGATAATTATTTGGCTAAGACAGTAGTTGGGCATTTACTTGTTCAGGGTCCTATAAGGAAATCTGTTTGAGTGAACAGATAAGAAGTGTATAGCCAGTAGACTAAATTGCCTTTAAAGCTTGTTCTGATCTATGCTCAGGGTACAGTTTTTCCAAATCTGGGTATTCATTCCAAATTGATTAATTTCACTCTGTAAGCACTGACCATTTGAAAACCCATTATGTCAAAATGTAAACTTTTTAGGGAGTGAGGGTTATTTCTAATACCAGTTTCTTAGAGAAGTTATTTCTAGTCTTTTTGGATGGCACAGCCCTGTCAAAAAGGGTTGACAACTATACCCTGAAACTATGTGGAAATGTATTTAAAAGTGATATGTGACTGTACTGAAATATTGAATTCATTATAAAAACAAGTCAGAAAATGTTGATGAAAAAGATTAAGACTACACAATAAGTGCCTTGTTAACTATGGTTATCATGTAATTGATACCATAAGGCCCATAGAAGCTTGAGGGTAGAGTTTATCATTAGAGACAACCTTTTCAATGGTCTTCCTTCGAATTTTTAATATCTGAGTGACTTTTTCTCAGATCCAGCGAGATCATCATGATTTTTTGTCTTACAGAGTGAGGGGCAAGGGCATGGATGGTCTCAGTGCAAGTCAGATACTTCCTGTCTGTTCCCCAGGGAATCATCTTGTACATGACACTCCTAGGGGTCCCTCCAAATAAGCTCCTGAGTATTTTTTTTTAATGTAGTTGGAATGAAGACAGCTGGATTTATATGCAAAAATGCTCCTGTGTGTTGTTACATCCAGTTAGGATGCTCATGTTTATATATGTCCATCAAAAAGGAAAGGAGAAAAATGACAGGGTAGGATTTAGAGCCCTGGATTTGGACTCTGAGTTGTAGCTCTGCCACCAGTAGGCTATGTGACAATTCACTTATTTTCCAAAAGCCTGGGTTTCCTCATCTGTAACCCTGTGTTGTGGTGGTGAGAATTAAAGGTCAAGGAGAAGTTTGTAAAAGGGTCTTGTAACTTGTCGTTTATGCTTATGTACAGTTTATAATGCCTTCTATCAATAGAAGGGGAATGTTTTCTTCCTACATTGAACATATCTACTTTCTCAGTAATGGATTTTGTTTGTTCACTCCTAGATTGCCTCTTTAAACTATGTCCTATGAATCGCTACTCTGCCCAGAAGCAGTTCTGGAAAGCGGCTAAGCCAGGGGCCAACAGTACAACAGATGCGGTTCTGCTCAACAAATTGCACGTACGTATGGAGCCAGGCCTGTCCATGCAGAGTGACTCATGAGCGGCCACTTGGTTGTGTCTGAATGTTACGGGTTGGGGGGATTAGTGCTGCAGTGCTCCAACTCGGGGTACCAGCTTTCCCTTGTTCTATAATAAAGGGGTGAAAGGGAGCTGACCCTGAGGAGAGATGGGTCACCATCATCTCAAGATGTCTTGAGAGTTATTTTTTCTCAGCCATTCCCTTTCCAGGATGGCTTTGGGTAAAGTGCTGGCTGGGAGCATAAGCTCTGGAAGCGAATCCTGGCCCCACTGCTAACTGGGATCTTGGGGAAGTTACATAGCTATTTGTAACTACTTGCTTATTTAAGTAATTAGGTAAGGGTCTGTTACCTTGCCATTACCTACTTGTAAAATGGAAATGCTACATCTGCATCAGGAGGTAGTTACACATTGAATATATCAGGAGAGAATTACATGAAAAGCAGCCTAAAAGACATAGGGACAATGCTGGGTGCATAATACGTCCTTAATAACTTTAGCTATTATAATCATATTTATCTTGACCATTAGTTGGCATACAGGAGATGTGCTTATTCCATTGCTGATGGGTGTGTGACCATAAGCAAGTTTTTGAGCCTCTCTGAGCCTGTTTCTCCATCTGTAAATGGTGACATAATTCTTCTAGCACCTAGTGTCTCAATGACAATTCTTCTGTGAGGCTAATCTGTGTGGAACTTCTTTGGGGTGTTTCAGAAGAAGGACATGATGTATATCCAATGTAGTAGTATGGAAATTGCAACCCATTCCCTACCCCCAGTCCTGCTTTATTTTTCTCAGTGGCGCTTATGATCATATTTCTAGGTTATTGTGTTTATGGGTTGTCCATCCGCACTAGAATAGAAATGACCCGAGGGTAGAAGTTTGTGTCAGGTTCACTTGTGGCTGTATCCCTCATGCCTGCGACATGGGGCAGGCACTCAAATATTTAATAAAATAAGATCTTTCTTGGTACTTAGTGATGACAGTTGAAGATGCAGAATATCTGTGAGCACTGTGGAGCTCCTCCATCATGCTCTGTTTTTGATGCATATATATGGTGAAGTAACCACCAGCCACACTTGGAAGGGTAGGGGTCATGTGAAGAGACTCCCTTATTCAGTACATACTGTGTCAGATGACAGTGAGGTGCTCCAGGTGTGTTGAAAAGACCAGCTCCTAACCTCAGTGAGCTTATCCTCTGGTGTGGGGACACACAAGCAGTCACTCCTGATGTATGTAAGAGGATACCTGGACTTTGTGCCTACTGGACCCTGCTGTCCCCTCTGAGACTTCTGAACCACACTCACTATGTTCCAGCCACACTGGTTCTATTTCATTCCGTTCCTTGGTTTTTGAGCACCACAGACCCTGAACAGTCTCATGACCTGGGCGTTTTCAATTCTTTCCAGCTAGAACATTCTTCTCCTGGATCTTCCTTTGCATCCTTACATCATAGTGTAAGTGTCATCTCACTGAGGTCTTTCTCCACCTCCTGACCTAAGGCGATGTCCTGCTTGCCTTCCTCCATCACAGCACCCTGTTTATAGGTTTCTCAGCTTTGACTATGATCTGCAATTATATTTAAGTATAATTGCAATTATATTTAAGTATAATTGCAATTATATTTAAGTATAATTAAGAATACATTAATTCTCATCGGTCACTCACGAGAATGACAGTTCCACGAAATGAGGAGCAGTGACTTTCCACCACTGTATCCCGGGTTCCTGTAATAGTATCTGGCATATAGTAGTTGCTCAGGAAGTATTTGTTGAATGAATGAGCTCTGTGATAGATGATAAAGCTGAGTCTTCACCCTCTGAGAGCTTAATAGTTAATAAAGAATAAAAATGTAGTGATAAGACACAAGTATTATTACAGGAAAAACTGTAGAAGCTGTAGTCTGCTATACAGGGGGTGAATCCATCTTTGTGAGTAAGGTGGTTGGGGTGATATCAAGGAGGGCTTCCTGGAGGAAGAGGAAGTGACAAGCCTCATTGTGAGGCATCTGTGCGAGTCACGGTAGAAAAAGAAACAACAGAAACAAGATTGTTTTGAAGAGTTCAGGAATTACATCTTTATTTTAATTGCTTTAGGGCAGACATTCTCAACCTCAGCAGAACCCCTTCTCCCTCTTAATAGCAAATATGACACTGTATGAACAGGAAATAAAATTCACAAATAATATACCCTGCCAAGGTACCAAATTATAAAAACTGAATTATAAAGGAAAAATAAAAGGAAAGTTATAAATTATACAATTGTATACTTAGTAAGCTAATGCCAGGCATGACCACTCTACAGGCCACAAGGAAGTAAATGCTTTTGTCCCTGCCTGTGAAAAATCCTCAAACGAGGCAGCCGAAGACAGTATTTGATGTAGGTGTGTAGTACTGGAGACCCAGAAAGCATGTTTTCTGTGATATGGTTTTCCAAAATGGTCAGTAGCTCTTGGTAATTTTATGAAGAATTCAAAATACACTCTTTCCTTTATTAAGTAACATCTGTGTTTTTGTAAAATGTATTCATAGTAGTATTAAGCCATGTGAAAATGTGCTTTGTGTTGATATGTAAAGTGGAGTTAGGGGCTAAGCTCCAAAATTGCAGGCAGCTTTTTAATCTATGTGCATGTCCAGCCAGACATAAAATTGTATTGGATGAACAATGCTTCATCCTGGTACGGGGACTGCACCATGCACTTCAGGGCATCCAGCGTCCCTGGCCCTGTGTCCTGAATCTCAGTAGCACCTCCCTCCTCCCCCAAGCTTTGTGACAACCCACAGTTCCCCTGAAGTCTGTGCTGGGAGCATGGGAATCTAGCTGAATGAGTGGGCAAGGGGCCCCAGTCCTGCATATTTCTGGGAGAACTATGCCTGTCGAGTTATCTCTGTGGAAGGAGTGCATGGCTTTAGTAGTCCTGCCTTCCCTTTTCTGGAGTGAAATCATTCTGTCCAATGAGATCTCATTAGTACATCTCAAGCCCTTTCTTCTCCTATGCTTTTTATAGCAGAGGTGAATTCAGATTCCTTTTGGCCAGAGCAGGAAGCCAGCTGGTATAATGGGGACTTGGTGGGCCCGGTTGCTCAGTGGAGTATGCACGCATGTAGACTCAGAGTGGACTCCCTGCTGTTGTGTGTGGGAAGGTGGGCCAAGAGCTGATTCCACAAGAGAAGCAAAAATTCCATGCTTTTATGTGTAATATCTCAGCTTTTAAAAAATGTTGGCAACTAATTCAATTAAAATTTAAAACATACAGTGAACATTAGCACAGTGATGGCTCAGGTTGGACAGGGTTCTTAATCATCCATTTACAACTTGTAATACATGTGTTACATTTCATCAGCAATTTCTTTTCACGTTCCATCCCATGAATAAACTGTGAAAGAAAACCCACAGTTGGAAAAATGCAGTCCTAAAAGTGATCAAGAACTCTGAACTTCTTATTAAAAAAAAAAGGACAATGAATTATCTCTTCCATGTTGTTTATGCTTTTCAGTAAATTAAAAGGAAACCAGTGCTTTCCCCTGATTTAGGATTACTGATGCAACTTTGAGGTTTTAAGTGTTGACTTTGTGTAATTCCTGCTTTCCCGCTTATTTGGACCTTTCTTCCCCTGCTGTCTGGAAGTCATCTACATGTTATAGTATAGTCATTAAAGTGTTGTATTTTGGACAGCTGCTGGCCATTGGGGGCTGATGGCCAGTCTCTAGTGGGTTTTCATTTTTATTTTTGTCAACTGCTATGCAGCCCCCCAGTCAAAGGTCAGATTATTTTAAATTAATGCCATTTAAGGAATTAGTTGTCTAGACCGCTTGACTTCCTTTGGACTAGGATAAGCAACATATAAAGAGCACTCTGAGGGAGAATGACATCTAGTGGCTGGATGCTGTGTATGTTCATTCTTTTTACAGGAAAAACTGGATTCTAGCTCTCCTGGTTCATGACTTCCCACAAATCTTTTGGCAAAATGAGCTTCCTCTACCCACAAATCACATGATTTGTTCTACAGGCCTTGACTACCATTTCCTGACAGCATTTTGACTTAACATTATTTTGGTTCTAAGAAATGATGTGCTTTGACAAGCAAGAAGAACCAGAAGAGCGACAAGTCTTTATTGTCTTCAGAAAGTCTGGGTCCTGTATTGTCTGTTTTCAGAAGCCTTAATTCAGTGTCACATTACATAATTCAGAGCTTGTTGACCTTAAATAAACAGCCTTTCCCCACTGTTCCAATGACCTTTCTGTAGTAATTTAATAATGTTTTCTCTATTTCTGAAATAAAATAGTGGGTAGCTATAATGTGGTTGATCTTGGTGTTGCTTAGGTAACATGGTAATAGTCCTTGGTGAACAATGGTGAATAGAGACCATAGCATAAAGTGTGATCTTTTTCCTTAGAAATTCGAAACAGCCTCTACCCAGTTAGTAAGGAGAAAGAGCAACAGCTATTTCAATTATTAGGATTTTTAAATATTGAAAAGGTAACACATTTCAGATGGGTTGTTAAAAATTCAGGCTACTTGCCACAGAGACATGATTATGTTTTTGAGGAAATAACACATACGAGTATTAATAAGAAAAAGAATTCCAAAATATACATGAGTAGGAAAAGGGGGAAAAAATGAATATGATCCTCAAATCTTACTCCTTTTTAAAAATAACTTTGGTTTGTATTTGGTGTTTTCCCCACCTCCCCACCCCCGTATCTATTGTAGTATTTCTGCATTTTAAAGTATCAGTGGGAGCATATTCTCTTTCTTTAACCTGGTTTTGTTCACTTAAGATGTTGTGAATAAATAGGAATCTCTATCTTCGTTTTTAGTGGCTGCACGATTACTCCACTGTTTGGTGGTAGTGTAATGTTGGATAGCCAATCCCTGTGCAGGGGCTGGAATTCAGGATCCTGACAATTTTTGCCATTCTGAAAAAAAAAAAAGTTATGGCCTGGTACATGCGCCAACTTATCTTCTTAGGAGAAATTCCTGGAAATAGAATCGTTATGTCATATTTGTGTCCATTGAAACAGTTTTTTTTTAGACGTTGCCAGATTATCCTTCAGAAAGATTATCCCAGTTCGCCCACCTGTGGGCTTACTGTTAGAATGTACTTGAAGGATTTAGCAGACCAGACTCATTCTTTTTAAGGATGGAAGTAACCTTGATCAGCGGGTCCAGGTATAGTTTATATCTTGTTCATATCTTACTAATTGTCTATCTGCCTGTTACCTCACCGGTTGAACCTAAAAATGATGATGTTATGTTTGTGTCTCAAACCCAAATTTGGTTTTGTGGAGAAGTTATCCAAGGACTGAACTTCTTTTGGTATTTATTTAGTAATTTGGTATGAACACATTTGGTATTTATTTAGTAAAAGGCAAAATAATTTGGAGAGTTTTCTCTTGAAACAAAGTGTGCTTATAGGAAAAGTGAATTCTCAGAATGGGTCCATAAACTTAATGCATTAAATGTTAGTTAGTTCAGTAGTTAACTGTAGGATTGGTTATCATTAAACCCTTTAACAGAGTCCGATGTCACATTCGTATTTGAAGAGTAGTTAGATATGTATTCTCCAATTTAGTTGTATATTCTGTTCTGATTATACCCTTTGTGTGTTTTTAGACAAGTGCCCTTTTATCTGTAGAGCTACTGAGGCTTAATTAGCTTATAGTAAATAGAATATTTGCCTTTTTGATGACTAACTTGAATTTCTTGTTAGATATGCTGTTGACCATTGAATTGCCACTTTAATACTTAGTCTGTGTGCTGGTAGGAACTTAGTATTTTAGACTAGTGTTTCTTAAAGTGAGGCCACTGGAAATTGTTGAGAGGAAGAGCAGCAACCAGGAGACCTGTGGCGCTTGAACAGGACCCATGATCCTTTAAGTCCACGAGCCTCTACTTAGTGATATTCTGAATCCTTTCAGTGTGACCTTTTGAGTTAGAGAAACACTGTACTTATTTGTTGGAAAATGTTAATGTTTTGTCTTCCTGAATCTATTAATTTTCCCCCCTTTGATATTTTTTCTTTCTTCAGTTTCCTGTCCATATTAACTGAGAACTGCCAAGTATAAAGAACAAATGGCTCTCTACAGAGTACAAACTCTCCTTCCAGTGGGTTCAGCCTGGTGTTTTGTCTGGAAAACTACCTGTAGAACCTGAGGGTACTGCTGAGATATCTGGAGGGGGTGAAGTATAGCCATAAAAATTGGGAGAATGAGAGAGGAGAGCAAATTCAGAGAAGGTGTTTATGGGGGCAGAGAGAGCTAGAGCCGTGCAAGGATGGTCGTGTTGTCTGCACTGGTGTTTCTAGACATGTCTTGAACCCAGTGGATTTTATCTTTATATAACTGAGAACAGCAGACTAATAATTAATTCCAGAAGAAAGGCAAGTGTCTGAATAGACACATTGTTTTAAAGGGCTGAGACAGATGTGGCACCTTGTAGTGGTCCACACTAACATAGGAAGGTCATTCTCCTCCTCTGTGTACAGCTGCTTTTGGGTTTAGGATGGCTTCCTGGGGTTTATTTTTCTCAAAAGATGTACTTTCTTACAAATACCTACACTCCACTTACAGATGGAGCAAATGCTGAATGTGAAGGAAACCGAAAGAAGCGTCACCCAACCCCCCTAGTTCACCTTCCGAAATTCTCATCATGAGAACATTTCTTAGTGTTAGAAACTTACGTGTAATAATAATGGTTAAAATTTCTGGAATGCCTGGTATACATTTTCTCTCATCTTTACAAGAGCCCTAAAAAACGTGTGCTGTCCCCGTTTTGTGCTGGGTGAGGGTGGTTGAGATTAAGTGACCTGCCCAAGATGATAAAGCTGGTATGTGGTGGGATCAAGATCAGGTCCAGATGGAGCCTGTGAAGATGCAGACGTGTTCCCGGGAAGGAGGCCCATTAACCCGTTGTCTCCAGGAAAGGAGAAACTCTAGGAAAAAAAGACTGGAAATAGTTCTCAAGCACACGACTGGTCTTCAGGGTTTTGTCAGCCATGAGATGAGTTACTTTGCTTTTGGTTCATGCAGTCTAGGTTGGGGAAGACGGGTTGGAACAACGGTATCTTCACTGCCCATTGCATTGTTAAAATAGGATAATAGTACTTCTGCAGAGTTGTACAGGTAAACAAATGAAAAACAACTGTTGAGGCTGGTGACTCAGGCCGACTATTCTGGAACCCTCTGTTCAGCTTTACTGTATTCCCTGGCATGCCACATTTGGGCTGGTAATGTCTCCCAGCCTCATTTGTTCCCACAAACTCAGAGTTGACCCAATGTGGATTTGAGGATCATCTCTGCTACTTAATAGGTGTGTGATTTCTTAAAAAATACTTTATTAAGGAAAATTTCAAATGTACCCCAGAGGTAGAGAAAATAGTAAAACAAACCTCTTCATACCCACCATTCAACTAGCTATGCAATGTCAGCCAAGCTTTTTACTATCTCTGAGTGTGTTTCTTATTTAAACTGGGAGATTGATGGTCTTTCCCTCAAGGAACTACTATGAAAATTAAATAAATTATAATAATATCTAACAGTAATAACTAACACTCCTTAAATGAATGCTACATGGACAAGGCCCTGTGCTACCTGGTTCCTGTGAAGTGTAGGTACTCTTTTTATACTGTTTTACAAAAGAGAAAACTGGAGCTCGCAGATGTTAAACAACACATTCCAGGTCACACACCAGAAATCACCCCAAACCAGCCTTTAAACTCAGTTTTAGTTTACCTTAAAACCTTAGAGAGGGCTTTTTTACAAATCAAGGAAGGGCTACGAGAAATTCCCTCCCACCCTGTTTCCTTAAAGAATATATAAGCTTTTGACTTCACCTTACCCTAAGCAGATATCCATGAATTCTTTAAGGAAAAAAGTACACTTTTAAAAAGACAAAAAGGCCGACAAAGCAAAAGCCCAGGTGGGTTGGGTTCTTGAACGCCTTGTCCATGTCACTTAGCCTCAGGGTGTCCTTAGGTATTTGCTTATTTCTGGGGTTCTTGTTTGAACTGGTGAAGGTGGTTTTGCATCGCTGTAGACAAATACTGCCCATTGTTTCCTCTTTGTGACCAGTCTTCCTTCTCCATGAACAGCATGCTGCCGACTTGGAAAAGAAGCAGAATGAGACAGAAAACAGGAAATTGCTGGGGACTGTAATCCAGTACGGCAACGTGATCCAGGTGGGTCAAGGCTGTTCTTCTCTTCTGGAGCTGAAGCATTACAAGGAATGAAGCTAAAAAAAAAAACCGACACGTGAAGTTGGGCTTGGCCATCTTTCCAGTAGGGCTCCGTGGAGACAGCCAGTCCGGTGCAGGAAGCCTAGTGTTCTTTTCCTTTTGGGCTGGACACTTGGGCTTTTTCGTGGTCCTCTGTCTGTAGGAGAGTCCACTTCTCTCCCCTGTAACAGATCATCTAAGATCTGTCTGAGTATTTTAAATGATGGTCTCCCTCCCTAGAAAGGAGCCTGACTGATGAATTTTTGTTTAACTTGCATACTTGGAAGTTCTAACTATTTGGTGAAAACTGGCTTCCCTGTAACTTTCATCTGTTGGTCCAAGAGGGGGTCGCCAGAGGTAAGGAGCAATTCTGTAACTTCAGGGAGAGTATTTGATGCTGCATCTCATGTCTTGTCTCATGGCTGTGAGGTTGACTTGTTTCTCTCTTGCATCTTTAAATTTGGATTGAGGATAAAACATAATCTAGAAAACAACTACTGCAAGGTTTGCTCAGAAAAATCCGTCCAGGTGTATCCTTGCAGAAAACAGTGTGAAAGGAAGTCTGGGGCCAAATGTGGCTGTTCTCAATTTGTCCAGTTACGAGATTCACGTGCAAAGGGTTGTAGTTACCAATTTTGAGGACTGACCCATTTGGCTATCTTGATTCATTGTTTTCCATTTTGGAAGATTTTGCCTTCCATGTAAAGTAAAATCAGTGATTACAAAAGCATTCCTTCCCACTTTTTTCTTTTTTTCTGTTAGGTATAGAGCAGTGCTAATCCGGAGCATGGGAAAACTAGAATTGCCACAGGGGTAGTAGCAATCTTTTGTGTTTAAACAAGCTGTTATTATTAGGCCGTTAGAAATAGTGAAAGTAGCTTAGGTGCAGCCAGTCCCGTTGCTCTTCCCTCTCAGATTCTGTCCAACTGAGAATGGACACGAGGGGCCCGGTGGGCTCAAAGTTCAGTGTCACCTTTTTTATGAGGCCAGATCAATTCTTTGAAACTCGGGGTGTAAGACTCCCTGATCAGGTTAGACTGCAGAATAGGGCTAGAGCTGAAGATGATGAGGGGCACAGAGCTAAGAACATAAACTCTTAAGTGCATTCCAGCTCAAAGTTTGTGCCTTAATGACTGTAAGGTTTTGGCCAAAATCTTGCCATGCCTGTTTTTGCTTGCTACCCAAGTGGGAGTAGTAATGGGTCTAATTCCTAGGATGATTGAGCAGTGCCTCTCACACAGTAAGCTCTGAACACATGTTAACTAATATTAGTATTATTACTTCTGCCAAGCTCAGTCCCTGGGATCTACCTCTGCATGATGCTGGTTGTAAACCAGCTGAGTCCGGCACCTGCACTGGTATGCGGAGGATCAGGGACCACTCACCAGGGTCACAGTGAGGACTCAGGAGAGCATTGCCTTCCCCTTGTGTATCAGATCAGACAAGTTATTCCCCCACCCCCATCAACCCTGATAGAAGATTGGTGGACCTCCTGGGACTGTCCTAGAAACTGTATCTGAACATATGGATAGGAGCTATTGGCAGTTGGCAGTGACATCCCATGCTGGACTTAGCATGTATCCAGGGATTAGGCAGTCTTTCACTTTCTCTCCTATAGCCCTTATAGCCTGTTTGAGTTGGGAAGTCTTGGTCAGCGCTTCCTGGTCAAGACCTAACTATGATGCAAGTTGTTTCCCACTGAAGTCTTTGGTTTTTCCATCTCCTTCATGTAACCATGACCCAAGAATTAAGAATAAGGTGCTTAGAAATTCAAGGTGGAAATGTGTAGCAGCCCTCCTCTTCTAAATGAAGTGACTGTCCCTTAAACGGGTCGCCTCTTACACCCAGCTGTTGCTTGTGCTCGGAAGGACCCTTCCTCAGCTCCACCTTTGTGCCCGGCATCTTCAGACTGGATATCCCCATCCTCAGCTCCTTTACACGGTCCCCTCCCTGCTGAGAGACGCAGAATACCGTTTTTAACTGATGGTACACGACCTCAGGAATGTCCATCTTGTCAAGACTGCATGGGGAAAAAAAATAAAATATGTCTTCTGCCTCTGCTGCCCTTGCTCTCCCATTCTTTCTCATCATTCCCGGCCTTGGGCACTTCTGCAGTTCTCTCACTTCACAGTCAGCTCATTGGTGGGGGGAAGGTCCGATACGTAGTTTATGTGACTGAGAGAGAAATGGGGGAGATTTGGAGACTTGCTGACACTCACCGTGCTCTCTGGCTTGCTTTCAGCTCCTGCATTTGAAAAGTAATAAATACCTAACTGTGAATAAGAGGCTGCCGGCTCTGCTCGAGAAGAATGCCATGAGAGTGACGCTGGACGAGGCTGGGAATGAAGGGTCCTGGTTTTACATTCAGCCGTTCTACAAGCTGCGGTCCATCGGGGACAGCGTAAGCGCACATCCCCGGCCTGGGGGTGCTCCGTGCCCCTGCCCAGGACTGTGTCTTCCATTCAACTGGGAGAGTTTTAAAGTTGGAACCAGAGGCTTATCCTGTATGGAGAGAAGGAGGGAATCACTATGGAAACGAGTGTTTGGGAAACAGGGAAATTTGGAGAGAAGTGCGACCTAAATGCAGTAACTGTTTTCCTACCGGGCTTCTGAAGAAATGATGCAAACAGCCCATTCCCTCAGTAACTTTACCATGACAACACTGTCCTGTATTAAAGTCCTGGGCGTATCCTTGTCATTCTAGAGCATTAGAGGAATAAATGCCTCTCTATTACGGGAATAAACTTAGTAAAGGAGGATGTTGGAAAATAAGTAGATGGCAGGGAAGGAGAGTGTGTTTTACGATGATCTATATTTGTTCCTCTGTTGATGAGTCTGCAGGCCCTCCATCCCATGGCAGTCAGCCTGAGCTGGCCCCTCTCCTCGGGGGTCTTCAGCCCCTAAAGCTCCAGGCATCCTTTCAGTGAGACTTAGACGAGTCCTGATACTTGTTAGCTATGTTAGTAAGTCATTAGGTGGGCATATCCTTAACAAGAAATGTGTTTAAACGCAATCAGCCCTATTTCTGAGCTCGTTAAGATTCTAAAATAGTTGTTTGCTACTAAAAAGAAATATGGTTTACCTTAAATGGCATGAAATCTTACCAAAATGCTCAAGTAGCCTTAACCTAAAACTGGATTTTGCCAACTAAGTTTACAAGCTTTGGCAGTTTAAATATGTGTTAGTTTATATGTTGGGGGGTGGGGGACAGTGTTACATTGCATACAGTGTACCAGAAGCATCGGATCAGACTGTTCCCTCTCAGGTAGTGTACCCATGTGGATCCTCAGGTGAAAATAGAAGCACAAGTCCAGTAAGCTTAGGTTTCACCAAAGGCATTGGATTTTTTATGGTAGTTGATTTATATTCATTTGGAGAGAAATTTTTATTGTATAAATTCCCCAAAGGTATCAAACTGAAAGTAGATTTACATTTGAGGAAACCAACATTTCTATTCCCCTTCTTCCCACCCCTATAACAAAAGACATGGGCTCTTTGTTTTGAATTTAATTTTCATCCAGCCCTTAGCTTTCCTATCCCTTAAACTTACCTGTTCCCCAGTGCCTTAGTTGAGAAGGTAAGGTGCATGTGAATAGTTATCCTTGTAGGACAGTGTTTGTCCAAGGGTAGGTCTTGATCCATCTATGGACCAATTTAGTAGCTTGAGACTATCATTTTAGAAAGTGGAATAGAATAGAAAATAATCAAGCTGTGTTAAACATAGTAAATATTGGTTCTTGGAGATAACTTTTGTTTGAGATAAATATAGATATATCTATGTATGTACACAAACACATACATATACACAGACATGCACATAAGTGTGTCTGTGTCATAAACAACACGTATTAATGTGACTTTTACTCAAAAGAGTATGAAAGTAATTGATTTAGATATAAAAGATATCTATTCTTTATTCTTTAAAAAATAAAGACTTTTCTCTTTATTCTTTATTTAATGCAGTTTACTCTTTAAAAGTTAAAGACTTCCTTCAGATAATATTCTACTTCTCCTAAAATTTAGTTAATTGTTATATACCTGCTAACATAAGAAAAGGGGATGTTGGCTTTGGCAGCGTGGTCCCAGGCTGGTTTTACCTTTTCTCCTGGGGTTGGGCAGAGACTGTTGGACTTCATGACATGGGTGCGGTTATGCAGCTGGGGTTGTGCTATGTCCAAGTGATGTTCTAAGAACATGAGCTGCCTTCTGCTCCGGGACTCCTGACTTGTCCTGTGCAAAACTCTGTTGGTCCTTTCCTTTTCAGGTGGTTATAGGTGACAAAGTTGTTCTGAATCCCGTCAATGCTGGCCAGCCCCTACACGCCAGCAGCCATCAGCTGGTGGATAACCCCGGCTGCAATGAGGTAAGGGAAACCCAGTTAAGGCTTTTTGGGGGACATATGCTGCAGGAGCCACCTCCTTGGGGCCAGTGCACGTGCGTCTGGAACGTGACTTCAGTAGTGATGTGGGACAATGTTCTGCAGATGAGGAACTGAGAGCCAGAATCTGGGCTGCCTGGCGAGGTCATGCAAGCCTGTATATTAGGTGGTGGGTGAGGGCTGATAGTGACCCCTCAGGTTCCTAAGGTTTATGTAACCTGATAGGGCTCAGGTTGCTAAGCTTTATGTAACTGGGAGATTGTTTTCTAATATATTAAGTCAGAGAAGGGCCCCTTTTACCATAACTTTCTGGTTAAGCGCACCTTGTTCTAACTGGTCTCCCTAAAGAGAGCCTTTTGCTAATTGCTAAGAAGGGTACGCTCTAGGCCTTCAGCAGCCCTGCAAAAATGATGTCTTATTTCTGGCAGTATATCTATTTAGCTTCTAAACTGGCAATTGTAGGACATGAGAGTAACTTGATTGTGACATAAATGTTTGTCTTATGGTTGAGGACACAAGCCCTGGGGTCTCACCCAGCACTGTAACTCTAGGTTAGCCACCCAGTCTCCCTGTGCATCTTTTTTTTTTTGCCTCTGAAAGGGGTATGATGGTCCTTCCCATTTTCTAGGATGTTGCTGAGATGAAACACACTAGTAAATATTAGTACTTAGCCCAATGCCTGGCATCTACTTAGTGTGCAGTGACTGCTGCTGTTAGTGATCATCACTGACATTTCATCGTGTATCCACTGGAGTCTTTTTTTTTTTAATCTCTATAGCTCATCCCTTTTTATAAATACTTGTTTTCATTGGGCCTTTACTTTTTGGCTGTAGGGCAAGAGACTTGGAGGAAAAGGAGGAGACGCTTCCAGAAGGGAGGAAGCTGGGTTCCTTAGTCAGTAGGCACATACCTAGTGATGGGCACAAAGGAAACATAACCAAACCCTGATGAGGGACCAGTGGGATTTGCAGGTCCTGGGAGCTGAATGGTCTCTGTCGTTAAGGTTCTGAATATGAACAATATGAAATCAAGGGCCTACTCACCACCAAGGCTGAGGCATAGCCTTGCCTGTTGGGCACTAGTGAGGAAGTTTTGGGTGACACAGTTGTGAGGGGTATGTAAAAAAAACTAATATGTTTTCCAGGTCAATTCCGTCAACTGCAATACAAGCTGGAAAATAGTTCTTTTCATGAAATGGAGTGATAACAAAGACGACATATTAAAGGGGGTGAGTTCCATACTTTATGGATTGAGTAGCACTTGGCTCCTTCTGGGAAAGCAGTTATGATCTCTTTTAAAATTCATCTTCCTCAATTTCTGCACATGTGTACTTTTAGGGGGACGTGGTGAGGCTGTTTCATGCCGAGCAGGAGAAATTTCTCACCTGTGATGAGCACCGGAAGAAGCAGCATGTGTTCCTGAGAACTACCGGCCGGCAGTCGGCCACGTCTGCCACCAGTTCGAAAGCCCTGTGGGAGGTGGAGGTAAGCGCTGGGGCAGGAGTGGCCGGGAGAAAGGACTCCTGGGTTTATAGGAGTGAATTGCATCCAAGTCCTGAACCACCTCATCCCAAAAATGAGTTGGGATGACTCGGAGAAACAAGGACTTCACGTCGTTTCAAGAGGCTGCTGGATGTTTTGTGAAGGGAAATAAGGAAACTTTGGAAGCAAATTCACCACTGAAATTGGACCTTGCTTCCTCTGAGCCATTGAATCATCCCTTCCTTCTGTTTTGTGCTCTCTCTTCCTTCTGTATCTGCAACAACAATAAGAAATCAAGTGGCTACCCACCATGGTGGTAGGAGGAAAAGATTCACACCCAGATGGCTGGATGGTGGCAGTGATGAGCACCGAGCTCTGGAGATTGAGGTGCAGGAGGGAGAAGTTCAGAGGGAGGGATTAACAAGGAAGACTTCCTGAAGGAGGTAGCATCTGAGCCGCTGCTGATAGGCGATCTGTATTTCAGAAGGAAGAGGTGGAGTAGGTCACTTCATGTAAGACGGTGGCATGAAGTTGGAAATATGAGATAGGCCTCGGATAAGACTGGGTGTCCCAGTTTGGCAGGTGGCAGAGGATAGGCATGGCAAATGAAACAGAAACCGGTTTTGGAGACCAGAGCCTGAAGGGCTGTGTATCCCGGCTGTAGGGAGTTGGCATTTCATTCATAGGCAGGGGAGAAACTTGCAAAGTTCTTTTAAGCAAGGGGGTAACATGATGAGTACATTACTTAAAAGACAGATGATGATGCCCACCGTATGCATTTTATTGAGAGGAGGCAGAGAGAGAGAGAGAGGCTGTAACTGTGGGACCCAGAAGAAAATGAGTGCTTGGGGAAGAGGTAATGAGAGCCTGGATTAACGGGGGGGACTCTGCTTCTCACTGAAGTCCTCCTCTTCGTGTAGCTGCAACTTTGGGGGTAGACACTTTTCTCAATCTCAGCTTGCCTCCTCTCTTCTTCCTCCCTGGCTACAATTATAATAAAGTTTGTATTGCGGTATAGCCAACCAAGTGCCCAAGTCAGAAGTATACAACTGGAAAAATTAATGGTTACAAACATGTGTAGCCATATAACCACCCAGATCAAGAAATAGAACAACTTAGCAACACCCAGAAGGCTTCCTTGAGCCTCTGTCCATGCAATGTTCTAATTTTTTCTCTGGAAGAGGTAACCACTGATTGACTTCTGTCTTAGTGGATTGGTATTGCCTGTTCTTGAACCTCATATAAATGGAATCATAAAGTATATAATCTTTTTTTGGTCTGGGTTTTTTTTCCTCACTCAATTGTTTTGAGATTTGTTTATGTTGTTGCCTGAATCAAACAGCTTATTTCTTCATATTGTGGACTGGTATTTCATGATATGGACATACTGTGATTTCTTTACCACCTGTTGATGGACATTTGAGTGGTTCCTGATTTTGGGGTCTTACAAATAAAGCTTCTGTGGACATTTAAATGTGTATAATTGTCTGTATGGATATAGTTTTCATTTTTCTTGGCTAAATACCTAAATGGAATTGCTGGACCATAGGGTGGGTATATGTTTACCATAAAGAAACTACCAAATTGTTTTTCAAAGTGATCAATCATTTGACATTCTCATCAGCAGGGTAAGAAAGTTCCAGTTCTTCCACATCCTCACTGACACTGCATATGGTCAGTCTTCTGAATTTTAGCCATTTTAGTAGTTGTGTAGTGAGAGTCCATCATGGTTTTGATCTGCATCTCCCTTGTGCCTAATGACGTGGAGCATTTTTTTCATGTGCCTGATTTGTAGTCATTGTATCTTCTCTGGTCGAGCATCTGTCACACAATACTTTGTCTGTTAGACAAATTGTCTCTGCTCTCTTCTAACATGGGTATTATACCCATGTTTACCCTGCTCAGGTTTATCTTGGTTATTGTATAGAACTATTTCTACAGTTTTCATGATTAAAGGGATCTACATAAATTTAAAAATGTCCCCATTCCACCCATCTTCTTCTTTTCCTCCTTCTTACCATGCTGTAGCACATATTTTTTGAGTGTCTCCATAGATAAACCTGAACACAGTTGTTTCACATATTTTATTCAGTTTTCTAGTCATCTATGGTAAGTTCCTAGATTTTGTGCTGTGTCTAATTGTTTTTGGCACCAACCTTCAGTGCCAATTACTCTCTCTTGACCAGAAGCTGAAGTTCTATTTATTTTTCTGGTAAATTGGCCCAAGCTTTCTGAGTTTTATGTTTCAGAATACAGGCTTGTCTATGGGTTTCACCACATGAGTACATATAGAGAATGCTTTTACAGTTTTCCATGAAATTCCTTTTTAATGTTGTGCCTTTTGTGGATGAATTTCAGAATCTTTATTTCTGTTTCATTATAGTTAAGGCAAATGTTCTGAAAACCATTGAACTTTGTACCTAAACCATTTAATGCTAACCAAGTAGCTCTTTTTCTTCTTTGCAGAAACATTACTGATCACTTCCATGTGTATGAGCTCTGACATTACCTGTGACATCTGCAGTGGGCTTGTCAGAAGAAATTGTTTTTCTCAGCTAGTAAATACCCATCCGGAACTGCAGCCCCTGGACAGTGTCTCAGATTCAGAGTTGGCCACCATTTCTTCCACTCCTCTTGATCCTTCCTTGTCTTGCAGGTGGTCCAGCATGACCCGTGTCGGGGTGGAGCAGGGTATTGGAACAGCCTCTTCCGTTTCAAGCATCTTGCTACCGGGCACTACTTAGCAGCAGAGGTAAGTAGCGGCCCCTTTGTTTTTCTCTTCTGGGGCTGATGCATTTCCCTTTCCTCACTTCCCTGTGGCCTGTTAGCAGTTAGGTGCTCAGTCAGTCACCTTGCTTTTCCTTCTGCTTTTCTGTTCCCTTCTGCCTCACTCCGCTGCTTGTAAGACAAAAGGAAAAAAATGATGAACACGTTTTAGTGCTTCACAGGGATTATGATCAAGATGTGGGGAGAGAGTAAGCAAGAAAATACTGCTGTCGCAGGGACGAAACATACAGATGTGACTCTAGTTAATACTACTGTGCTGTATATTTGAAAGTTGCTTAAAAGAGAGCAGATCTTAAAAAAGAAAAAGAATAGAGTGCTACTCTGGGTTTTAGGATTATCTTTGTTTTGCTTTAGAATACTACTCTCCTCACATCTTTTCTACCAGCCCTGCTCCTGATGCAAATGACCAAGACTTGGCTGTCATGCAACATGGTGTGGAAAGCTGGAAGCATTAAGCACGTAAAGAATTAGACAACTTTATAAAGTGGAACACACAGGGTCTTACCTTTCACTTGCAGGAATTCACTTGCCAAAAATCATGGAAATTCACTTTACCTTACCTTAACTCACTATGTATGTCTATAAAAGGTTTTTGAGGAAAGGCACAAGAAAGGCAACATTGAAGGGCAGGAGGAATTTACTCTTCATTTCTCTATTAAATTAAGGAGCCATTCTTCTGTGTGACAGATGTTGAGTTTTACTCTGATCTGCCGGATATGCGATGCATATTCATATCAGCTTCTAGTTGTACATGAAAAGAGGCCTCCTGTTGTTCAGTACCACTGGTGAGAGACTTTCAAGGTGATGCCTCGGTGCCAATACTGCTTCTTTAGCTGACCCTGAGGAAGCCGGATTCTTAAGTGTATCAGCCCCCCTGGGATGCCTGACACCTGGATGAACTGATCATTTGGAAATAGTTAAGAACCAAACATCAAGACCACACTGAAATTCAAAATGGAGCCCCAGGGAATTATGGGCCCAGCTAACCAGCTGTGAGAAATGTTGGTTACATGGTTTGCCAAAAATCAGTGGTTGTTGCATAATTTTTTATGTTCTGAGGCAAATGTAGCTCTTGCTGGAGGCCACAAATATTTATTTCTAACTAAAAATATGCAGGGTTATAAGTGACTGGATAGTGGTCTTTTATTTATCTCAGGCTTTTAACTCTTGCTTTGCTAGTGAATTCCTCGTGCTCCTGTCTACACTTAAGAGCCGTCTACTGGTGACTGGTAGCTTGTTCCGTATATGTTGTACTCATGTGACGTGTGGTGTTGTGGCATGCTGGTTTTGTGAACAGAGGGAAGGGACAAGTTCTCAGCTGTTCAAGGATGTGCACAGGCCTTGAAGGTCGCCTGCAAGTGGGGCCAAGTCCTCGAGAAAGCAATGGATGTTTTAATTTCCTAATGGTTCTTTTTCATCAGGTAGACCCTGACTTTGAGGAAGAATGCCTGGAGTATCAGCCGTCAGTAAGTATGGGCAAGAGCCTTCTTGTCTTCATCTGTTAGGGTGAGGCTGAATGATCTGGACCCCCATTTAAGAAACTGCCACTGTGGCCCTGAGTGCTGGGGAAGGAGACACCTTAGTCTGTCTTAAAAGAGGGTCTTGTTCTATGTTTCCCTTGGAGGCAGTCACCTCTCCGTGGGTCCTGATTGGTCCAAGGGACTGTCAGTCATGGTGCTCTTTCTGTGTGCTTAGTCAAGGGGTCCCCACCTCTAAGTTGCCAAAGTTCAAGGTATCTCTTGGGAATACCCTTAAGCTGGAGATATTGATGGCCTCTGTGGAAGTTGACCTTCTACAAACCAGTGTCCTATTGCTGTTGGTCTCAATCTATAGCTCACTCAGATTTCTCAAGGAGTGAGTGTATGAGCTGAATAGTGTCATAAGGACTGCAGAGGTGACATATGAGGCATGGTGTGCCTGACATCTGATTAGACATTCAATTGTTTAATCATATGTCCTTGTTTTCTGTAAAGTTAGAAATAGTCTTTATAATGTCATTTTAATGCAAGTTGGCATTTTAATGACGATCGTATCTTTTTTTGGAAGTCATATTGCTTAACTAATGCTGATCTGGAGTCACTTGGGGGTTCAGGTGTTCACAGCTGAAGGGGGCAGTGGTACACAGCAATGATGGATATAAGCAAAGCAGTTGTCTTGTGGAGTGCTTCATTCTGGTCTACGATTTAAACAAAAATGTAAACAGTTGCTCCTCTACTTGACATTGTGTGTCCATGTGACCATCTCCATGGTGTATGTGGTAGGTGTTATTGAGAGGTTTTTTTTGCTTTGATTTTTGGTAAAATTTTGAAAGAATTGGAGAGACTTGAACGTAGACACATTAATGAAGGGTGTTGGGGTGGAATTAATACAGAATGTAATTGCTTTTGGAAAGTGTGAACTCCGTAGCAATATGACCCTTCTAGTTAGGTTTGGATAGAATGTTAGCTTTGGAATAAATGTGGAGGATAGTTCCAGTGGAGTTCCTGATTCGCTGGAGGAGTTCATCTCCTCTTTCCTGCTTCTTGAGGGAACACCTGAGGATTCTCTTCCTTCCTCTTTTGCTGTTCGCCCTCCTGGCTGGAGCCCACTTTGAAAGCTGACCTTCCACATTTAATGGAAGGTAGAAAACACAGACCTTGTCCAACTCTCTGCTAATATGCAAGGAAATGTTCACACAGCATCTCTGCTTCCTGCTCATGTGGCTTGTATTTGAAGGTGTGGCCTGGCAGGGGCATTATTTTTCATCAGACAGCTCTTGCACCCTCTTTATGTTGAGAGAAAGAACTGCCTTTTTGTGACTTGCATCTTTGGCCTTAGTGCTCTCCTGGCCTGTTGGTGTGCAAGGGAAAGCCTGGCATTTGTAGTGCAGGAGGAAGAACATAGTGATCAAAGCAGGGCAGGAGAGGGAGACAGACCTGGGTTTAAATAACAGACCCACAACTTATGAGCTGTGTGACCCTGGACAAGCTACCTTGCCTCTCTGAGCCTTAATTCCTTCATCTGTAGATGTGCCGGATATACCTGTTGTAAGGATGAAATGAGATGATATGCAAATGAAGTGGCCCCTAGTGAGCTCCCAGTAAATGGCATTTTCATAAGTTGCACAAGATTTAGCATTTTCCATGCTTTACATCCACCACTTCATTTGTGCACAGCAGCCACACGGAAGGAGTTAGGGTGGGTTTTATGATCTTCCCTGGACCAAAGAGGTAGCAGAGAGAGTGGTCTTATCTCCTCACATATCTCACAGCGTGCTGGAGTCTGGCTGACTTAGTCCTGTTTCATGCTGCTCCATGGCAGGCTGTGTCGGCAGGCTTGGGTGTAGATCTAGGCTGCGTTGCTCTGGCTACAGTGGCGGTCCTCATGTGCAGGAGGGCTGGGTGGAGGCCTCTGCAGGGAAGGTGTAAGCCTTGGGAGGGTCCTGCAACCTTCGCCCTCTTCTTGGCTTGGAAACTTGGGTGGAAAAGCTAGAGCGTGTAAGTTTGGGAGAGGAGGCCTCTCGTTCTGCTCTGCTCATGGTCACACATTTCGCTGAGACTGGCACCCAGCACTTGTGCTTTTGGGCTGGGACCTCATTCAGCCTTGTTGTGCATGTTCTTCCTAATTCAGCAGCACCCCTTCGCCGTGGGCTTGATGCCAGAGGGAGAGGGGACAGCTGTAGGCTGGCTTTCGTCTGAGGGCTCTGGCACATGTGCCTTACCTCCCACTAGGGGGCACATGCCGACCACACGTGGAAAGAAAGTGAGGATGCTGGTTCTCAGTCAAAGGTCTGGAGACCCTGGACGTAATGCAATTTTAATTTTTCTTTAGAATTCTGGCAGGTCTGAAATTTAACTGCCAGCCTGTAGCTGAGCCCTAGGTCTCCAACCAGCATCAGGTCAAGGTTTGTTCTGAAAGTGGTGTGTGGAGCACTCTGCAGGTACCAGTAGTTAGAAGAGGACAAATGCTGCCTTTTCTGGAAGCTCTTTCTCCTGGCCTGAGCTTGTAGAAGTGGTCTGGTGCTCCCCAGGGGAGTCTGCTTCGGTGTAGCTGGAATAACGGGTCATGAGTGTGTTCAGGTAGAGCTGCAAGGTGTTAGAGGAGACAGCACATGGAGAAAGGAGAAACGTTTTGGGTATTATAAGAACCATTTATATTTTCTTTCCTTCCTTTTTTTTTGAAATAACAGACAAAAGTTGGGGCTGCTGATGAACTAATGAAGCCGGCTGCAATCCTTGATGTCAGGCCCTGTGGAATTTAATTCTCTCATGCTCTCTCTTTGGCCTGTTAGGTTTGATTTCTTTTTCTCCATTCCCTATTTGGGGAGGAAGCAGTCCCAGAACCTAAGCAGAGCAAATTAGTAACAAAGAAAATGTGGCTTTCCCAGGAAATGCACGTGGATGTTGTCATCGTGCAAAGATGTTAAAAATGAAAAGTAGTCGCATGTAGAGGCACGGCACCGAGAGAACTTGCAGAGCCTACTGGCAGGTGCTGAACTAAACATGCTCAAATCTCCCTGGGAAGGTGGGCTTTGGAGCGTAGCGTGTGTTTTACAAGTTCCTCAGGAAAGTTTTCATCATTATTCATTAGCCTTCACTGTCAGAGATTTTCTTCAATCTCAGCCAAACCCCTAATGCAGCCAGAGAGGCCCTTTCTTCCCTCTACTGTCGTCAGCAGCTCTGCTTAATTATGGACGCATTTTTCAGGACTGCCCTGACTTCCTCGAATATTTTTCTTGGCCACGCTGGGATCACTGCTTGCAATCGCTTGGATTCAGGCTCATTTACGTTACTGCTTTTCTCCTGGGAAGTAGCTGTATCATGTTACTGCTGGACAGTTTCACTCTAGGTTAACACAGCAACCCATAACCAAATCCACAGGGTAAGTTTTCTCAAAAAGTGCTTCTCCCCTTTGCCAACTACCACAGACGGACGCATCTCTACGGAGGGCGTTCATTACCAACACGGACATCTGTTATTGTAACCTGGCACTGTTGGATCATTTTTATTGCAACATAAGGAGGTTGAATGTAAAGATGCTTGGCACGGGTGGCCGGTTATCCTCTTCAGTGGCTGCTCTCAAAATGTGGTGCTTTTCCTGCCAACCGCCGACGTTCACAATCGTTTCCTCCCTGTTACCAGGGACTGTGCAGTGATCACAGCACGAAATACTGGGAAGGGTTTGGCGCACAGAATCCTTGACATGATGGCTTTTCCTCCTCAGGTGGATCCTGATCAGGACGCCTCTCGAAGCAGGTTGCGAAATGCCCAAGAAAAGATGGTGTACTCGCTGGTGTCTGTGCCTGAAGGCAGCGACATCTCCTCCATTTTTGAGCTTGACCCCACCACTCTCCGTGGGGGGGATAGCCTCGTCCCCAGGTACGATTCCAAAATGGCTTATCCCAAGTGAGTCCGGGCCAGCATATGTGACCCGGCTGGGTTTCTTGGAATCCAAATCATGAGTGCATTTCTCGCAGCTTTTGCACAGGGTTCCATAAAGGGTTTGTTCTGGCTCTCCGTTGAAACAGCGTTCAGATTTTTTTTAATGGCTCATCAGTTAGGATTTCTCAGTGGTTGTATAAGAAACGCCGTATGGAGGTAAGCAAGCCAAACCTTAAGCTCAAGGAGTTCCATATTCTTAGTTTCCTTTATTTCCTTTCTCCTTCCCAAACCTGAGAGAGCTCCTGAGCAGTTGAATAAACAGTTGAAAAACAACTCCAGAAAATGGGATATTTGAAATTCCCTGAGTACATAGTATATCGTATTGAAAACATGGAGGAGTCAGACTAGTATTCTTTGGTTATTTTATTAAATTTAGCTCTTTGGGTTATTGCATAAGCATGCATTTCAAGGCAGGGGAAAGAACCATCCTATAAAAGGACAAAAGCCCGTGCTTAACAATGTCAGCACCAGTATTATTAGTAATGGCTAACTTTTGTTCAGGGCTGACTACATGCCACATACAATGCTGAGCCCTTTTTTTGTGTTACATTATTTCATCTTCACGAGGACCTTTGTGATATGGGTATTATTATTATTATAGATAAAGTAACTGAAGCTCAAAGTTGAAGCAACTTGTCATAAGTCAGCAAGTCTCAACACGGACCCCAAAATCTTAGATCTTAGAGGAGAATCTTCTTCTGTGCTGGGTGCCATTCCTGTCCCTCTCAGAGTGGCACATGTAAGGCAGTGTCCACACAGAGCCTTAAAATGCAAGGAGGCCTTTCACTGCATTTAGTAACATGATCACTGGTTCTTAATCCCTGCTGGGTTGTTCACTCCTTGAGAATCTGGGGAAAGCTAGAAATGTTCCCCTGGAAAACCCCAACTATGTGCACAGCTTTGCATAATCCAGATTTAGAACCCCTGACTTAGATTGCCTTTTTAAAAAATAACAATGAGGCATAATTCATATACCATCTAATTCACCTATTTAAAGTGCTC